>NC_079205.1:41516681-41861681 GCF_026745355.1 Beta vulgaris subsp. vulgaris
CTTCCTTCTCTTCACTTGGCGCCTCTTATTCACTTTCTTCAGTTTTGGGGCAATGACCAAAATTTTTGAACTAGACCACCCTTCTGGTCCATTTAGAGGCTCCAAGAAGTAGTCATATGCCTTCAAATACACTTGTTTTGTGATGAATTGGTTAACATATTGTTCTGGTTGGTCAATTTTGTTCCAAATTGCAACTACTCCATGTTTGCAAGGAATCTCACTTACTTGCCATCCATTACAACTGCAAGTTCTGTCATCCAAATTCACCACATATTTCGTTTGTGTTACCTCTTCCCTGACCCCATAACAGAACCCCCTATCCCAGAATGCATTCCAACAACAACACTACCAACACCAACACCAACACCACCACCACCACCAACAACAACAACAACAACACCAACACCAACAACAACACCAACAACAACAACAACAACACCAACACCAACAACAACAACAACAACACCAACACCAACACCACCAACACCAACACCAACACCAACAACAACAACAACAACAATACCATCACCAACAACACCAACACCAACACCAACAACACCAACACCAACACCACCACCAACACCACCAACAACAACAACAACACTAACAACACCAACACCACCAACACCACCAACAACACCGTTCTTAGGATCACATATATCTAGAACCATACCGTTCTTAAAATCAACCAACGCAAATTCCTAGAACCATACCGTTCATAGGGTCAATCAAACACAAATTCCTAGGACCATACCGTCCGTAGGATCAATCGAACTCTACAAGCACAAGGTATACACGACAAGGTATACACAAAATCCATCTAATCCAACTTTCATAGGTATACACAACAAGGTACACAAGCAAATCGAATTCACTAACGAACAAGGTTCGAATGTGTGAATGCACAACAAAGCATAAGCCATCAACACACTCCAAACCAAATAACCATAGGCTTCCCAACAAAATAGGACACATACCCTACTGTAACACTTAAGTCGACCAAACAATACTCAAACACCCTTGGTATACATATCTAAGACCACTCAAGCAAAGGTACACAAGCTGTAGACCAAAAGGAAACAAAAACGCAACAGCACGACTCAAGAGGCAGACCCCTCGTCGCGAGGTGCGACGAGCATCGCGGGTCGCGACAGCCAGCCGTCCACGCCTACTCCTTCGAGGCTAGCACCAGCCACCCACGCCTACTCCAATCTCAATGACACATCGACACACACGCCAAGCACTTCCACAAACATCCATACTTCACCAATAACAACAACGACAACTAAGATTCCAAGACGCAATCCAAGTAAATCAACCAAAACTTATTCTAACACACTTAGCATACATGCCTAACACAACACCAATCATCCTCACATGAGGCTAAATCTCATCAACAACGACAACTTCTCAAAATCCAAAGATAACCCAAGTGAACCAATGAATCAATTCAACCACAACAACAACAAGGATACAACTAATCAACAAAACTTAACAAGATGATTATAGTAGCAATCCAAGGTATGAAAACAACACCAACAACCATGAAACTACATGTAACTTCAATCATAAAATCCTCTAAGTTCCACCTAGCATGATACTACGTTCTCGAACGTGATTCTAACAACCTAAGTTCACAATCTATTCTCTATCGAACTAGAATAACGCTAGTTACCTTTTTTTTGAATGTTGAAACTCTTATTTTGCACTGCTCTGCTCCGATCATGATTTCCGGTGATCAAAAGCTCAGATTTCCAATCGCTACGGTCAAAGTAAAGAACAAGATGTCATAAACGTTCTGTTCAAATTTGAAGACTATCCAACGGTTAGATCTCCGGCGAAGGTTATTTTCGTGAAGGTGCGACAAGGAACAAAACCAGATGACTCGTCTGATTGCAACAAAAACTGCAGTCGCATCTTCCTCTTTCTTCAAAAACAAATTATACCACGAGCAAGATCCTTTCGAGTAGATAGATTTTGACTACTCACACGCTCAATTCGGATAAGAAACGAAGGAGATATGATGCAAAGAAAATGGGTGTGCAGAAATGGACGAAAACCGAGAAAAGAGAAGAACTCTTTCTCTTCCTCTCTAATGGTTGGACGAGAATGGGGGTTACAATGCAGCAGCCTCATCTGATTAATAACCTTATAAAGCAAAGGTTTAAAGGTGATTATGAAGGTGGGTTAAAGGAGAATTAAATAGGGAGTTACAAGAGACTCAAAGGTTAGCTTCATAAGCACGCACCAAAACTCTTCATCCCCCATTCCATAATTGCTAATTTTCGGCTGGCATAACACGCCACAAGCAATGCAACATTTCATCACCCAAGTCGGTCCAACAACGTTACAAAAATGCTACGCGATAAAACCGGATTCTAAACACCCAAATAAATAACGAAACTAATATAACAACTTAAAATAAATATCTAACAACTTAAAATAAATATATATAAATATATCACAACATATAAATATATATACACATTTTCATAACATGTTCCAAAATAATTCAAATAATAAATTAATTATTTTTATGAAAAGGAAAAATACCATTTTAAAATAAACAAACACCAAATGTAAAAGGTCAAAATTACGGGGTGTTACAGCCGTTCTGGAGGAAAAGGCGCATTCAATAATTATGTTGTGTCTGGAAGATGACATAATCACTGAAGTCGCGGAGGAGGAAACCGCATCTGGTCTGTGGTTGAAATTAGAGAGTTTGTATATGACACAATCTCTAACCAACAAGTTGATGATGAAGCAACGTCTGTTCAGCCTGCGTATGCAGGAAGGTACGTCTCTAAGGGATCATCTAGATAAACTGAATACTATCTTGCTAGATCTGAGAAATATTGATGTTAAAGTAGATGATGAGGATGCTGCTTTAATATTGTTGGTATCTTTGCCTCTATCATATGAGAATTTTGTGGATTCTTTTATTGTTGGGAAAGATTGTCGTTAGAAGAAGTAAGATCTGCTCTGCATACTAGAGAGATTCGTCATAAGGCGTCTGGTACAGGTACAGTCGATCAGGCTGCTGGATTAGTAGCCAGTAATAATGGAAAGGAGAATTCGGGGAAAAAATCCAGGAAACCGTCTTCTAGGGGTCCTAAACCTAATGATGTCTGTAATTACTGTAAGGAAACGGGGCATTGGAAAAGGGAGTGTCCTAAGAAAAAGAAGCAGGAGGACAAGAATGAAGGTTCTGCTGCTCTGGCGGAAACCGGAGGTGATTCTGAAGAAGATCTGGCCCTAGTAGCTAATAGCCAGTCACATTGTAGGGATGTGTGGGTTCTTGATTCTGGGGCATCTTGTCATATGTGTTCGCGCAGGGAGTGGTTTATGAACTATAAACAGGTTGATGGAAGTGTTACTATGGCCAATAGTGAGGTCTGTAAGACAGTTGGTATAGGGTCCATTAGAATTAGGACATATGATGGCAAAGTCTGTACTTTGAATGATGTTAGGCATGTTCCACAAGTCCCAAAGAATCTGATTTCACTTAGTCTGTTAGACAAGAAAGGGTTCAGTTTCAAAGGTGAAGGTGGAGGATTGTATTCTACAGGGGTTCGAAGATGATCCTGAAAGGGGGTTAAACGGGAGACATTGTATGTGTTGCAAGGGTCTACGTTATCTGAGTCTGGGGTTGCTACATTGGATGTTTGTGATAGTGTTGAGAAACAGGTGGAGCACAGAGGCATTCTAGGTTGGAGTGGTGGTTCACGTCAGGGAGAAAACTGTCAACACTCACAATCTGAATCTGAAATGTTGGGTTCTTCGTCATCAAAGTTGGGTCAGTCAAACTTGGCTCTTGGTCAGTATGAAATCTTTGGGGACTCTCCGCAAAGGGATAGTTGTGAAAACAAGGTGGGTTTTGCACTGTATGTCGGAGAGGTGAATATTTTTGGACCATCCAAGGAAGGTGTTACTTGTGCTAGAAAAGAGTATAAGGAACACATTTGTTCGAATTTGATTCCACAGGGTAAGTTCCAAGGTTGCTTGGACTTACAAGCTGTTCGTGATTGTTAGTTGCCCTCTTGGGGCAATTTTGGGGTCCTTAGGGACTCATCTGTCTGGTTGTCTGTTGGGACAAATCTGGTGTAGGGAGATTTTGGCGTTGTGATCAATGCATCTGTTTTCTGGTTATTGTGAGAGGATTCAAGTCAAGGTGGAGATTTGTAGAAATATGTCTTGAATCATTGTGCATCGAAGGTGTTCGACAAAATGTGTCAAATAAAGGCTTCGGGGTACCGCCCGATCAAGTCGGGCGAGGCCGCCCGATCGGGCCCGCAATGCGCTGAAGAACTGGAGTGAAAAGCTTAGTCACCCGATGCCATCGGGCGAGACACCGAATTACGACTCGGGAGATCTCCCCCGACCGGGTGCACAACGAAGTTTTGGGGAAGTGAAATACCGCCCGATCAGGCGGGTTCGCCCGACCCGATCGGACAGCTGCCCGGTAAACGCGGAAACGCATTTTTCTGACGGGATATATATACACTACTTATATTTTAGGGTTTTAGACTACGAAAAACACTTTATTCTCTTTGTAATCTGGTTTTTTCCTCACATAATAAAATATTCTCCCTCTCTCTGCCGTGGATGTAGCCAAATTGGTGAACCACGTAAATCTGTTGTCTGTTTTTATTGTTTTTGCATTCATAATTTGTTTCTCTCTCACGTCTGTTATAACATAGCTTGTCATTATAAAATAAAATTGAAATAAACAAAGTTTTCACATGATATACTATAATTGGATGTGTCCCTTCTTATCAAGCTACTCTGCTTGTTTGGGCTACACTTGCTTGCAAGCAGGTTTATTTTTCTTCTCTCTAATGATTAAGCTACATCTACATATTTAACAAAAGTTGCAAAGATGCCCTCATAGGAAACCATTGGAGATGCTCTTAAAGAACTGATCAACTTTTTGGAATGGATGATCAAGCAAAACGGCACTTTTTTGTACTTTTTTAGAAGAGGACACTTTGGACTATCGAACCATTGACCAATTTGCCAACATTCATCCCTTTGATCATCCATGAACATTTATTTTCTTCATGATTAAGCAAATGATATTAGGTCATGCCTGAAACAAAATAGCCATTGATTTCGAAAAATCTAAGGTTATTTGGTTTGCTCATTGTTATGGTGGTTGATTTGGTGATTTGTGATAGTGCTGTAGTGGTAGGTGTTTCTTAGGTTCAATTTCTTTGGACGTAGAACATTGTCAATGTAAATGATTTTTCATGTAAAACAATTTGCAATGAAAAAATTCAATTGCAATGCTAATTTTCTTTTGTTTGATTCGATGTAAAAAAGCTATGGAAAAAGAAAAATGAAAAGGGGCCGAAGATAATGGATAAGATGAGAGTAAAAGCCAAGGTTGCTCCTTTTTGAAACGAATATTACCACCAATACAAGAGCTTTTTTCCCTTCATGAAAAACTTCTTTTACACCCCTTCCCGAAAAACTAAAATATGAGAGGAAAAGGAAAACTCGTTTACATATAAAATATTCTACACCCTATCTAATGGAGCCTAAATACAACTTTAGCCAAAAACGAAGCGGAAAAGTTGCTTCACATACCCCTCGAGATCACTTGTATTTTTTTCTGCCTTGACCTTACTTCGTAAGTACACAATAGGCACCTTGACCACATGGACGTAACCGAAGATCACTTGCCCAAAAAAATTTGCAGCCTTAGTCCCAGTTCGTCTTATCTTCTGTTTTCTAACAAAACAAATAACATTAATAAAAAAAAAACATATTCTAACTCAGGAATACTCAAGCAACTATATAATTATCTTATGGTTATAGATGAAACTACCTTTGTCTTTGGACAATAATAATACCCCTCTCCTAAACTTTGACCCAAAAAATGACATAGGTCCAGCCTCGCATATACAGATAATAGCTTCTTGATTTCCATGATCTATGGATTGAACAAAACAATAGAACAATTAAAGAAAATGAATAACTTTGACCCAAAAAATGACAACAAAAGAATAGAACAATTAAAGAAAAGTGGATAACTTTGACCAAAAAATTAATACCCTAAGCTCCACAAAATAATAATCACTTATGTGAAACAAAAAGCGCACCCGATGATTCAGCTACATTATGTGAAACTTCAATCCATAAATTTCGAGTCCTTAGAACATCCCAACTCACACAAATGAATAACATAGTTCAACCTAAACAAACAAAACTCCAGCTCAAACCCTTGCATAATCAAAACAAAATCGACTTCGACTAGGGTTGATACCCCACATGGAAAGACAAAAAGGTCTAAGAGCATCCATATTGGTGAACACAAAACAAAAGAATGTTCACCATTCTCTTTCTAGCTTCATCTCTCATCCACATCATCTTGTTAATCCTTACCCAAGCAAAATCCATTTCTCCTTATTAGTGAACAAAGAATAACTGCCCACCCCATTTTTTTCCAACTTTTATCATCTCCTACTGTTTTATACATCACAAGTGAATAATGGACTACAAATACTTTTATATATCATTTCTATGTGCTATTAATATTGACCCATTAATTGTGTATTTGAAGATTTAATGAGAAAAGTGAAAAACCATTTTAGAAAGGAGAAAATTAAATATAAGAGCTAACATTGTTGCTTGTTATATTTTGTGCCTTTTTGCCAATATGACCAAATCATCATTGTTCCTAGACCTCTTCCGATTGTTCTCTTTCTTCTTACCCTTTCCCCTTTTGTTTTTGTTTTTGTTCTTGCCCAACTCTTCAACTTCTCTTGCATTCCCTTTTTTCTTCTTTACATCTTCTCGCTCCTTCTTAACCAATTTTTTTCAAATTCCTAGTCCGTAAGAGAATTTTCTGAAGGTAAATACTAAAAACACAACAAAATATAATTGTAACCGCTTAGATTTAGTGAACAATCGGACATCCTTTCCAATTTACTAAAATTCAAAAACCAATCCGAACTCGAGTAGCACATAATCTTGCTCGACTCATTATCAGCCCTACCTAAGATGTTTATTATAATTACTCTAATGTTTGGTTGCAATGAGATTTCTCACCCCATCCTCTGAATATGAATTATATGGAACTCAAAATTCTATCATGAGGTGTTCAAATAACCAATCCTTTGACAATTCTATCCTCGTGTGTTCAATTATTTTCCTTTAATTTTTTTTTTTAAAAGCATGTTTGTTAAGCAATAACTGTTTGTTGCACCTTAACTTTAAAATCACTATAGATCAAAACGTTTATGTGCTTGAATGGTTTGTTGTTGTAAATGAAACATATCTTAAAAGCTAAGAGAAACTTCCTCCACTTATGCTTCCAAAAGAATACCAATTGCACTGATTTTGATGTTGGCTTTAGGTACAATTGTGCTTGTCTTTTTGGTTATAAGTCAAGAATTTTCTTGTAATAAAAACTAAGTTAGCTCAATGCATTTCATGTTCCCTATAAAACTAGAAAACACTGAGTAATTGTAAATCATGAAATTCAGTTACAACATCAGTTGTATATTGAAAGTATGATAACTACCATCTATTATTACGAGTATTAAGAAAGTATGCTTAATTTTGATCAACCACCACCACTAAAACAACAACCAGAACAGCAACAACAACCACAACCGTCACCACCACTGCCACTACCACCCCCACTACCACCACCACCACCACCCCCACTACCACACCGATCACCACTACAACAACACCACCTAACAACACCAACAACAACACCAACAAACATGACCACGACCACAACAACCACCACCACAATCACAAAGACAACAAAAACACCAACCACCACAACAACCACCACGACAATCACAAAGACAACAAAAACACCAACCACCACCACAACCACAACCAAAACCACCACAATCACCAACCACAACCAAAATAACACAATCACCAACCACAACCAAAACAACCCCACCACCACCGCCACCGCCACCGCCCCCTCCCCCGACCCCTCCCCGCCCCGACCCGACCCGACCGACCACGACACACACGACCACGACCACGACCACGACCACGACCACGACCACGACCACGACCACGACCACGACCACGACCACGACCACGACCACGACCACGACCACAGCAGCAACAACCATCACAACCACAACAACAACAACAACCACCACCACAACAACAATAACCACCACAACCGCAACAACACCACCAACAACAACGCCAAGTTTATGGTTCAACTCATTGCACTTAATTAAATTTAAAGGATTATCATTTAATTTTAAGCATTATTCAAGCACCTTAGTGTTATTACCTAGCCTACAACTTCCTTGCAAAGGTCCTCTCTTTGTAACTAAAGTTCTTGGTATTTTTCATTTTACTCGGCCAAAAAAAAAACTTGGTAAAGCTTGCAAATTTTCCAAACTAAATGGGTTAAAATTGATATTTGAATTGGCTGATAAAAATATGAAATTTCCGCCAAAAAAAACTTTGGAGATAAATCACAATTATTCTTTAATGTCCACTTCGATCATACATGATGAAAAATCTTAAAGATGTATCAAATTGCTATTATACTAATCATTCTCCATTGAATACTAATTTAATTAGTGACAACAAATTGTATTTTAAGATGGAAAATTTTATGTATATTAGCATGGGCATGATCTAGTGCATAATTAAATATATATTAAAACTCGAATTGATGTGTTAGATAACATGACCAGAAGTGTAGCATGCATAATTAAAGATATTAAAGCTCAAATTAATATATTGGATATCCACTTCTAGTTATTTGACATGGATATCAATCTCTAGTTATTTGACATGGATAATTAAAAGGGAAATTTCCTCAAGTACCACTGAGGTTTGGCGTAATTGCCAAATTACCCCAACATTTAGGGAATTCCTCAAATACCTCGAGGTTTGAGTTTGAGTCTAAAATGCTCTTACTACTGACGGGAGGTTAACAGACATTATGTTTGACATTTTGGGCGCGCCAATGGAGGTTAATGTTATTAAATGGGGCCCAAATATGTTTGTTCTTCATCTTCAACCACTTTAAACCTAATCTAACGTTAATTTCCCCAATTTTCTCTTCCTCTCTTCTTTGCTCTCCTCCTGGAAAAAAATTGTGAACCCTAAAATGTTGTCCTCTTCTAAAATTGTTGGTGAAATTGTGGATTCTCTTGTGTATGAAGCAAGAAAATGCAGCAAGTAGAGGAAGAAGATGGAACTTCGCGTTTCTGAATCCAGAGACAATCCTAACAAATTATACTACAAGTGTGTAACTTGTGACAACCACTATTTTTGGGTGACACCAAAAGTATCTGAAAGGACTTTATCAAAATTGTAAGGGAAATTGGGTGAATGCGGTGAAGATAAAGTTATGAAGACCTTGTATGATTTGCAGAATAAGATTGATGAGATGACTTTTCTCATTACGTTAATTGGGTGGGGGTTGTTTATTGTAATTATTATTATGCTAATTAAGATGTAAGACTTTTGTTTTTACTTGGGTGGGGGTTGTTTTGTTTGATTCAGATGTAATGTTTGCTTGCTATCAATGAAATGAATGAAAGAACAGTTTTTTCTTACAAATATGTGCAAATTTAACAATGTATATCTTCAAAAAGTGCCTTCAATTGATACTGTTAATTACATAACATTGTTTGTATCCAAAAAACCGCCCTAAGTTGATGTTCATAAATAATGTTAAATACAACGTACAGGTAACCCAAAAAACTGCCCTAAGTTGTTAATTACATAAGTTTGTGCATCAAACTTAAAACACATTCAAATCGTCTAATGAAAGGACCCAAAACAGAAGCTTAAACCCAAAATCATAAATCTATTGCTAAAGTTGTGAGACAACGTGCATAACTAATACTTGTCTCAAGTGTATAAACAACTTGGTATCCTTTGTTACCCCACAGCAAAGTAAGTCAACCAATATAGCAAATTTAAGTGGATCCTCCACATGATTTCCAACATTTTTAATATTATAACAAGAATATTGCATTATAAACACAGTGTTGTTAAAAAGAATCAGAATATCCAAGCTTCTAGTAGAGTAGTAGTCCTAAATGTATGAGTTCAAATACCTTCTATCTTACAGCAAGAAGATTGCGGTGTCATCACTATGATGTTAAGTGGAAAATCTAGAAAAAAGACACGCCAGAAAATTGGCCCTAAAAATGGAATCCTTGACTCTTCAAAGTAGGATATATCTATTATACCCCAAAAGATAACTTAAATCATATATCCTATAACTTGAATGCAAGATATGTAGACATCAATTACTTAAGACAGTAGCAATTTAAGTACTTAAGAGGCATTCAAGACTAAATACTAGAAACTTACTTTAGAAAAGTGAAGATCAGTGATTCTTGAGCACAAAAATAAATTGATTCTTGAGCAGCAGATATCATATGATTATTGATTTCCCCTATAGTAACCGACACTTCCCTAGATATCCTGAACCGAACATATATCAAGTTCGTTATCTGAGTTTCAAGTAACTTAGGATGGCGATAAGTACCCTATGTTCTGACTCAGCAGATAGTAGAAGTGGATGTAAATTGTTCTTTGTAATATTTGCTTAACATATACGAAAAAGCTCCAGATGCTTGCAGATCAGATGAATTACATCCCTGCATCAAGATAAATATATTATACACTGTTATTAGTTTCGAGTGTGTATCTCGTGCCTTACGTAAAATATATATATATATATATACAAAATGCCTTAGAGAGTGAGAGATAAGAACAGAGAACCCTTGGTGACTCGCACATTGTTCCAAGGTCAGTTCTGAATCTAATTTCTCGAAATTAAATTGTGGACGAAAATTAGGGTTTTCAAGCATCAAGATCAAGTGATAAAATAACTAAGAATCAACAAATTTAGCCACTGCAAGTCCTAATTCCTAATTTCACGAAACAGAAATCCTAATTTCAAGGTTATCGGTGTTAAAACACCAAGATATTATCTACAAAATTATGCAACAACGAAAAAAGTAATATTAATTGGAGAGAAGTCTATATCTTCGTCGTTCATCATACCCGAATTAGTGGGAGAAAAGTACATTAAAAAACGAAACAAACTTAGATATGAAAATGGAATGGAAGAAACAAGATCGAAATTAACAAAAATCAAACCTCGAATTTCGTCTGCATGTCGAACACACCTTGAATCATCCTTTTAATTTAGTATCCAGAAACCCTAATTTTACGAATAACAAAAATCCTCCAAAATTTCCGATTTCAGAGAGGAGCAAGAATGAATAAGGTATAGGAGGAGAAAGGTGCGAGAAAGAGATGAGGTGAACAGAGAAAAAGAGAGATGGCGCGAGCGAGGCAGAGAGGAAAGAGGAGGAGCGCTGACACGGCCATGCACAGAAACGCGACACGGGAACGGACACGGAACATGGGGAAACAAATTTTTTTTTTTTTTTTTTTTTTTTGGACATCGGAAAAATTTACAAGAAAATAAAACAACCTAATCAACTACATAGTAGCCATGGGAATATTTCCTAGTCGAACATGATTAGCCAGGTCATGCGCCCTCTGAACTCGTTGACGATTAACTTTTAGAATTCGACACCATTGAAGTTGATGTCCAATGGAGCGAATGTCATTGAGAGACCAGGCAATCGAGATAGGTTGTGTGTCTTGATGAATTAAACTCTGACCAGTACATCAGAATCAGTGTAGATCAAAATTTGACCATAACCCCGTGATTGCGCCCATACCAAGGCTCCCAGACAAGCCCGTGCTTCAGCAACCAGTGGGGACTCCGCATAAATGCAGCCCCCTTGCACTTCTGTAGTTTGCGTAGAAACATGCTCCGCAACCCAGGCAATACCGGCCAGTATAGAAGATTTCTTCCAGGAACCATCCACTTGTATATGTAACTGTGGTACCCCACAGAAGGCTGTCCCAAAATGTGCAAAAAGAAACCCAGGAGGACCTAGTGCCATATGCAAGGATCTAGGCAAGGAATAGGATTATCCAGAAAGGTGTAGTGCTGCTGAATGCCTTTGTCTTGGAGTGAACGGATTAGAGGCATATCAGGTGCTATTCCATTGAAGACTTTATTATTGCGACCCTGCCAAATAGCCCACAAAATAGCCACAAACACGGGAAGACGAAGCCCATTATATCCATCCTGCTGGTAGAAGTAGTGTATCCATGCAATTAGCCAATCTTTAAAGGCCACCATGGGAGTAGCGTTGGAATGAATACGTAGTTGACTCGTTTGCCAAGCAGCAGTGGCTAGAGAACAAAATCGGAAGAGGTGTTGGGAAGTCTCAGATTCAATGTTGCAGCTTGGACACCTATCTGATATAGCCAGACCACGGTATGAAAGGTTAGCTGCTGTTGCTAACCCGTTGTGGAATAATTTCCAGAGGAAAATTTTCCATTTTGGCATGATGCGTAACCCCCATAAAATCCGGAAAAACTTCGAATTGGTAGGGGAGTCATGTTGTAGATATCGGTATGTCGAGAAAGGAAATAGTAGCCAGATTTGGTAGTGTAATTGCCCGATGACGTAAAAGGCCAAATAGAAACATCAACTTGGTTTGTGAGACGAGGAACTTCAAGGGTACGTATATTACGAACCGTACTCGATGAAAAAGGAACTGAAGGCGGGAAACATTCCAGCCTTGTTGTTGAGGCAGCAGGAGTGAAGCAATGGAGACCGTAGCAGCAGTGCGAAGAGAAAATTATCCCGAAAGAGGGGAATCTGCCCCGAACCCAACGCTCCTTTCCAGCAAGGAGAGGGGAATTGGAACCAATTTTCCAACAAGAATTTGTCAAAAGTATCTGCTCTGCTTGAATTAAACCTCGCGCACCCCAAGAACATTGACCCCGCACTGAACGCAGTTTTGGTGTCGTGAATCCAGTATCCACATTGCGATCGCAAAATACCTTACTAATGAGGTCACCGGAATTCTTTTGAATACGCCAAACTTTCTTCATTAAGAGAGAACGATTGTGCATCGCAATACTACGTAATCCGAGACCACCAGCACCTTTTTGCAGATGCAAAAGCTCCTTGCTTTTCCAAGCAATTCCTTTACCAGAGCTATTAGACCAGAAAAATCGAGCCAGCATCGCATCCAACTTATTAGCTACTGTTGTGGGAATCAAGAATACAGAGAGAATGTGAGCTATGGAAGCAATGAGGACAGAGTTGATGAGAATCAATTTCCCAGCTTGCGAAATAGGTGAATGATTCCAAGCAGTTATGCGCTGAGAAATATTATCAAGCAAAAAGGTGAAGTGCTGAGTTTTCTTCCCTTGAATATCCACAGGAGTGCCAAGATATGTGCCCAGAGATCCTTAGCATCCAATTGCAGGATACGTTTGTATTCATGACCCATGTGCTCGGAAACATTTGGGCTAAATTTAACAAATGACTTTCGTAAACTTAGCATTTGTCCAGAGATACGGCAGAATCGATCAAGGAGCTTTGACAGTTGCTTACAGGAAGCAGTCGACGCTTTAAAGAAAAGAAGGGCATCATCAGCAAAAAACAGATGAGAAATAGAAGGAGCGTACCTGTGTGCTCTAATCCCATCGAAGAGTCGAATATCCGTAGCCATGATTATCATTCGAGAAAAAATATCCATACAGAGCAAGAAAAGATAAGGGGATAGTGGATCTCCCTGTCGAAGCCCACAATGGGAATGAAAGGACTCTGTAACCTGTCCATTAACGAGGATGCGATATGACACTGTAGAGATACATTGACTAATCAACTGAATCCATTGAGCAGGGAAGCCATAGGCTTGAAGAACCTTCAAGAGAAACCTCCAGTTAACCCGGTCATATGCCTTATTCATGTCAATTTTGAGGCCGCTAGATGACCATTACCCCGTCGATGTTTATTGATAACATGAATTAACTCATGACTGATCAAAATGTTATCATCCATATGCCGTCCTGGAATGAAAGCACTTTGATATTCCGAAATAAGATCAGACAGCAACGGCCGAACCCGGTTGACCAAGCACTTCGAAACACATTTATAAATCGTGTTGCACAAGCTAATTGGCCGAAATTGTGTTACCTCCTCAGGATTCTGTCCTTTAGGCAACAAAACAAGCAGCGTCTGATTCCACTCCTTCAGGATGAAACCTGTTGAGAAAAAGTGATTGACAGCTTGGAACACTTCATTCCCGAGGGAACTCCAGTGAAGTTTGAAAAACTCAGCCGTGGACCCGTCCAATCCAGGAGATTTCCCCTGACCAATACCAAGCATGGCCTCATGCACTTCTGCCTTAGAGAAAGGCCGAAGGAGCTGTTGCTGTTGTGACAAAGAAAGATGAGGAAGATTTAATTCACGGAGTACTAAATCAATGGCTTCATCTTGGCCCTGGTCGAGACGATAGGCCCCTGAGAGGGCCCAACCAGTTTTAAAATGATGTAAAATAGTATTCACTATGGTAGGACCATCCTCAGTCCACTGGTTATCTGCAGTTCGAAGAAGGTAGATATGTGCTGATCGTTGTTTTTGTCGCATCTTATTGTAGAAGAACTTAGTTGGAAGGTCCCCCAGCTGAACAATTTGTCTTTCGACCTTTGCGACCAGTAAGAGTGTGCTAATGCAGATGTATCCAACTCCTGCTGACGTTGGATCATAAAGTCATTACCTTGAGGAAGACTAGAAATCTGAGTCGCAGAGGCCGCTAACTTAGTAGAAAGTTCTTTCCAATCAATCCCCCAAACAACCTTATGATCCAAACACCATCGCCTAATCTGGATGCGAAAGATTGATAGATGTTTTGTAAACCGGTACATTGTTGACCCAGCTATTGGAATACGCCATACCGACGAAATCATATTAGGTAATTCAGGGTGTATGAGACACCAATTTTCAAACTGATATGGCCGACGATTAACTTTGGTTGGCGGCTCCGCCTGGTAAAAGATAGCAGCATGATCTGAATGCAGAATAGGAAAATTCTTTGTATACCGAGTGGATATCTGTCATTCCAAGTTGGGGAAACATACACTCGATCAAGACGTTCCATGATTAGATCCACACCATCCCTGTTATTTGTCCAAGTGAACCTAGGCCCAACAAAGGGAACATCTTGTAATTGTAAAGTATGCTTCCAATTGGTGAATTCTTCCCATCCCCGTATGAGTGTTGCCCCTCCCAACTTATCCCCGTAATGATCAAGTTGATTGATGTCACCAATAATGAGAAAGTCAGGATAAGGCGCTAATACTTGTAACATGTGATCCCAAAGTAAAGGACGAGAGTCCTGACACGGTTCTCCGTACAAAAACAAAACGTACCATATCATTCCATTATTAGCTGATATTTTACAGAAGACATAATTACACATGGAACTAAGTACATCAACAGCAAAAGGAGCCCATGATACAACAACCAGCCCGCCACTAGAACCTAGAGCATCAACACCAACTACAGAACATGGTTTAGTACAACGTAGTAGTGACTGTACATGAGTAAGAGGACATTTGGTTTCTTGCAAAAACAAAAACATGGGCTTAACTGTAGCTACCAACCAGTGTATATACGGGATTATCGGGGCATCACTGGAGTTCAACCCCCGACAATTTAGTGACAGAATGTTCATGGAAATGTTGGTGACTGGTCTGGGTCAGTCACTACCCTAATTGAGTCAGTAGACATTTTCACCCTCAAAGTGAAATGCCTATCCATGTTATCTGTTTTCAAAGCACTGCCAGCACTACGCTTCTTCGTGAAAATCCAAGTACCAGCACTCCCAGGCATTGATACTGCTGCTTTCCTTTTCTTCGACAGAGTTGACGTAATCTCCGGACCAGGTTCCACTTCCAAAAGTCTTGCCATAGATACATCAGTGAGAGCCTTTCGTCGAATTTTCCCATGTGGAATCCTACATTAAAGCCTCCTTTAGCCTCCCATTGAGCCAAACGCTGACGCTTTCCATTGTGAGACCTGTAACAACCCTCGACATCCAACCCATTACCACTTTCATCTGATCGAGTATGCCTGAAGGCCTGAAAAGGACGCTTGTTATCCACGAAACCTATTGGCTCTGCATTTATGGTGGAAGATGCCTCTCCTTGAACCGATTGAGGAGGCGGAATAAGCCGTAGCCACGCACTAGGTCCAGCTTCATCAGGGTCTGGAGGAAAGGTTGTAGTCCAGCCTTCATGAATTAACTCTTCACGCAGCCCATCATCAGTAGAAGGAACCCTAAGAGGAGACAAAAGAGGAGACAAATTACCCACGTCCGACACCTCATTATTCGTAGGTACAAAAGAATCCTCCGGAGCAAGTGCAACACGAAAAGTCTTAGGTGGACGCGTGGTAATTCCCAGATGTCGACGAAAGGGAAACCGAGCCCCATTGGCTCGCCCTGCGTCAGCTGGACCTCGAGCGGAACATACATGTGCCGATGTAGTTCCTATAGGCGTGCTAGGATCGTGGTCCTGTGGTTGATTGCCCAAATCCTCCAGGCGACCAAAAGCACTGTCCTCGACAGCGAAACGACGTCCAGGCAATTCATAAGCCTCGTGGCCACTAGCTGCAGGTGATAGAATCTGAGTAACACTATCAGGGGAATCCCGCGAAAATGACATAGGAGGATTAGTATGATAGTCCGATTCACGCAGAGATGGATTATTGGCTTGAGATGGTAAATTCCCTGGTTCAACCGATGCCTCATGACTTGGCATCTCCACAGGTTCATCTTCCGAACTTAAATCCACCATATTAACGTCCACATGGCGCTCATCAAAGATATATGGATCATGGTTAGGACCCATGCTAATTAAGTCCACCCGAGCATTGCGATAGATGAACCGGTCAGGTAGCCCTCGAATAATATTCGTATAAAGAGGAACATTCATAGGGCCAAACACAATATTCATACCATCATGCTCGAACTCCGTAAAACGACGATGAATGAGATGGTGCGCTTCATACGCAGACATGGGACACGCCCAGTGTGATGTCCCACACAACCACATTGTTTGCAGAATTTAAACACTCCTTCGTAACGAAAACATACCCATACTACTTGACCATCATCCAAAGTTAAAAACACCCAGGTATAAGTGGACGAGACAAATCTATAACCAACCGAGCCCTTAAAAAGCCTCCGAAGGAAGACTAGGACCGGTTTCTTCGACAAGATCAACCAAACCAACATGAGATAAAATTCTGGAAGTCCAGTCATTTTCCAAGAAACGCCAAGGTAAGTTATGAATGCGAACCCAAAGAGTAGCCAAGCTAAAATTATGGTGGACGGCACTTATACCTGAACTAGCACGGAAAGTAATAATCTTACCGTCAATGACGGTAGTATGTTGACGGAGAAGCGCCGCACTATCCCGGGGATCTTGACATTCGAAAATAAAATAGACTCCAACACGTAAAACTCTTATTGAACCGCGAGTTACCCAGTGGTGATTGACGATATTATTAACAAGGCTAGTGTTTGGAGGTACGAGGTCGAAAAATTGACCGACCACGGAGTGAGTCCACTCAATATTAGGAAGAGGTGGAAGAAGAGAAGGAGGGTGGCTGACTAGAACACCCATTCTTTTATGTATAGAGTGAACGGGAAGGTTATCACTATTACTAGTTTGGGAACGAGAAAAACTCATGTTTTCAGCAATATATAGGTTACGGGAGGAATTTTACAGCAGATTTTATTACAGCGAAGCTTTGGAACTCAGCGAGATTAAACAACCAAATTACAGTGGCAGCAAAGCTTTTAAATTGACGAAATGAACGAGAAAGGTTGAAGATAATTTTACCGGTGGGAGGACACCGCCAAATGGCAACAAGCGCTGGACAGATGGCGAGAAGTAAAGAAAAGGAATCCAGGTGTAACCTGAAGTAGCCTACAGCTGGCAGTTTGACCGGAAAACTCCTTCACTGAAGGAACCCACAAGCAAGTGGGATATGAACTCACTTTTTAAGTGAGAGAACTCACGCTTATCTTTTTAAGTGAGAGAAAGACTTTTTGTGTTTGATGATGGTTGGGGGAACAAATTTCAAAACTGAGAAAACGCGGCGAAAAGCAATTTTTTTCTAACAATTTATTTAATGCTTTATAATATCACTGTAACAAACAAGTTTAATTTATGATATATAATATTCAAATATGAAATTAACGTTAACCATTGTAACTTAAAATAAATTCAAATAATAATAACTAAGTTATAAAATATTAGCTACAATCACTAAGGAAAAAATATATATTCAAGATTCAGTTCAGTTCATCAAAAGAAATGTCGGCACACTCTAGAAAGGCGTTTTCATCGTTCCCATCATCCATGAGATCAAATTGATCACCACCTACATCCCACAATTTTGTCTTCCCAGCTTTGTAATCATCTGTATTCCTTGATAGAAGGCACATGTTAGTGTGAATCTTCACCAAATTTTCAATTCGTTTTAAATTTCACCTATTTCTCCTAAGTGGGTGAAAAAAAGAATATATGCTACAATCTGTGTTCACAGCATGAAGATGAAGTAGGTTGTCCAAGATATCTGAAGATCAAAGCTTGAAGCAAAATAGTGGATGAACCAAAGTTAACCCACTATGACATAGGATCCATGATACCCCTAGTGTATAAGTTCTCTCCACCCTTATACACTCCAGACTTGTATGAGACATTGTATATTCATCCATAACTTGGGCAAAATCAGCGTCGTCAGTCTTCTAAAACTACTTACTCTTCCTTCAGATATTTTCATGTCTCTATGCGGAGATATTCTATTTGGATTTTGTTCAAGTCATGCCTCACTATAAAACCTTCAAAAGAATAAGAAAGATAGAAACAATCATAAACATGTAAAATTAAAAAATGAGTAAATTGATGTAAATATATAAGAAAGAATTTACCTAAGATTTAATGAGTGAGCTAAGCAATTAAGAGGAGTGTTGCTTTTTGTCCAACGAGCTACAAGAATGCGATGAACTACTTCAAAAAGCCTTCAGGTAATGTAGGTTTCTTGCCAAATTAAAAGGTAAACCACCAACGTAAAACATTCGAGCAATCTCATCATCTAGATAATTCCTAGCTTGTACATTATATAGCTTAGTAATTGGGTTCTCCTTCCTTTTCTTAGCCTGTACATCACTTGGTTGACCTCCACTACTCTCACTACAAGGAGGAACTCCTAGTATAGGTAAGGGTACATAATGTGGGGCATTATCCTTCTTTCTGCTCTCAAACTCTTCATCCAAGTTCATCATCTTATGCACCATTTCTTTTGTGGTCTTAGTAAAGTTTTCAATTCCTTTCCCCTTAATTCCAAGCAAATTGGCCCTCGGTCTTCTATACGTTCCTTGATAAAACTTACCACAAAGATCCCAAACATTCCCCATATTACCCCCCTTTCACTACTCCTTCTCCAGTATCGAATTTACCAACACTAGTAACATATTTCCAAAGAGGTTTATCTATATCAACCTTCTTAGATTGTCATTTGCACTACTAGATTCAGGATTAGACATATCATAAATAGTGAAATAGATTGACAAAAAGTTGCAAGTACATGAATAAATATTTTAAATTATAAATAATCATTTATTAACTATTAATTTAATTATTATTGAAATTGTATTTTCACATGAACTAATGAGCATTAAGTTAATCGTACATTATGTTTTACATGAACTGATGAGCAGATTGAAGACAATAAAACTGACTAAAAGACAAAGTAAAAGTGACATGATGAAATTGATTGATGATTAACTTGTAAAAAAGGAATTGTAAAGCAATAAAAAGTGTCACGATGATTGATGAAAGTAGCACAACAAATAATTACTGAATAAAATAGGCCAATATGCAAGTAATACAACAAAGGGAAAAACATAAATTGCAGTAATATGCTAGTACTCCTAGTCCTTTGGCACAAAAAAAGTAAAAAACTGTAAAAAAAAAAAGTACCTTTAGGATTGAATAAATAACTGTAAAAGTAAGAAGTATTATTACTTCAGTCCTTTTTCAATGTCACTTGCAGTTGTAGAGCTGCAGATTAGGGATGGCAACGGGTCCTAGACCCGACCCAGACCCGCTAGGACCCAACCCATTTATAAGGGTTTGGGTCCATAAATTTTATACCCAATGGGTCCAGGTCGGGTCGGGTCCCGAAGAGCATGGTTCGGGTCTGGGTTCGGATCCACATATGCTAGACCCAGACCCGCCCCGCGGACCTATTTACATATTAGAATTTTTTTTACCTAAACTCTAAAATTTTATGAGTTGTGATTTTGTGAACTCGTTAGTGTTGTAACTCCACTAAGACATGTAACTTTGTAAGTTGTAACATTTTAATATTTTACGAGTTAATTCTTAAAATTTTATTTAGAGAATGCTTTAACCATGGATACAAGAACCTATATATATTAGGGTGAAAATTTTTAATTACATATATTCGAAAAATGTGATGAAAACTTAAAACTAAGAAGGACTCATTTTGGACCCAGTAAGGACCCATGGACCCGCTAGACCCAGCGGATCTAGGTCTGGGTCTGAAAAATCTGGACCCAACGGACCTGGGGCGGGTCTGGGTCTGTGAAAAATAAGCGGGTTTGGGTCTAGGTGGACCCGACCCAGACCCGCCCATTGACATCCCTACTGCAGACTCTTTTAGAAAATAGAAATTAATTTCGCAGCGGCGGTAGTGCGATATTTGAATTTTTATATCCCAATACACGATTTTTTACTAGAAAAAAATACCCAACTTCGTGGCGCATGTCTGACACGACCGCTAATGTTTTGACATGCAAAATGTTTTTGACACGCAAAAAGTCGGGTACTTTAACATGTCAGTGCATTTGAGCGCCTATGTCGGGTATGGGACAACGATTGCCCTTATTAGGGGTATGATGGTAATTCGACGTCTTAGTTTAGTTGACCCTCTTCTTTAAAACAAAAAAAAAAAAATATTTGTGCAGCTCTTCGTCCTCCTCCTCTTTTGTTTTGGGAAGTGAAGAAGTTTGTCTGAAAATCAGCTCAAAGGTAAATAAATTTGTACATATTTATTGAAAATCTTGTTTGTGTCTAAATGTAGTTGAATTAAATACAAGGGAATGATAGGCTTATCCTGAGAGTAGCATACCCTATGACATGGGCATTATATACCCTCTGTCGTGACAATGACATATATTCTTGTGAAGTATCTAAATAAATGACGTGGCTTGTGAAGCTTCTTCTCTAGTTCAAAGACAACATTTATTTTTTCTTTCTCTCTCCTCCTACATTTTTCAAAGTTCTGAAACACCAACACCCCCTTAATCTTGACCCTTCTCATTAATGGAGGTTTCAGATATAGTATGGAGAAGCTCAATCATAAAAGTTATTTTCAAAATATAGAAGAAGAAGAAGAAGAAGAAGAAGAAGAAGAAGAAGAAGAAGAAGAAGAAGAAGAAGAAGAAGAAGAAGAAGAAGAAGAAGAAGAAGAAGAAGAAGAAGAAGAAGAAGAAGAAGAAGAAGAAGAGAGACAAGCAACAACTTCTAATTATGTCTTCAAGTTGATTATCCTCTTTGATCCTAGTTATAATTTACGAGTAAGAAGTATGAAATCAAAGATTTTTTTAAAAAAATTATATGAAATTAAAGAATTATATATTCAAATTCATGTTGGTTGAATAAAAATTAAGCAAGGTTCATGATCAAGTATGGTAAATTGATGATTAAACTTTCATCCTATCAACTATATCAAGTATGATAGTATTAAGGAATTGTTCTTTGATTCTATGCATGGCTATGTACGACTATTCATATAATTGGATGGTGGTTTTATGTTATGCATACTTGGGTGTGAGAATTTTGCTCTCTCTTGATAATACATATTCTCATATATATGTTTATTCTAGATGATTGATCTAAATTAAACATTGGATTGAATTAAGAAGATGAAGTGATTGACCTAGAATATGACTACGATGATTGTAATGATGACTTCCATATAAATATTGATCTTAATGAAAGCCCCTTAAATGATGAAGGAGATGATGGTTTTGCTAACGGAGATGATGATAAGGTGGGTGATGAATTGGTCAATAAAGTGCTTCAAGATGTTGAACCTGATAATACTCAAAAAAATTGTCTCTCCATATGTGGGTATGGTATTTGGATCTGTTGAAGAAATTTTAAATCATTGTCATGAATATGCACGTCAAAGTGGATTTCAAATAAAAACCAGAAGCTCTGAAAGAACAAAAGGAAAGGAAAACACGGGAAATGAGAATGTCATTTAAAGAAATCGTAATATCGTAGATTATAGTGATTGTGTAAGGTTAAGGTTGGTTTATTAAATAGGAGGGACATCTAATTCAAAGTCAAATAATCCTCGGGGACCGGCTACCACTGCTATCACGAGATGTGAGTTCGAAGCAAATGCATCACGGTGTCAACATGATGGATCGTGGAAATTAACAAAGGTTCTGTTAGCTAGTACATAACCACCCTTGTGATGCGAAAAATTTCAAATCCATGCGGAACTATAAGCACATTAGTGAGGAAGATAGGAGGAGAATTTTGGAAAATGACACCGTCGACAAAGAACTTTAATTTGTTTGTAGTAAAATATGGTGGCCACGATAAAGTTCCTTTTGATGAGAGGGGTTGTCGTAACTTGATCATCAAAGTTAGTAGACTAAGCTTGCAAGAAGGAGACTTTGTTTCAATGAGGAGGCATTTTTGTGAGATGATTGAAAGCAATTCAGACTTCTTTTATATGTATAATACTCATGAAAATGGTAATTGAGGAACGTATTTTGGGATGGTGGAAGGATTATAGCTGCGTGCAAAAACTTATGAGGTGTATCAAACAGATATAGGATGTCATTTGCGCCTTTTATTGGAGTCAATAACCATGTTCAATCTTCTGTTGGGTTGTGCACTGTTAGCCGGAGAAGAAGCTTAAAACTTTATGTGATTGTTCAAAGCATGGCTAACATGCATGTCTGGGGAGGCTCTAAAGGCTATCCTAACCGATCAAAGTCAATCAATTGGTTAGTAATTTTGGGCTTATTTCTAATTAAATTTTGTGGACATCAGGTTTATTGGGTTTTTTTCAATCAGAAATATTCATTTCTATTCACTTTTTTGATGTATAGGCAAAGTTACGGTAGAGGTATTTCCAAACACTCGACATAGATGGTGCATTTGGCATATAATGAGAAATCAAAGAAGAAACTAATTAAGCATCCGAAATATGAAGATGTTATGAAAGGATTGAAGAATACTCTCAATGATTCGCTTACTATTGAAGAATTTGAAGATTTTTAGCATGAGTGGATCAGTGTGTATAACCTAGAAAACTACAAATGGTGTCAAGAGATGTATGCTAAAAGGGAACATCGGGTTCCTGTGTATTTCAAAAGAGAGTGTTGGGCTGGAATGTCCTTCACCCAAAGGAGTGAGGGTATGAACTTCTTTTCTAAAGGATATGTCACTGATAAAACAATTCTTGGAGCGATTTGGTTTTCCAATAGCTAAAAGAGTGAATGACGAAGATAAGGAGACATATAGGTCAAATAATTCACCACTTCAATGTGTGACTTACCATACCTTTGAGCATGTGTCTCAAAAGCTATACACATCTGTAAAATTTGAGTAATTCCAGAAACAAGTGAAGAAGATGACTTACAACAATGCAACAAAGGTCTGTGGTGATAGAAACCCATGTGAATATGACACTATAGTGAGGATTGAGGAGGCAATGGCATGGCCAAACGAAACGCAGAGTTTTCCTTGTCACTATGGATAAAGAAAGTTTGATTATATGCTGTGAGTGTAAGAATTTTGAATTCAAAGAATCATGCCTAGGCACTCAGTACGTGTATTTCATGAAGAGGAATTGAAGTATGTTCCTGATAGGTACATTCTACACCGATGGAGAAAGGACTTGCCTGGGTAACATCTCAAACTCGCGGTTCCTTATTATTCTTTTCTTAAAAAAAGCCGGAGGAGATGAAGAGATATGAAAAGATGTGTAGTGCTCCCTCCATCCCATAATGTAGTGCTTACTTCTTTTTTTCACGGGAATTAAGAAGAATAGTAGTAGGATTCTCAAAGAATAATAATATAATGAAGTACTTTTGTCTTGGAACTACTTCTTTATATTCTTTTTCCTTAAAAATAAATCAAAAGGTAATTTTTTTTTGTAATGGTGCAAAGCATTAAATAGGAGCACATATTATGAAATGAAGTAGGAATATTTTGGAAATTTTGTATGAAAATTGAGGAAAAGTTAGTCCAATAAATTAATAAAAAATGAAGTAGGCACAATATTTTGGGACCCCTAAAATGAAATGTAAGCACTATAATATGAGACGGATGGAGTACTTTTGAACCCCTTTTGACAACAACAATGTCCAACGACGCATATTATGATGGGGTGATGAGCGCCCTTTCTAATAGATCAAAACGTGCTAAAATGTTTATACTTACTAACCTTCATTTAATAACTTATTATTAAGAATAGTACAACATTAACGAGTCATAACAAAAGTGTTCATAGTTAGGTGGGATTATACTACATATTTACGAGGAATTAATACTAAACATTAACAAACATATTCCAACTACGAAATGTTACTACATAATAGTAATTTCACTTACATTCTAACTCACATATACTAATAAGTTAACCTTGCAAATAATTCATAAAGACGTATATGACTTCCCTATCAAGCACACCTTCACTATTAAAGGCACCTTCAAGCATGTTCATGGTACAATTTGACAATAGCGGGGTATAACCCCTCCATAGACGCCCACAACACAACAAGTGTTCGAAGTTTGGTAGTGCATTTCATGCGCAATAGCCTAACCATGGGATTGATTTGTAGATCACGCATTGTAACAAAGTAGTAGTCTGGATCAATGTCCGAATCAGCAACAACATAGTTTCCTGACTGTAATAATTCATTTTACTACAAATTTCACATACAAAATATAACTTTTTTAATTACAAAATTTTAGATACCAATTACAAAGTTAGAATTTACATTTTGACATACAAATTTATACTAACTTAGTTATCTTTTCTAACAACTACTTCCTCCGTTTCTTAATAAGTGCAACATAGAGAAAGTGGGGGAATACCAAGGTTTGTAGAGAGAAAGTTGGGACCACAATAAAGTAGAGTAATTCAAGTGATGAAACAAAAAAGTTGTGGTCCCCTCTTGCTTTTTGGTGGCATATTTGTA
The DNA here is from genome assembly GCF_026745355.1 of Beta vulgaris subsp. vulgaris. Taxonomy (NCBI): domain Eukaryota; kingdom Viridiplantae; phylum Streptophyta; class Magnoliopsida; order Caryophyllales; family Amaranthaceae; genus Beta; species Beta vulgaris. The sequence goes on from NC_079205.1 coordinate 41,541,851, forward strand.
ATAATATTGAACTTTTTTACCATTTTGAGCTTGGTTGCACTTATTGTGACTATTCCAAATAAGGAAAATGTTGCACTTATTAAGAAACGGAGGTAGTACAAACTAATAACTTATACTACACATGATATTTATACTACAAATGTATGTAGATATAGTAGATCAAATTTGTACATGTAATTTATTCCTATAAACTAAACAACCCGTAAAAAACATTCTATTTCATTTATAATCCAGAATAACATTTTATTTATGCTTATAAGTAAAAATTAATACAAACGTTTATCTTTTTATAAGCAAGTACGAGCTCAGTGTCGTCAAACTTGTAAACAAAAGAAGTTGTATCGCACCTTAAAAATTGACCCCAACACGTGACATAAAGGTCATTGGGGTCCACCTCGACATGTCCGGCGTAAAATGAATATAACTCCGCAAGTGGATTATGTAGACCTAACACATACGTCACACCATTATCAGTAAGATCCTTGAATTTCACTTGAACCACGATTTATTCAATATTATCCATCTTTCTTACTCTCTCACTAGTTCCTTTAGTATTCTCTTTTAATATCTATGATAATGAAATTTATGAATAGAAATAATATTTGGGAGTGGAAAAGCACTGTGATAAACATTGTAATGTACCAAAGACACTACATATAACTTTAAGTGACTGTCATATTGTTATCATCTACCATATGACATAGAAATTTTAGCAGGCATATATAATTCAAATTTTTGATATTTCAAAATTTGAAAGCAATACAAAATGGGATGAAAGAAAAAAATACATAGAAAAAGAGCTTATATCTTAATTCTGAAATTGCCAATATTTATATACATATTCATATCCAATTTCAAATTTTCAAAACTTTGAAATCTGAAAATAATTGAGGATATCTGATGTCAAATATTCAAAACTTTCGTTATGTTTATTTTCGCACTATTTTTCAAGAAAGTAAAAAATTAAACATGAAGCATATGTGTCAAATATAACCATTGTTTCAAATATCAAATTGATTATTACAAATCCAAACAATATTAGCTTATCGTACTTTTGGATACTCCATTTATATTTTTTTGTTATTCCTACTTGAAATCTTGATATAATTCGTACTTAAAGAAAATCTTCTTAATTCTTTTATAATATATAAGAAAAAATATAGTCATCCTTGTTTGATTCATCTCAATGAATATTTTATTAATATTCAAGTATTATAACTTTACTAATATGTAATAAAAGATATTTAACGTTAAAGTAAAGCATTGGCAGACGCACACAATTAAATTATGAAGAACAAAAAAACAAAGGCAATACTAAATATTTGATAGTACAAAAATCAATATTTGATACGTCTTCTAATATCCAAACTTTTGAATTGGATAATCTTTTCGAATCTCATTTCCATATAATCAAATTGGATACCGTCAAATGATAACAATATTCAGATCTCTATTTATAGGTTGAATGCACAGTTGCTCCGAATTAGTACTGTTTTACAAATTTGATTTGCATTTTTTTCCATTCCCATCAAAATAAAATAAGAAAAACTCAACATTTAAAAGGTACAAATATAATAATGTAGACACTTAAAACATGATTAAAAGTTGGTTGAGATGGTAATTATGTCATATGTAATTGCAAGAGGTCATGGGTTCGAATCTTGTTGCAAGCTAATTTTACTTTTGTTAATTGACATGACTTGTCACTTGTGTACACATTGAACAATTCTGGTGTTGTAACAGAGGTGCCATGTGGCGCGTATACATTGCGTAGAGGTGCCACGTGATGTGTATACATTGTTACACACGCCTTTTAATATATTTGTGTAGAATTTTTTGTAACATACTCCCTCCGGTTTTTAAAGATCATCCCTCTTTCCGTTTAAGTGTGTTTCCAAAAGATCCTCCCTCTTTTAATTTATTCCTTATTTGACAAATCTTTTTCCCTTTTTACCCTCTCATGTCCCTACTGATCCACCATTACAATATTATATCAATTTTACTCTCTTTTTCTCTCCTACTTTAACCCCTTTTTATTTGTTTATTTTCCTTAACCCTTTTCTCTTTCCTACTTTACCCACCACAGACCCCACACAAATTGATCCTCCTTGGTATCTGTAGTAACAGTAACAATGAGGATCTTTCGGAATCGGAGGGAGTACTAAACAAATTAAATGAATTCAAACATATCCTCGCTTAGGTTAGCCAAACCCAGCTACACAGCTCAACGCTTGAGAGTAGGGGGATATAATGTAATCCCTACTTCCAAGAACAAGTAGATAGTAGAGTTCGAACTTGTGACTTGTGAGTTCCCCATCACCTGCACAAAGCAAGCTTGGTTGTCATCTTAGCTTATACATAATTGTATTTAAAGTTTTAAATTTACTTATGTATTTATAAATATTTATACCTATACAAAATATTTTGGATTTTTCTACGTAGTACTGCCGTGTTTTACGAAATTCTATGTTGTACCCGACCTTTTTGAAAATTTCATGTTATACCCCTAAACTTTCTATAAATTACACAAAATACACTAGTAGAGAAATGTCGATTTGCGTCGGGCCTAAGACCCCTATTTGCGTCGGACTTGTCCGACGGCACAGGTCTCGACGCAGATGACCTGTAATTGATCTGCGTCGTATGTGGAAACGATGCAGATCTTTTACCTATTTGCGTCGCACGTTGTATACGGTGCGACGCAGATGGCTCTTCTCAGATAGAAGGAGAATTTGCGTCGCACATAGCACAGGGTGCGATGCAAATTAGGCGTCTGCGTCGCATCTTCAGCCATGTGCGACGCAAATCAGGCAAAAGTGCGACTTACTGAAAAGTCAGGTCAACTATTAAAAAAAAAAAAGAAATATGCGTCGAACATAGTTCAGAGTACGACGCAAAAGGCGCACTCAGCTACTGCAATTTTGCGTAAACAACAAAATAGATCCAGAAATTCAGAAATTCAGAAATCGGATGGTGCTGTAAACAACAACATGCATTTTTGCTAGTAAGGAAATTAAACAAATTTATATTGATAGCAGATCAAAACCAGTATCATAAATTTACAATGAGAAAAAAATAGGAAGTGGTGTTTTACGACACTAAGTACAAAAAAAATACAAACTACAAAAAGTAAAACAGAGAAAATTACAGAAAATAAAACAGAGAAAATTATAGAAAATAAATAAGAAAAAATTACAGAATTTCCATATTGAATTTTTACATCTTACGAGTTATAAGATGAAAATTTGACAAATTCTAAAACTTAGATATAATTCTTCAAATTTCAACACTTAAAAAAGAATAAAAACAAGTAAAACCCCAATTCGAGCAAATCTAAATCTGAAAAATCTCTGTCGCAAGTCTTCGGTGGAGAATGAAATTGGAACAAACAATCAATGATGGCTTCTTATTGGTGTTTCAAAAACAAACGAACGAACAAGAGGTTGAAGAAGGGTTCGTCTTCAGGGAAAACAAGCTTCGTGGAAAAACAAAGGTTCTTCGTTGAAACAACAGTGAGTATAAAATTAGAAACCAAACATAAATCTGCAAATGAAAATAAGAATTTTCAGATTTGATAGTTATAACATAAAATTAGATCTAAAAAAAATTAAAAATGAAATAGACTACGATAAACGCCAAAAATAAAACAAAAAATTACATCTAAAAAAAAATGAAAAAACGAAATTGTAGATCTGAATACAGAAAATTGTAGAGTACAAAATTATAAATAATCTGATTGAAAAATTGAGAAAAAAAATGAACCCGTCAAAGTGAGAGAAAGAGTGTTCGTTGCGATGAAGAATTTGGATCTGCGACGAAGTCGCTGGAGACGCACGAAGAAGTCGATAAGCATTGTTCGTTGTTCGCCTCTACGAAATTTTGTTCATTGCGATTGTTCGTTGTTCGCCTAAGGCGCACGGAGCGGCGGTTAAGAGTGGGAGAAGGAGAGAGAGAGAGAGAGAGAGAGAGAGAGAGAGAGAGAGAGAGAGAAAGAAAGAGAAAGAGAGAGAGAGAGAGAGAGAGAGAGAGAGAGAGAGAAAGAGGCGATGAGGGTTTGAGGGAGACGCTGGTTTGAGAGGGACGAAAGTGACGCTGGTTTAAGAGGGACGAAAGTGAGAGAGAAAGAGAAGGATGAAAATGAGGGTTTTAGGGTTTGAGAAATTTTAAAAGGAGATGCGCTAGTTATAGGGGTTAAAAAAAGTAAATTGGGCTTTTAGGATGATCTGCGTCGGATGGGCCAAGGGGTCCGACGCAAATTATCCTTTTGCAACGCACATTGATTAAGTGCAACACAGATAGGGACAAGCGTTGTGTGTCGCATGGGCCTCAGTGTCCGACGCACATGAGCTATATGCGTCGCACATCAATAGGGTACGACGCATATAGCTCGTATCTGGTGCTTATCAATGATGTTTTGCGTCGCACTCTTCATTGCATGCGACGCAAATTATGGTTTTGCGTCATTTTGCCTTTTAAGCGATGCAAATGGGGAGACGCAAATCGTCCTTTTTTTACTAGTGATACTTTTATACATGATATCAAATAGTCAATTTTGATTGATAGTTTCTTACCCTGTGGGCATAGAGTAGGATTTTTGAGCTTGTTAGTTGACTTAGGTTTGGGATATGATATGAGAAATTGAAGGCTAAGTGAGGCTTGGAGTAGGATTTTCTATTGATAAGGGTATTTTGTGTGACATTTTGAAAGTTAAAGGTATAATGTGGAGAGTTCAAAAAAGTTGGGCACAAAGTAGAATTTTGTTAAACACAAGGGCACTACGTAGAAAAACCCAAATATTCTATTCGAGGTGTGAAATCTATACAGATACATTGAAAGACGTACAAAAGAAAGCATATGTGCCACGTGGCACTCTACTCAAATTTCTAATGCAAATATTTGATGTATATGTGTACTCCTCATTAAAAAATGTGTAGGTGCAAGATAGTCATCCATACACTATGACTTCGATTTTTTCACCTGATACCCTCGAGTTTTCAAAAAATTCACCTGGTACCCTCCATGTTTTCAAAATTCACTAGATACCCCTAAGTTTCAAACTAATACACTAGGTACACCTAAGTTTCAAACTAATACACTCAGATGCCCTTAATGACTAACAACGTTAACCGCCGTTAGTCATTAACCCTAATTTTCTGTTTTAAACCCTAACTAACCCCCTAATACCAACCACAATCCTAAACCCTAAACCTACCCCTAACTACCCCTCCCACACACTCCTACCATCCCTGCAGCCTCCCCCACCCCTGCAGGCCCTCCTCCCTTACCCCGTCGATACCCCGTCCCCACCCCCCACTCTCCTTGATTTCCCCACCCCCTCCCCACCATCTTTCTCGGCACATCCCACCCTAAGTCCCGAAGATCTGGGCATCCCACACGAGCCACCATCTGGGCAGCAACGAAGATCGACGGCGGCGTGGACGAAGCTATGGGCGGCGAAGATCGACGGCGGCGTGGACGAAGATTTGGGTAGCGAAAATCGACGGATAGGGGGGCAACGAAGATCGACGGGTTGGGGGGGGGGCAACGAAAATCGACAGGGTGGGGGAAATCTGGGCAACGAAAATAGAATGGTAGGGGAGCAACGAAAATCGGCGGAGCGGCGGTGGCAGGGGAGGGGCTACGACGGTCGAGCGACGGTGGAGGGGTGGGGGAGGCTACAGGGGTGGTGGGAGGGTGGGGGAGGGGTGGTTAGGGTTAGGGTTAGATTTAGGGTTTAGGGTTAGAATTAGATGTTAATTAGGATTAGTGACTAACGACGGTTAACGCCTTTAGTCATTAAGGGTATTTAAGGGTACGCCATGATTAGTTTGAAGTTATGGGTACCTGGTGAATTTTGAAAACATGGAAGGTACCAGGTGAATTTTTCATCAAAAACTCGACTCGACCCGTCAAAACTCGACTCGACTCCGTCAAAACTCGACTCGACTCAACTAGGAGATTACAAAGAACTAAAGAAGGAAGAAAATGGGGGTCGGTGACGAGAGAAAGGAAGACACAACTCGTTAGATTATTTGATCTCTGGTCGTCGTCGTCATCATCATCGTGCTCTTTCTCTCTCTTCAAACTCCCCCAACACTCTCTCTCTCCTCTCAAGGAAACTTTTCTTCTTCACCAAGTCACCTACTTTCGCTCTTTCTATCCCCTCCTGGTACATCTCTTACCTTTCTGTTATCTCTCCCATTTCTTCTCAATTCAGCTTCAATTCATCTATTTTCTCTGATTTTGATTATCATTTGAATTCGGCTTTTCAGTTAGTAGTGAAACCTCGAATAATTTGATTTCGTTACTACCCTTTTGATTTCTGTTGTTTCTTTTGATCTTATTATATCGGAATTTGGATTATATTCAAATGTTAGGTCGTATAATCTTTATCTTTCTTTCCTTGGCTTTTTTAATTATTAGTTTGAGCTTGTAATTTTATCATGATTTTCCAAGTTTTTGTTCAATTTATGAATAATTTGAATGTCTAGATTACTCTTTGCATTACATTGATGTCTAGATGAAGTTGTTAATTCTCGACTGTATGATCTTATCTTTGTTCATTAATAGAAGTAATTTTGTACCTTTTCTGTTATAAGATTTAGGTAGCTAGTAAAATGGATTTTTGGGTGTACCAGAAATTGCAATACAAAAGAAAAAGGGAGAAGCGTTTTATAGTGTAGTCCCTGAGGGTACCCTAAAGGTTCTTGAATATGCATTAGTATTGGAAGTACTGCCTAATTTCCGGAATTTGGACTTTTCAGTGAATTCGATTGACAGAATGTAGGAGCGGAGGATGCCATTTGTTATTTGTTTCTTCTTTTAGCAAAAATGCAGTTCGGTTCTTGAACCTTGCCATGGAGTATGGAATCCCTTTGTGGTTTTTGTTTTAACTCATAAATCTTGGTGCACCTCTTCCATACTTCTTTTTAACATTTTTTTGGGGGAGGGGGAGTTTAAGTCTGTAGGAATTTGTCTATTCTCGTAATGCATGGATTAATACCAACATTGTATCTCATTCACCTGCTTCCAGTTGGTAGGGAAAGTGTATTATTGTGGACTTCTTGTCTTTCTTTGATGTACTTATCTATTTTTCCTTGTAACAAATTTTTATTTTGCCCTTCGACAAATTCGTGTATGCCGTTCCCATAGAGTGTATTTCATCTGTTCTGGACACCGGTTAAGTTTTTCTGGTTCATTGCAGGATTTGCCTCAAACGAACCATGCTTGCCAATTCAAACACGACATCATGGGCTGTGTCTACAGATAACTTGGAGAGAGGTGCTACAAACTCTAATATAAATGTGGGACAACCTTCTGGCAGCCTCCCAATGAGAACTTTTTCACAGGGTCCTGTTGCTATTATGTGGGACATTGAGAATTGCCCGGTTCCAAGTGATGTCCGCCCTGAAGACGTTGCTGGGAACATCAGAATGGCATTACGGGTTCACCCTGTAATTCAAGGAGCTGTTACATTATTCTCTGCTTATGGAGACTTTAATGCGTTTCCGAGGAGAGTTAGAGAAGGGTGCCAAAGGACAGGTGTCAAACTCGTAGATGTTCCAAATGGGAGAAAAGATGCAGCTGATAAGGCTATTTTGGTTGACATGTTCCTTTTCGCCCTTGACAACCCTCCACCTTCTTCAATCATGCTGATTTCAGGGGATGTGGACTTTGCTCCTGCTCTGCACATTCTTGGCCAACGTGGATATACAGTAATCCTTGTTATTCCATCAGGGGTGGGTGTTTCATCTGCCTTGTGTAATGCTGGTAGGTTTGTCTGGGATTGGCCTAGTGTAGCACGCGGAGAGGGTTTTGTGCCTTTACCAAGACCTAATATGGTCCCTCGTGGGGGAACAACTGATAATGCTGGATTTTTGATGGGTTTCCACATGAGTGAGAATATTGATGGAAATGACGAGGAAGCAATTGTTTATCGAGGGCTCTCACAGAGCTTTTATAACTCAAGGGATTTTACTTTAGTTTCGCAGTCACTATCTGAGTACAATGCTAGCACTTCAGCTGGTGTGCCTGTCTATACCACATCACTAAGATCAAATTCTGTACCTCCTGGCTTGAATGAAGTTACTGCAGGTTCTATTGCTATAAATGACCAAAATGATTCAAATCGATGGGTACAAGTACAACCTGGCGATGTAAACAGTTTGAAGGCGCAGTTAGTAAAATTGCTTGAATTGTCTGGTGGATGTTTACCCCTTGTTCGTGTTCCTGCTGAATACCAAAAGGAGTTTGGCCGCCCGCTTTATATCTCAGAGTATGGGGCGTGCAAGCTTGTGAATCTCCTGAAGAAAATGTCTGATGTGATGTCGGTAGAGGGGAAGGGTCAGAAGAAGTTTGTGTACCTTCGGAATGTGAGGCCAGGCTCTTGTGCTCCATCACTTCCACTAAAGAGAGATAAGAAAGGGAAGGGAGTTCAGGAAGAAAGCATGGAAGTTACTGTTGTTTGTGGCTCATCTGATGAGTTTTCTGATGACGAGAGAATGGTCATAGAGGAGCAAGAGCGAAGAAGTGGTGCAGAGATTCCGACTTTGAGTACAGATGCACAATATGCACATGAAGACCAGAACTTGTTACAGTTTAAGTATGAGCTGGAGGAGATATTGGTGAGTTATTCATGTGGGATATTTCTGAGTTTTTTCGAAAAAATATACCTGCAAAGGTACAAGAAACCTTTAGACTACCGGAAGTTTGGGGTAAATACGCTGGAGGAATTGTTTGAGAAGCTGAGAGATGTTGTGGTTTTGCATGAAGACCCAGTGTCCAAAAAGAAATTCATAGCTGCTGCTCTTGGTTAACGGCTATTAACAGCATTGATTTAACTTGGCGCCTAGGATATGGGAATGTGAGCTTGTGCCTTGATGTGGGTCATCCTCGTGCGTTGAGCTGTTGGCACTTGGGAAGAAATGTGGATTCACATGTATATATTTTTTTTCTGCATGTGTCCTGCATGTTGCAAGGTTATGACGAGGTTTTTTAGTTCAGAGTAACTGGTCAACATGTTAATTGCAATAAGCTTATGTATTTAGTTTTAGCATTCGTTGAATTGTAATATGGAAGGCTCTCAACAGTTGATACTCAGTGGTGAATCTTATTTATGACATTAGAAGCAATGAAGGTGGTTTTAACTGTTATGCCATCAGACAACAAGAATGGATAGACTACATTCTTTTCTTTCATCATAAATTAGGGCTCATCACAGTTTATAATCAGTAAAAATGTTTTCTCTCATTCGAAGTGGACAATCGTCTCTGAGCTTTTCCCACATTAGCATTCAATATCACGGCATCCCACGAAAGTGAAAGGTACTTTATTTAATAGATTTGCTATTTTATTTCTATTTGATGCCATTTCTTTGAGTTAGTTCTTAAGTTCTTGGGTATTGCATATAACAATAAACACTGTGGGATTGATAGATGGCATCTAATATGGACTCTGTGGTACCATGCCTTCAACACTGTCCATTAGGCTACTATTGCCTTGTAATCCAGTTGTGATTGTTAAGGTTAGTAAACTTGGACGCTCTTCTCTCCTTGGATCTATTGACTACATGTTTTAAAACGTATATGCACATTTGGCTTTTATTGATCCTTTGTTTTTAATCGCTAGTTAGCTAGGTTCTGTTTTTAGCAATTGCAGAAAAGTTACTAATTTAACAATGCTCCCTTTTTAATTCTTGGGAGTGGGGGTGACGGTGGGGGAGGTGCTGTGCTAGCATTTACTCTTCTGATAATGCATTTTATATTGCATATGGCTATAGGAGGTGCTGTTTGTCTGGCTGTTAAGATGTTTGAAATTTATTGTTTGTTGATAATGCTAAATAAATGGGGTAGGTGATCCACTTAGAACTTTGGTCATCTACATTGGCTTCTTATGCATTTGTCTCTAATTTACGTTTGTAGGTATTTTCACAATCTCTGAATTCTTACTCCGAATTTCTTTTTGGGGGAATCTTTGTGAATTTATTTTTTTGAGAAGTTCAACATCCTAAGACAGATTTTTTAGCATTAACTAATCGAATCATTGGAAGTTGCACCTCTCATTTAGTCTGGAAAGAGTCAGAATTCCCCTTCTATGATAATACGATTAATCTTCGTTGTGGGTGCTTCCACTGAAAAACTTTGAGTGCCTTCTTATGTGGTGGTTTTGCAATTGCTTGCGAGCATGTCCCTTCACATGAATTATAATTTACTGCAGAATCACTTCTTCACTTGATTTGCCGACAGTTCTTGAGCTTCTCACTCTTTTTCTCATTCATCTTCATACCTTATTTATAACAAGTGGGAGGTGCTGCTGCTGCAAGATGCAATGGTCTGTTACTCTTGAACTGATCCTCTTATCAGCTCCAGTTTCCTGTTTTTGCTTTTACCTGGAACTAACACATGCTGATCTTTATGATGGGGTTGTTGACTCTTCGGCATGCTTTTGCAAAAAATTATCGCAAGATTAATATGTCTTAATTTTGCATAATTGCTATACTCCATAAAGAAGGCGTGCTTTTCTAAGGAGTAGAAAGTAATAAGGGAGAGTAATTTATAGCTATGCAGAGATTTGATAGCCAAGTCTGTTTTCTCTCCAATGGTCTTGTGGGTGGAGTCTTAAATCCTGGCCGCTGGGATTTGCTTCTTTTTACCCTTGCTTGGTAGATTTGTAGCAGTTCTTTTCGGTCCTTTTCTAGGATCTGCTACCCACTCTTTAAATAATTCCATGGGTGAGGAGATTGACTGATGCAAGGAGATTTCACAGAAGGCCAAGTAGTCGATGGACAACTGCTAATGGTGAAACAAACCGAATTTCTGTGCCAAATTCAATAGCAGTTTATTATTTCTTAAGTGGAGCATTGTAGCAGTTGTCGGTTGTCGTTTATCGAACTTCCTCAACGATTATCAGCGTGTAAAAAAGTGAGTGTGTGTTTTGCCTAAGCCTAACGACCTGAGGTGTGAAGAGGACTTGATGATAGCCTAGTGAAATGTATAGATTTATTCTTTTATTAAATTGAAAATTGTGATTCCTAGTGTTTCTTCCTGGTGTGATATGATAATGTGATGTCAGTTTAACTCCAAAATGGACCAATAACATCTCTGTTTACCAAGCTGCGGATCTGTGCCTGTTGCCATGTTTGCTTTGCATGACAATATTCTTTCCGCAAGCATACTTTAGACATTTTAAGTGGTCCTAGTCAGAGGCTAAGGAGAATGATAGCAATCCTTAATGGTTGGTTGTAGAAGCAGCCTGCCAGATAACAGGGATGGATGATGTCCTGTTAGAGGGGAGGGGGAGAGTTGGGGGGAAGAGGGAACAATATCTCTTACACTTTATAAAGAAAAATCTTCAGATGATGTAGCTCATTATTAGAAACTTAATGAGTTTAGAGACATTGGACTAATTGGAGAAATTGTGAGGCCTTAGTAAAAGCTAAATCATTCAGAGACTTGATTGAGCTTGTACAGTTGTACTCGGTAGGCTAGTGCCCAAACTGGATGTGCAATTGTCACTTTCATGATGTTGAACTGTTTGCTGTTAGAGACCTCTTATTTCGTACGTCGTCTTCTTGTGAGTTCTGTCCACTTTATTTTTGTATATCATCTGCTGAACAGATGTATTGCTCTAATTCTTGGTATATGCATTGAATAAATTGCTATCAGTAATCTAATGCTTCCTATACCTCAAGGGTTGACAGCTTATAATGTGTCTCTGTACCTATATCACTTGTCTCCTACCTTATTACCCTTTTCAGATTCTGACACATGTATGTAGAGTAAGAACAATTAAAGCATGTTTGGTTCAGACTGCAAAAAGAAAGGGAAACGAATGTTTTTATATCTGAATCCTTTTCTTCTAAAGAGGTATTTAGTTCAAGCAAACATCCTCATCTCAGTACCCACTCCTTCAGTGCTTCTCCTTTATTCGTTGGTCTCTCTTCAGTCTTTTCCCTCCTTTCAGAATACTCACAGTAGTTTTTACCCCTTTATTTACCTTTAGAGTTGGTTCCTTCTCTCCTCCAAAGTGGTCTTGACATGGGTTACTTCTTATGGCTGCAAACTGGAACGATTGGGCATGGTTTTGTTATAATTCAACAGCAATTACATTGAAAATTAACATTCTCATGGTTGCACCCATGGAATTGGGGTAAAATTGGGATTTGTGTATATTGTTCCATTAATTATGAAATGCGAGGGAAGGCGGCTGTGTAAACTGCTCTAATTGGTCTCTCTTTCTCTCTCCTCTGTCATTAACCGTGTATAGAAGATAGTGATGGTACGGCTGATGTGGAGGGGTTGGCAGAACTAGATAATAAAGTGATAGGTGGTCTTCTTTTGTTTCCCCTAAGTAACAGTCTCTGTTACCAGTTACCACTGAGGGGAATGAGGGTAACTAATCAGATGATTCAAATACCTTCAAGAAACAGAGACTTTGTTTCCTTCCTGTTACCTGAAGCTTAAACCTTTGAACTAAACATGCTCTAAATGCTTTTACTCGGCTGTGGGGTAAAGGCAATTTTTTGAGAATTGCCATTAGCGGTTATAAATCTGCTGCTGAAGATACTAGGATAACTTGTGCTTTAACAAGTGAGCAAAATTTTGGCTGCCTTTTCCCTTTTTGCCTCAACTTTTTTGTCTTCTTGACTCGCTCTGATTCTCCTGAAGAAATGTGCAGGTGTCGAAATTGTTGTTTGGGATTCATCTTGGTGTTAATGTTCTGCTTCATTCAACAGAACTTTTGGAAAGGAAAGAAGCATGCCTCAATGCATCTATTCTGGCATTTGATGGAAGAACTATGTATCTACTTCATGTGCTGCTGGGCTTTTGGTATATTTGCTGAAGTTGCAGACCTCTCTCTTCTAGTGTAATTTGGTGTAAGTACATGGCAGCCTCTTAAACTATATGTACGTTGCTGATGCTACATGACAGCCTCTTATACGAGAGTCTTGCGTATCCGATCACGGAAGCCACTATTAATATTTCTGTAATGAAGAGCTTAGCTGATTGGTGTCGTCAATTTATGTGATAGACTTGCATTAGATGGCGTACGAACCATTTCACGAAATATGTGTCTGGATAATCCAAAGTCCCAATAGCTAGCTCTCAGTTTCTATAGAGGATCTAGATTTTTGACTTGTTATAGAAGTGTCTGAGGCTAGACTTGTTACATCACCTTTGGAAAAAGATCAAGTTAAATCAAGTAGCTGACTGAAATATTTGCCCAAATATATCCTTATTAACTACTCCATCCGTCACAAAATATAGTTTCCATTTTCATTTTGGGTGTCCCAAAATATAGCTTTCATTTACATATTTAGTTCCACATTTTTCGTAATTTGTCTAGAAAAATTGCATCCCATAATTTATTTGCTTCTTGAATTTTGTTTTCCCTTTGTTTATTCGACCAAAATGTTACAATTAATGTTCTTTCACCTATTATTCTCTATTCTCTCTCCTAAAATCATCTTTTCCCATATAACATTTATTTAAATAAACAAAAAATCTTTACTATCCCTTTTAGATTCTACTTGCATAAATTACCGTGAAAAAAGTGAAATGAGAACTATATTTTGAGACGGAGGGAGTAGTATTGTATGTATGACAGGAAGTAAAACTCGAATTTGTTCCCCTCTTAGTGGAGTCTTTTTCTTTTCTCTTTACGTGCTTAAACAACACAAAGACCAATCAAAGAATGACATATGCATGAATGCAGTCAATGCACCTAAAATGCTATAAATCTAAATGCAAAACCATCTTAAAGGCCTTAATAGTAAACAGAAGTATAAAACTCACTAAATTATCAGTGATAATGGTGACAACGACAAACAAGAGTAAGTTGACAATAATGACGAGGAGTAATGCTCTCTTTGCCATCCACCGATAATACCTAACATTAGTCTGAAACGCTCCTCTCTCTCCCTAAAAAAATCCTCCTTCCAAAGCCTAAAGTTTATTCGCCACACAACCCAAACCCTAGCGGGCTCGACTGTCGCGTGAGCCACCACGGGCTCCTCACGCTGGCAGTCGAGCCCCGCCTCCCTCTTTTTTCTTTTTTTTTTAGGTTTCTGTTGTCGTAGCAGTTCTGGGCTAGCTGGTGTTCCCATCCCCGTCGTCGTTGGAAGGATGTTTTCCCCTCCCGTCGGCGATATTTTTTCCCCTCCCCTGTCGTTGGTTTTGCTTTTGTCCCCCTCCCGCCGTCATCGTTGGTATGTGTGTTTCCCTTGTTGGTTTGTCGCTTTGGTTCCCCTGTAGAGTTTGGGTTTCCCCATCCCTTTGTTCCTTGTGTTTTTGTCGAATCCGGGCCTCCCCTCCCTTTTCCCCCTGTCCCGGTTTTTCGGTTTTCCGGTTGGGCCTCCCTGTCCCCTTCCCCCCTTTGTTATGTCGGGCCTCCCTATCCCCTCCCCCCTACTTCGCGTCGGGCCTCCCTTTCCTCTTCCCCTTGGTTGTTAGTCACCCTAAGTGGATTCCTGGTAAGGTTGTTTCTCAATATTCTCAAGTTGTTTATCGATATGTTTGTTAAAAGTTTAAGAGTTAATTGGTTGGATAAGGCTTGGGGTTTCAGAAAAGTAGAATTTGTGGTCTTTTTGAAATTTGTGTTGTGGATAGAGGTGAATCAAATTGATTGTGCGCGTGGTCGAGGTGATGAACGTTTTTCATGGTTGGGATCTTTGTTTTCCGGTTTCACAAACCGACAAGGTGTTCGAGAGCTCACTTTATTTAGCTCTCACTCTAGCTTGACATTGATCTTTATGACCATTGCCTTGACAAAATCAAAACTGTAGGCGGCACACTAGATGTATCTGGTGGTTTTCAGCACGCCCACTCGACAGCGTTTCTACCTTCTATTGGAGAAACATGTAATACTCTCGACCGAGAGTACCGAATCACATAGGACTGTGACTCTTATCAAGATCATGAGCTCAGAATCCCAAGCAATATAAGTTTGTTGGGATTGCTCATACGGCGAGGTACGACGCTCGCCATTGGTTGTTCGTTGTCCGAATCGTGAACGACAATCGTTCCTCTCACCACATTCATCAGCGATCCAAGTTTTAACTCCACTATCACTAGCTTTTACCAGCGATGCCCTCTGTCATATACGACCCTTTATCGTTTTTTGTTGGTTTTGTTTTCTATGTATTGTAAGAACCCTTACATCTTCTTTACGTTTGTTTGCTTGTTTTAGATGTAGTTGTATTAGCATTAGGCTGTACTTCCTCCTTTAATTAATGTACGATTTCTCGATGTCAAAAAAAATAAAAATGACGAGGAGTAAAGAAAACGGATATGTTGGAGCATCAATAATGGTGAGAAATTATTCATTTATCCTCCCTATTTTAGAAAATATCTTAACTAGATTAGTTTATCTTTTTCCCTAAATCTATCTTTTAGTTTCCTAATCCTATTCCGATTCTACTTTTCCAACTAGTATAAATAGGGGTCTCCACCCATCATATTTTTCACACCAAATTTGAGAAACAAATCTCTTTTCTCAAGTTTAAACTCTATCTCCCTCTTAGCCTACCTTTCTCTTATCCCTAGTAGTTATTAATTTTCAAGGTGCGTGTATTTATAGATCTTTAATAATTGTTTTGCAAGTGTAGTATCATGTTTTTAGTAAAATACTTTGGATTGAAATATATGTTTTTATGAGTTTTATTATGACTGCATCTATTTTATATGAACATGTTTGAATGTTTATAAATTTTATTTATGAACTTTGAATTATGTCTTTCATTTAATATATTTATAAAGTTTTATCTTTGAATTTATATTCAAATATTTTAGAAGGAGTTTGATCTTTTGATTCATGTTTAAATATTTAAAAAGGAGTGTTTTTGAACTATTATTATTTTTCAAAGGTTAACCCTTAAGCAATTTATTTTATTTATGCCTTTATATGGCTAAGTTTTAAGAATTATTATTCTTTTTAAAGGAGGATTATTTCAGAAGGATTTTTATTAGTTATATGATCTTTATGATTACAATTTATAAAGAGGCCACGACTTGTTATTTATTAGCAAGAACGGTAGCTATTATATTATTTACCCATGTACTTTTTGTATAAGTCATGTGGACAAGGTAGTTCCCCTCGTAATAGACTCAGTAAGGAATACTAAACTTGGGGAATGTGCACACTTTAGGCAAGGTACCTAGGCAAGGAAAAAGGATTTTTATTAAAGTTATATACTTTATATTATATAAGTATTATCAAGTATCCATAAAAGTTTTTTTGAAATTAAATATTTCAAAAGTTTAATTAAATAAAGTGTTTAATATTTTGCATATACATGTACTCAGTATTTTTACTGACACGCTTTTGTTTTGTTTTGTTTTATGGCTCTGTCCCTGTGATGATCCTATTTTCGTGAGCAGAATTTACAGGTTGATTGATGCATACTTCATATGGGGGAGCTAGTGAGGAATCATAATTAGTCAAGGAGTTGTTATTTTATTTTCTTTATTTCCATTGTTATATAGTTGTATAATAAAGTTTATATTAATAAAGAGAAGTTATTCAAGTTATTTCCGCTGCATTAGTTAAGTTCAGTTAGTAGTTAGTATTAAAGCCTTTAACGTTATCACGTGGCAGTAATACTCTCAAGTTTCTCAAGGAGTTTTATATTAAAATATCTTTTTCAAAAGAGAGAAATTTGGAGGTGTTACACACGTGAACCCCCCCCACCCCCACCAACGCAAACCCATCTCCCACCGCCACCCACGTGAACTCCTCCCCCCACCACCTTCACCAACGCAAACCCCTCTCCCATCACCCTCAGTTTGCAGCCCCCCTCCCCCACCTCTTTGAATCCTGACCGATGCCACTAACAACTTCGAATCTTCAACCTTCGACCGACTTTTTCGGATCTGCAACTACCCCTTTCGAATCTACATTCAAGTGGCAACTTTTTCGAATATTCAACCTCCGATCGATTTTTTGGGATCTGCAACGTGAAGAAGATGGTGACTTTTCAGAGCTTTGAACGTGTGTTTTACAGCATCATTGTCGGAGCTTGTGGTGATTTTGCGGCATCGTCGGGATTCGAAGGGATGGGGGCTGCAGGCTGGGGGTGGTGGGAGGGGGGTTTTCGTGGGTGGGGGTGGTGAGGGGTTTTGCGTGGGTGCGGGGGATAGGGGAAGGGGGTTGTTGTGGTGGTGGGGAAGGGGGTTGCGAGGTGGGGGAAGGGGTTGGGCTGTCGGGGTGGGTGGGGGAGGAGTGGTGGAAGAGAGAGAGGAGGTTTAATTAATTTAGATTAGTATATAATGAGGTTAAATTAAATAGGCTTAATTTTGGTTAATTGTTATAAATAAGGGTAAATAAATAATTTTACAGCATTAAAATTTCCATTTCAGGGAAGAAAAAAAGTGTAACATGTATTTTGCACCATTCTGTTTAAGGAAAGTGTAACATGTAAAAAACGAAGGAAGCATAATTTTTTCAATTAAATTAATTAAAAATGAAATCATATCAACAATCATATTGTTTTTATTCACTTTAAATAGAGATTAATCTTGATATATTTTCAACACTTCAAAAAATTCATATTTTCTCATTAAAATCTCTTATTTATTATTTCATAATCTTATTCTCTCCATTTCTTTGTAATCTACACACTTTCTATTTTGGTTTGTTTTTTCAAGCTATATACTGTTGTTTTTTCCATTATTGGTAATATGTCACCAGGGCTGGGCATAGGTCCAGTACCTTAAATGGACTGTGTTGGCCCGAACCCTAAATTTAGGGTATGAGTCCAACTTTTTATGGACTGTAAGGGTCTCTAGGCTTAGGCCTTAATATTATAGACTAAGACCCTACTCACACCCTGTACTTGAACCTTAAGGTTATCTAATATTCTTATTACCTTTGTGTTTTAGAGACAAACTTTCGTATTTATCCTAAAATTTCAACTTTTGTCATTTAGACCGTAAATTCTAGACCTTACACATCATTTGCACTATTGTAAGTCAAGAAATATAAAAAATATTAAAAATTGGGCAAAAATAAAGGAAATATGCTAGAACATATACCTGGACCCTAGACTTTGTAGACCCTAAGGGTCCGGGTCTGGATCCGAGTCCAACTTTCTAGACCCTTAGGGTCGGGTCCGAGCCCAACAAAAATTTCAGGGTCTGGGGTCTGATCGGACCCGGCCTAAACCCTACACATGTTTATCCCTACATGTCCCATCTACTTTCTCCTCTTTTTCCACCCAAGTCATCCACTTTTAATTTTTTAACCCACTTTTTAGTTTTTATCTCACTTTTCATTTTCTCTCTCATATTTTATATTTCCTTCTTGGTTCCTCCCCGAAGTAAAGTGAGTAAATAAAAAAGAAACGAAGAGAGTATATATCTAGTATGTATTCATAAAAATGTAAAAGATATTTACTTTGAATAATATATGCATTAAGATAGATTTAACAACACTTCACATTAAGTTTTTATCACATTGGTGATTTTTTTAATATTTTCAAGTAATTAAACTGAGAAAAAACAAATGAGTAGTATATGATCGGACAAATATACTACTATAATCATTTAGTTATTTCAAATTGAGATATGAAACTAGAAGGACTTTCTAAATATGTTGTAACCAAATTAATTTATAAAAGGTCCATAACTAATCTAATGTATAAAAAAATTAACTAGATTTTTACCATATGTTAATGGTTAATAAGAGAAGAAAGTGAAAAGTATATACTTAATTATCGCGTATAAAGTATGCATGTTTTTTTCCTTTATGCTTGCTAAAGCCACAAGTTTCTCTATAGTGTAAAATTTGTTATTTTTCTAAATCAATAGCTTTAAACACACGACGCTAGATTGAAGATTTTTTTACTAAACACTAAAAGGAGACTTTTTTTTGGAAAATTCTATGTAATGACCTGTTTTGCAATAATCTACATGGTGGAAAGAAAAAAGTTTCATTCTACCAAGTAACACTATGATATTGTTTTACAAAAAAGTTGACATTAATGGGTTTTTGGTTCCATCTAATATTTTGTTGCTTTTTTTAAAAAAAATATCATTCTTTTTTATCGAAAACGAACTATGCGAACCATCCTTATAGGGCATGAATCACGAGAATGTGGTCAAAATAAAAAATTATATACCAATTTTCACGGCAAATATCTTGAGGACAAAAAGGTGTTTAATTTGACCTTGAAAACGACATTTTTTTTTTTTAAAAAAAACTCCGCCAACTTTACTTATGGGGAACGAATCATGATAATCCAGTCAAAATAAGCATTTATATGCCAATTTTTAGGGTAAGCATCCTGAGCTGAACATAAAGATGTTTTTTTTTACCTCGAAAGCGACATTTCTTACAAAAATGGACTATGTCAAATTTACTGAGCTCAAATCATGAGAATCAGGTTGTTACCTATATGTCAATTTTTACATTAAGCATCTTGAGCCGAACAAAAAGGTGTTTTTGACGTGATATCTTTTACAAAAAATTTCACCGATCGCGCTTGACGCTTATAGAGCAGAAATCACGAGAATCCCATCGAAATAGGTAACTACATGCAATTTGCATAATAAGCACTACGAGCCAAATAAAAAGGTATTTTTGACCTTAAAAAGGATATTTTTACGAAAATGGACTATGTCGACCGCCTTTATAGGGCAAAAATCACGATAATTCGATCGAAATAAGTATCGGTATGCCAAATTTCAATGTAAACATCCCGAGTTGAGCAAAAAGGTGTTTTAACCTCCAAAATGACGTTTTTTTAATGAAAAAGGACTTAGCTGACCACCTTATTGAATACAAATAACGAGAATCAAGTCGAAATAAGTACAAATATTCCAATGCTTAATACGTTAAAAGGAAAAAAATATTTTATTTTCTAAATAAATAGTTAATAGAATATTGGATGTAATATGCTCATTGATGTTCCAATTTTTTGTTTGTAAAATAATAACAGAGGGACACGTAAGGCAATGCCAATTTTTTTTCTTTCCATCGTCTAGAAATTTGCAAAATATGAGGCTACGATGTAGAGTTTCACAAAAAATTCTTTATTTTCATATACACGATTTTAAGAATTTGTGAGGGGTTACCATGGATGTTCCTTTTCTCCTATTGTTTTGAGTGTATTTTCTTGTTTTGTTGAATAAATTAATACCTTTTTATGAGAGTTTATCATGCTCTGCTATGAGAATATTTGTCTGTATTTTAGAGGTTTCCATCTCCCCAGTGTGTTGTGAGTCTTGTTTGTTTGTAGGTATGATAGATGGTTCTCATTAGTTGAAGCTCAAGACTATAAACATGAAGGTATTAGATTAACAATTTTTTCTCCAAACTATGTCGAAATGATAGACGATTTCATTAATAACTGCAAAATTGAGAAAATACAAGGGACGTGTGCAATACTAATTGATCTAGTTTATTATAGTTTTATCGAAACTGAATTTGAATTAATCTTATTTCATTGTATTTTATTTTTATTCAATACCTATCATAAATGTCGTTTGACCCTCCATTAATGAAATTTCCGAATAAGAAATCGTTGGAGTGCTTATTGTCATAAATGGCAAAAGCAGGGGAGCAACAAGTAGCCGTGAAGTTAGAGGTGGTCACATTAACATTTAACAATGGTCTCCCTACGCTTCCCCTTCTTCTCATCGTTCCCTCCGCCAATCAATCCCAATTCCTCCGCCTCTTCCCGTCGTATCTTAACGGCTGCCGGCGTAACCATCGCCGCCTCCTGCGCCGGAATTGCAGTGACGCACAATTCTGAAAAACATCCATTTCTTCAAAATACACTTGATTTCATTCTCACCCATTTTCCTAACTCTCCTCCTTCTTCTTCTTCCCCTTTCTGGGCTTCTCTTTCTCTCTCCTCTGACATTCAACCTCCACCTGTTACTGAATCTAGAACTGGGTCTTCCTTCCCTTCTCTTCTTAATGCTTCACAGAAATTATTGGGAATTGGGCTCAGAAAGAAGAGTGTTTTTGGTCTCAAAAACATTGATGTTTATGCTTTTGGTATGCCTTCTAACTCATATTGGACTTTTTACTGCCTCTTTTAACTGTTTTTTTATGTGATATTGTTGTTGGGTTTTGCACAACTTGTGAACTAATACTCTATCCGTTTTAAAATATATGATATTCGAAGTTGAACTTTCCGTGGATATAATTTTTATTTGTCATATTATAAGAAATATTTTTGGTCAAACCGCCAAGCAAATTTTCGTAATGCATGTGTGCCTTATATTTAACGAGGGAATACCATTCTAGGATATGAATTTAATGCTTAAGGGTTGGGTAGGAAAAAACTTTATCTACCCACTGGGTAGACTACCCGTCATTAATAAAGACTTGTTGAGGGTTGTGGTAATGGAATCCAACTCAACATTTTTTTTATTAGTAGTGGGTTGTCAATCCTGTGGGTAGATGTAACAATGTCCGCCTGGGTATGTCAAAACCGTCAAAACTAATTATTTCCCACTTAATTTTTTTGTTACAAGTCAACATGTGTAGATTGGGTAAATTGAGGTGGAGTATTACTTGAGATTGGCTTCAGGCAAAATTCTAGGCGATAATTATTCTCATTTCTTCTGTGTTGGAGTTAGCTTTCATTATACTTCATGAACCTGTTTTAAGAGTCTTTGATTTGTGGTCATGTTGATGAGATTACCAAACTGATGGCAAAATGTTGCAGTATGGTAAATTTTCCATCTTCAACCATTTTATTGGTTTGATGTTTGCTTAATTGCTTAGTTAAGTGAGCTAGTTGTGTACATGATCAGCAAGTAAGGTCCTAGCATTATTCTTCATTTATTTTTATAAATAATTTAGTATCTTTGTTAATTGACGATGCAACTTTATATAGATGCCTTTCTTTCCTCGGGAAACTTGAAAATTTTAGATGCCTTGCTGAATTGGTTTACTTTGTGATGCCAAAACACTTTTTCTGCTTTTCCATTTCTGTAAAACCTTTTATCTAAAGAATCACAATGCCGATGCAACATTACTTTTCAACTCAAATTTCTAATGAAAATATTAGCAGTCAGTTTTGAATGCCAATACAACTGTCTAACTATTAGCTAGACACTTATCGTGGAATGGATGGAGTAAGAAAATTAACATTCTCGGGTTATCTTTGTGATAAATGATAATTGTACTCTGCCAAAAAATTTGTAAGCAGTTTCTACTGGATAAAGTATACCATTACTAAATAATTGATAAGAATTTGTCTATAGCTTGGAATAGCATCATAATAGGAGTAAATAGCATCACCTCGTAATGAAGACATATATATCACTCTCGTCTCTTGCTGATTTTTGAATTCTTTTTGTCTAGTCTAACTAATAGGAATTCAAGAGTGGAACAATGATTATGATGAATCTTGGCACTATTATTAGAATCAAGATCGGGATCCTATGGACCTGACTGGTCCCAATTATTACATCTTAATTTAGTAGGATCTTATATCCTACTACTAAAAGAATTCCATGGTAGAATCTTAATATGATGCTATGATTAGATTCTATTATAAAATTTAATAGAGTAATTCCACATATATATTTTTTTCTCCTATCACTTTCCGTTTGCATGTTAATTATATCTTAAGAGTATTGAACTACCATAACCATTTGCTGCATTGGTTTAATTTGTAATGCCTTAGCACCTTTTCTGCTCTTCCATTTCTTTTTTTCATATAAAGAAAAACAATCTGATGCAACGTTACTTTTCATTTTAAATTTCTTATGAAATGTTAGTTGGTAGCTTCGAATAATGATACAAAAATCTTCCTGGACACTTGTTATATTCCCTGCCAATCTGTCTACAAGCAGTAAGTAGATGAGTAGAAAGTATTCCATTAGATACGTCAATCTGATTTCTTGCTGATTTGTAGATATCATGATTATGATTTTTTTTTTGTATTTACAGGTGTGTATGCTGACGAGGACGACGTTAAGAAAAACCTGAAGGAGAAATACGGGAAGTTTTCAGCTTCTGACTTGGAAGACAATAAGGGTTTTAGTGATGATCTCCTAGAAAGTGATGTAAATTTGACTGTGAGACTACAAATAGTCTATTCTAGATTAAGCGTTCGCTCTGTGCGGAGTGCTTTTGAAGACTCGGTTGGAAGCAGACTTCAAAAGTTTGGGGGGCTTGATAACAAAGAATTGCTTCACAGGTAACTCATTTTCATGCTACAGATAGATTGCTGATTTTGTAGATGGATTGGTCAAACTACGATTTGTTTCATTCTTTTTTCAAACATAAAAGCATCTGTAGTTCAAAGAATGTTCTTTGAGGATCAGAGTCAGAGCATTCATTCTAATCTTATGTTAGATCTGCTTGCTCTCGTCCATAACTTCTATTCTAATGTGACATGATGTTGAGGCATAATCTTGTACTAGTTGTGGACATGGATTCATGGTAAAACTTTTTTTCCTTTTACTTGATGGTTGTTCATGCTATTGCCTTATTTTTGCAATCAGTTGTGCACTGCAGCACTAGTTGTACCTTATATATAATTCGTTTTCTATTTTAGGCTCTTATAATTTCACCATTTCTAGTTACCCATAATTGTTCTTATGTTTGACCTAATCACTTGAAGTTATTCAACATCTTCTTTCTTTGTCTCCGTTCTCTGTCTTCCCCCTCTTCATAAACAATTACCGCCTCCTTGTTCATGTGTACTGATGCATAACATGAAGTCATGAAGATAGTTTCCTGGGAGTGAGAGAAATTATGTTTCATTTTTGTCGGGGGTAAAAGGTTTTAGGTTTTGAGAGTAAGAAGTGCTATGCCACTGTGTGGAAGTTCATAGTAGTTGCCAATGGAGAAAGATTATTCTTTAGGATTTACATGTTTTATTGCAATATATTTGAACATATTATGAAAAACATATTTTGAGCAAGTGAAGGCTTAATTCTCTTAAGAATTTAGTGTTGTTCAGATGTTTCTCCTTCGAGGATGTAAAATGATATGTGGTTTTAGGATTTAGGAGGCCTTGTGGGAGATGTAGGGTCCGTTTGGTTTGATGGAAAACATTTTTCACAGAAATTGGTTTTCCATGAAAAGTATTTTCCAGTGGAAAATGCATATGAATATTAGTTATCCTTTGTTTGTTGGATGAAAAACTATTAAACTAAGAAGGGAAAATTGGAGATGTTGGCAATGAGAGAGTGGAGGAAAATGGTTTTCCTTCAAATATTGGAGGAAAATGTTTACGAAGGTAGAAAAACTCTTTCCAACCTTAGTTTTCCTTTATAAATCCCTTGTCCAACCAACCAATGGAATATGGGGAAAATTGTTTTCCCGGAAAACATTTTCCTCCAAAACGAACAGAGCAGTAGAGTTATTCAGGATAGGGACCCAGAGTGGAACACTCTGGTGTCATCCTTTCCTCTTTTTGCCCTTTGCATGTTTTTATTATGTCCCTTGTTATGGTCTTCTAATTTTTTGCTACCCTATTTTTAGCCCTTTACCTTGTAGGCCTGTGTAAGCTGTTGTTATTGTTGTCCAATATTTTCCAAGATATTGTTAATTCACTGGAATTTTGGACTTCCTATAAGAAAGATCAGGACCATGCACGTTTTGTTTATGTTAACTTATAACTTTGAGGTGGTTAAAGAAGTAGCATAAACACCTCTTTGGTAATTTGGCATGAATGGTAATGCATCTTAGTGTAAATTTGTAAGTAAAGTCTCATGTCAATGTGCATGGTACTACTTCACCTCTGACCATTTCTTTTCTTCACAAAATTTTTCATTACCATCCATTGCCACTTGGGAATATGACTTTAAGTGGTAATGAAAATTTATAGATGATACAACATGTTCGGCGGTGAAGCTTTATTACCATGGATGTTGACTTGATATTTTTCTTACAACATTACACTAAAATTCATTACTATCATATAGTATCGTCTACCAAACGGGTTGTTAATGTCATGCATGCAATTTGTGGTGTTGCTGACGGAAAAAATAGTTATGTCCTGTGAATCAGCTGTCAACATAAAAAAAATATTGAACCAAGCTTTTGATGCATTCTCAATGAGTTACTTTTAACTCTCAACTTCATATTTTAGGTCTATTTTATATGATAAACAATCATGAAGACATTTAGATGGTAGAACTACATGTGTATTTCTTGACGCCTGTTGTATACTTGTGATTAGTTGTGCTAGATATATTGAATCCCGTCTGTACATATATAGTTTAGAGCACATGATTGATACATATGAAAGAAAAGAAAATGTTGATGAACTTTTGGTTCTAGATGTAAATATGTAATAAAGATATTATCCATGGGTCAGCTAAAATCTGTTCCGCTGCAGATTTACTTCTCTGTTCAAAGATGAAATGAAATTATCAAAGGGTTCTGTTATAGAACTCTCCAGGGAGCATGGGCATGTTCTTCGCACAAAAAGTAAGCTCTCTCGACCAATCGCTCAATTTATATGTTTGCTCAGTTTGCATAAGATTTTATGTTTTGTTGTTTGTGCTTGCATAATAACAAAGCTTACAGTGTTGCTATTTTGAACTGTTGCAGTTGATGGAGAAGAGATAGGGAGCATTCAGAGCAAACTTCTTTGTCAATCAGTACTGGATTTATACATCGGTGAAGATCCATTTGATGAACAAGCTAAAAAGGATGTAATGCACAAGTTGGTGACTGTTTTTGAGAAGAATTAACCCGTGGTACAAAGTTGTTTATGTACTGCATTAGAAGCACTGTAGAAGCCCTAATATATAGTGCTCAACATTATGTACTTTGTTGTACACTTGTACTTGTATCATAGTGTATATTTCACCATCAACATCAACGATGGAGCTCATAAAATAAAGATCGTTGCTTTTTATAATCAGGTTCTTTTACTTTTAGAAAAGTGCCTCTTTGATCCTCTCTATAGTACAAATGCTTTTGCTTAATTGACACTATAAGTTCCAATAATGGTTAGTTGTGGTTTCAACTTTTGATATTTTCACAATAACAACATTCCCAACTTTGAGAGTTCTCTTTCCATAAAAGTTATACAGCTTAATTGACTCGATAAATTGGTTGATTGTGGCGCATTAACACTTTCAGTGGCATTAGTAAATTCAATTAAAAGAAAATTGATAAGGTTTGTCTCAACTATAGCCATCCTTCCATAAAAGGTCTAAACTATAGAATATTCTACAGCAAATCAAACTTTGATGTTTAGTTTACGCAGATAGATAGTCACAAATGATCGATGACCCGTGACTAGTTGAATATGGTAAAAGTTTTCATTTTTGAATATACCTTTATTCTGTTAGAGTTAGTGGATGGAGTGTTAGTTTTCTCACTCCAAAAGATGTTTCAAAAGAACAAAAAGCTCATTGTCCCACATTGGTAGTTTACTGAAATTTTCCCTTCCTTTTATAGTGTTTCCTTCTTTATACTTTTGTTGAGGGTTGAGTGGGAAGGAACTAGTCACCACAAATGTGCTGGCTGGGCTCAAGCGTGTGGTGCGATGCGTTAATTAAATTCTAAAACACGTTCTCTGTATTCTCTCTATTATGGGCATTGTTCAAAGTGTTCTCAAAATTTACCAGTTTTAGTTCCTACACTCTAAAGTTGAATTTCGTTTTTATTTTCGTACATCTGGGGGACTATTATGGCTGGTGAAAATGTTATCCCTACTGTTGTGCCTATTACTGCCAATCTTTTCATCACTGATGTTTAAGTTAGATCCTTTTGAGGGCAAGAATTATAAGATGAAATTCTTTTTAGGACAAATTGGTGTAGGTTTTTGTCTGTTTTCTAATGTGCAACCCTATAATTCTGTTAGAGATTTTGTTAAGGATAATAAGACTTGTCGTGGGATATTGCATTATATGACTGCTGCACTTTATATGATTTATAGTAAGTCGAAAGATGCTAAGGATATTTGGGATGCTTTACAAACCAAGTATGGTACTGATGATTTTGGGACTAAGAAATATGCGTGTAGTCGTTGGTTAAAATTTTCTATGACTGATGATAGATTTATGCTAGATCAAGCTCATGAGTATGAACATTTATGTGCTGATATCGTTGATGAGGGTATGAAAATTTGTGAAACTTTTCAAGCTAACTATCTTATTGAGAAGTTACCCCCATCTAATCGGAAACCTATGTCCATTCTATGAAACACAAACGAAAGGACTCTACCCTTTTAGAGCTTGTATCCCATATCAAGATTGAGGAACAAAATCGAACCCAAGCTAAAGGGAAATATGTTGATCATTCTTCCTCAGCTGCTAATCTGGTTGAATCTAAGAATGTAGGTAAAGGTTCGAAAGGTAAGGGTCCGGTCAGTTGTATGGTACAAGTTAGAATAATAACTTCAAAGGAAGACAGTTCAAGGGAAATTGCTTAGTCTGTGGTAAGATTGGTCATGCTGCAAAGGATTGTCACCAAAAAAGCACTCCTGGAAACCAGTATGCAAACAAAGCCTTAAGTCAATCTTGCTGAAGATGTGATTATTGCTATGATGTCTGAGGTAAATCTGGTGAGTAATGTGACTGTGTGGGTGTTGGATACTGGAGCAACTCGCCACATCTGTTCAAGCAAGGAAATGTTCCAGGAATACAACAAAGTTTCAAAAGGCGAATGCGTCTTCATGCTGGGAAACTCAAGCAATGTGAGTGTACTTGGCAAAGGAAAGGTTTTTTTTTTAAAAAAAAACCATTGATTTGCAAAATGTTTTAAATGTACCCGATATTCACATAAACCTTTTTTTTTTTGTTCTCTTTTAGAAAAAGCTGTTATCAAAATGACTTTTGAATATGATAAACTTGTACTAACCAGAAATAGTGATTTTGTGGGTAAATGATTTTGTTATGAGGGCTTATTTGTTCTTAATGTTGTAACTGATAAGAAAACTTCTATTGCTCATGTTTATATTGTTGAGTCTGTTTTTTTATGGCATTCTAGACTAGGTCATATGAATGTTGCATCTGTTAAGAGACTTAAACAACTTAGTATTATTCCTGCATGTAGCAATACCTCCTTTGATAGATGTGAAGTATGTGTGGAAGTTAAGCACCCTAAGAAAGTATTCATCAAAAGTGTTGCTCGTAGGTCCACCTTACTAGAGTTGGTTCATAGTTGCTTAGGTGACTTTAAGAATTCTATGAGTAGGGATGGGAAGCGTTATTATATTACTTTTGTGGATGATTTTTCTCATTTTACTAAGGTTTATTTATTGAGTTCAAAAGATGAAGCAGAAAAAAAACCTTATTTATAAAGCCAAAGTTGAGAACCAATTGGACCTTAAGATTCTGAGGGTAAGATCAGATAGGGGTGGAGGATATGATGGAGTTTTCCTTCAGAAATTTTGTGAGTCTAATGAGATCATTCATGATGTTATAGCTCCTTACACCCCATAATAGAATGGAATAGCTGAACGGAAACATAGAACTCTTAAGGATATGATGCATGCAATGCTTATTAGTTCGTGTATGCCTACTAACACGTAGAGTGAGACTATTCTTTTTGTTTGCTATGTGCTTAACCGTGTTCCCCATAAGAAGTTAGAGAAAACCCCTTATGGATTATGAAAAGGTTTCAAACCTAATTTGAGTTACCTCAAAGTGTAGGGGTATTTGGGAAAAATAGCACTTTCTAATTTTCATTGGAACGAAATTGGACCTAAGACTGTGGATGGTATTTTTATCGATTATGCTTCTAACAGTACTGCATACAGACTTATTCTTAAGGATGCATCTGGTTTTGGTCTTGTTAGAGAATCAAGAGATGTTGAATTTTTTGAGAACATTTTTCCTACGAAATTAAGTGTTCCTCTAGTTTACCTGCTGCATCTTCATCTTCTTCTTCCACTATGCATCATGATATTGCATCATCTAGTGAGACTCTAAAACCCCGAAGGAGTAAGAGAGCTAGAATTGAGTCTAGTTTTGGACCTGATTTCATTACTACCTTCCTTGTTGAGAAAGAGTGTTTAGATGAGCATGAAGTGAATGTTTTTGTCTTAGAAGAAAATCCAAGGACCTATAGTGAGGCCATGAGAGATTAGTTGAATCTAGTGTTTGGTTAGAGGCTACTTATAGCGAGATTAGGTCCAGTATGAGTAACAACACTTGGGTTTTAGTGGTCTTTCCTAGAGGATGTAAGACCCTAACCAATAAAAGAATTTTTCAAAGAAGCGCATACCTTATGGGACTTTGGATAAGTATAAGGCCAAACTTGTGTTTGGAGGAAATCACCAAAGAAAATGCCTGGATTTCTTTTATACTACTCTCCGGTGACTAAGGTTGCCACCATTAGAACTTTAATTGCACTTGCATCTGTTCATGATTTGATTGTGCATCAGATGGATGTAAAAACTGCTTTTTTGAATGGTGAGCTAAATGAAGATATTTACATGAAGCTACATGAAATATGTATAGTTCCCAGACGGGAAGACAAGGTATGTAAGTTTGTTAGATCTTTGTATGGTGTAAAATAAGCACCAAAACAGTGGTATGATAAGTTTCATCAAACCATTACTTCTAATGGTTTTCAGGTAAATGATTATGATGCTTGTACTTATTCCAAATCT
This sequence comes from Beta vulgaris subsp. vulgaris, assembly GCF_026745355.1. Classification (NCBI taxonomy): domain Eukaryota; kingdom Viridiplantae; phylum Streptophyta; class Magnoliopsida; order Caryophyllales; family Amaranthaceae; genus Beta; species Beta vulgaris. The sequence goes on from NC_079205.1 coordinate 41,571,390, forward strand.
GATAAACTTGGTTATGTTTTCATTTGTCTATATGTGGATGATATGTTGATTTTGGGGACCAATATAGATATAGTGAATGCAACCAACGTCTTCCTAAATTCTAGTTTTGAAATGAAGGATTTAGGTGAGACAGATGTGATTCTTGGTATAAAGATTATTAGAACTGCATATGGGATGTCTTTATACCAATCTCATTATACTAAGAAAATTTCAAAGAAGTTTAATCAATTTGATTGCACTCCTATGAAAATCGCATATGATTCTAGTATTCATTTGAAAAAGAATAAAGGTGACAGTATGTCACAAGATCAATATGCCAAAATAATTGGAAGTGTAATGTTTTTATGAATTACACTCGACCTGATATAGCATATGTTGTTAGTAGATTGAGTCGGTATACACATAATCCTAATCAGGAGCATTGGAATGCTTTGATTAGATTATTGAAGTATTTAAAAGGTACTATCAATTGGGGTTTGCATTATCTAAGATCACCTTGTGTTCTTGAAAGATTTTGTGATGCCAATTGGGTTTTAGATAATGATGAGATTCATTTTACTAGTGGTTATGTTTTTACTCTTGCTGGTGGTGCTATATCTTGATTATCATCAAAACAAACTTGTATTGCCAAATCTACTATGAAATCTGATTTCATTACTTTAGAATTGGCAGGACCGGAAGTTGAGTGGCTAAGGAGTTTGCTTGCTGATATTTCATTATGGGGGAAGCCAACTCCATCAGTTTCCATGTGTTATGACTCACAAGCAACAATAGGGATAGCGAATAATCAAGCTTATAATGAAAAGAGAAGGCATATTCACTTAAGGCATGCTATTGTGAGAAATCTAATTATAAATTATGTAATGTCACTCGACTATGTAAAGTTAGATAGGAATATTAATGATCCTCTCACCAAAGGCAATTGGAGAAAAATGGTGTTGGAGTCAGCACAAGGATGGATTTAAAGCCTATTGTGGAGTAAATTGTAATAGATACCCTTCTTAGGTTTTCCTAAGTTCAAGGCCGGGTCAAACGAAGTCAAAAAGAGCTCAAGTTGTGTATATTACTACCATTCCTATTAATAAAAAATAGCGTAGTATTTCTTTACTTTTATATGTGTAAAGGATGAGCAAAAGGCTCTTAATAAGTTCATAGCCTTGATAAGGTGGTTTGTGATTGTACAAACTTGATGGACTTACCTATGTAGATGTGAGGCTTATGCCCAATTGCCTATGAGAGTCCCTAAGGCTTAGGACCTCTAGAGCATTCATGAAAATCCAGGTAAATTGTGGGGCAATTGAATTACAAATCGCGAGAACACTATTGATTCGAGAAAGGTTTAAGTGCGCAAATGTGAAGTACTAACATCGTAGAAAGGTTCAAAGAGAAATCTACCTAATACAACAGTAAGACATGTTTGTATGCACTGGGTATCAATTCTAGTCTATACGACATTAATGCTTACAAAACTGAATATTCGTGCGCATAATTCCTTTCAGTTGCTTTTTCTTCTTTATTCTTTTGAATCATGTGGGGGAATGTTGGAGTTAATGAGTGGAGTATTAGTTTTATCACTCCAAAAGATGCTTCAAAAGAACAAAAAGCTCATTATCTCAAATTTAGTTTAAAGGATTTCCCTTCCTTTTATAGTGTTTCCTTCTTTATACATTTGCTAAGGGTTGATTGGGAAGGAAGCATGTTCACGGTTGCGGTTGTGGGACATTTTAGTTCAGTTACTTATTTTTTACGGAAATCAACATCCATATCCTTCGCTGATTTCTTAACTATTATCCTTAATTGATTATTGCCATTATTAATATTTCCATTTTGCCTTAATATCTGCCTAATTGATTATATTACCGTTTTTTACTTCTTGGGGACACTGAAAAAATTCCTTCTCTACTAAATTATAAAACATGTTCTCTGTATTCTCTCTATTCTTGGTATAGTTCCTACATATTCTTCTCACAAATATGCCTTCCCCAACTCTCTTATACTTGTTTCAACTCTTTTGTCTAAATCTTTCGCCGTTCTGCAAATCCTCATTATTCTTCTCCACTATGCAACCGCAACCCAGTTTATTTTCATTTCCCCAAGTGTTTTTTTTTCTCAGTCAAAATAATATACCGAAGTATAATATGCACCCAGTAAATTAAAAAAAAACAATTGCTTAAACCCAGTTTATAGATGTAATCCAAATGTCGATTCTGATGTGTTTTTTGAATAATTTTTATCAACATTTCCTTACACAAAAGATGACTTACTTTTGGGTTTTATGTTTAATTTTTTGACAAGCAATGGAGTTAAGAATATGAGCTTCAATCAAATTGATCACAAAGCCCTCTTACTCATGAATTATATTTATCAATCAACACAAAGTTAGATAACTAACTAAAGAAAACATTAGAACTTCATCAAAATCACAACACTAAGCTATTTGGATCAAATGAACAGATAAAATAATCCCAGTTCCAAGATTCGACTTAAACAATAAAGATATTTGAAACATTAGAAGTAAACCAAAGTTTGATTTTACTAGCTAAGAATGTTGCATTTTACCAATATCAAATTCCAATTTTGGGATTAGGTTATTAGAAGTATATTAAAAAAAACCTGCACCCCAGTTGCATCTGGTGGTTTCAGCACGCCAACTCATCAACGTTTCTCCTATCTTAGAAGAACTCTGAAATACTCTCGAGCGAGAGTAATGAGTTACAATGGAATGTGACTCTTCGAAGTATCATGAGCCCAGAATCCCAAACAATAACAGATTGTTGGGATTGCTCATGTGGTGAGATGCGATGCTCGTCGTTGGTTATTCATTGTCCGGATCGTGATCGCCATCCGCTTCTTCTATCACTTCTATCAGCATTCTGAGTTTCTAATCCGCCATCACATGCATTGACCAGCGACGTCCCCCTTCTTAAGTGCTTTTGTATTAGTTTTACTTATTTTTGTTTTAGCTGGAATGTACGAGCTCATACAGCTCATTTAGGTTTGTTCGTTTATTGGTTGTTTTCGATTTGGTTGTATTAGCATTAGGTTGTACTTCCGCTTTTAATTAATGCACGATTTCTTATTTTAAAAAAAAAAATCCAATTTTGATGGGTAAATCAACCACAATCAGCCATCGTACCAGTTTGGCCGCCCTGTATCAACACTATATCAATTACTGAAGATGACATATACAACTCAGAGTTGACATTTTGGGCGTGTTTGTCGACGGAGTCATCTAAAACTTTTCATAAAGAAGGGACTGTGGAGGGTTAGGTGGGAGGGTGATGCAGTGATCTTCTTTCGAAGCTTCTCTATCACAAGATAATTCATCAACTATGAGTACTTGTTTTGACCTTCTGAAATGATTAGATCATCCGGAAAGAGTATATCATTGAATTTTTGCATACTGGTATTATTTCTTCGAGTTTCAATGTCTGACAAAGTATAATATTGTAATTGTAATTCTATGGGGGAACAAATGACATTAAAATAAGTTATTACATTAGCATATTTTTTATCATCATTGATCTAACAAACCCCTCGCGTTTGCAAACTCTTTTGAATTTTTGACGGAAATATCATCAACTGCGCTGAAGTCTTCGTAGCATGTTGTTTACAAAATTAAGCAATGTTCTCAAATAATACCTTTCTCCAAACACAAAAGTAGCATGATAAATCTTCCTATAGAATATCCCTTTTTCCTTGGAGTCAAATGTGTTATATTTTGCTTCTAGACAAATTTGGTAGGAAATTCCACGTAACTCAACTCTTTAGCCTCATTAAATTGCTTATTACCATTCATCCAAGTTAAGAACTTTGTCTTATCAATGTTTTGCCTTTCAAGGACATAATCAACATCAAAGTCATGCTTGTACACAACAAATTGCTCGTCAGGTAGACGAAAACTTAATCTTTCTACCGCAAGAGTTCCGTAATGAACACTGATGCTCCGTTTGGTAGGGCGTAAAACATTTTTCCGGAAAACTGTTTTTCCTCTATTTTCAGTTTTACATTGTTTTGTTGGCAAAAGAGTGTAAAATCATTTTCCCTCGGGGTAAAATTACTCTACCAATGATGGAAAACCATTTTCCTTTCAAAATGAAGGGAAAACGGTTTTCCTTATCTTTCTTGTACACTTTTCTCACTACCTTCTTACTTCCCCTTTCATTTTCCTTTCATTTCATCATTTTTCTTACATGAAACCAAACAACGAAAAACTAATTTTGGAATTGTGTTTTCCATTGTAAATTGTTTTCCATGAAAATCATTTTACACTGAAAATGTTTTAAGCCCTACCAAACGGAGCCTGAATCCAAAACTCCTCCACGTAGCCTCACACAAAGAGATATAACGACAGCCATAGTACATCTTATCTCATCTATTTTCTCAAGATCATCAGTATTCTTTCTTTGTTTATATCCAACTGTTGTTATCCTGTCGTAATCCTTATTTATGTACTTGAATAGATATTTGATCGATCTAGCTCAATTGATTACACCACTCGACATTAGTGTATGCTCGATATCTTTGCAGCAAATAAGGGTTATATGGGATAACCTATTATAAGCTTCAATACCGTTTTTGTTAACTGTAACACCAAGATCTTGATTTCTATATTAGTATCTTTCTTGATCAACACTTGTTCTCTCAGTGAACTTGTTTGGAAAATTCCTAGTGCATCTAGGTTTTAGACCTGCATTGATTTTTTTTGTTTATCTGTTTATTTATATCTTTACTCTATTGAATGCATACTTTTAAGAATATTTTTTGTTTGAATACAATAATATCACATGATAAAAACATATAGATTTTATGTTACTTTCATGTCGTTGATTTAACGTATATGAATATATAGTGTTCTAATAGTTAAAACCTTAAACCTTTAATTTCTGACATAATTTTTAGTGTATTTAAGACTAAAATCAAATGAGAATGAAGTGGTTATCAAATTGATAATTGATTTAGAAATTAATAGAAAAACATACGTACTTTTATAATTATCAGTCAACCACTCGAGAGGGGAGACCAAAAGACTAACTATAATTTTTGCCAATTTTTTTTTGATAAGTCATATAATTTTGCCATTAATACTTCCTTGACGGATTTACATCTACGGTATACATTTAGTTCTTAAATTGAATTTTTCGTTATAGTATATAGCTAATTTTATATATAAAAAAAGTTTTATTGTTGTAATCTTAGTATAGGATAATGTTAATTGCTAGAAAAAGAGCCCTTGTATAAGTTCTAACATTGAATAGGCTTGTTCTTCCCAGCTTATTTTCAGTTCAGTTCAGCCTAGTTCAGTTCAGTTCAGTCTAGTTTGGACAATACTTTTACTCTCACATATCACTATTCATTTCAGTTCAGTCCAGTTTGGAAAATACTTTTACTCTCACATATCACTATTCATTTCAGTTCACTTTAGTTCAATTCAGTTCAGTTGTTTTATGCCGAAGAAAGCATGCCCTTACATATGTTATCATGTTTTAATTTAACTCTTTGTGATGATTTGAAGATTCAGAATACCAGAACCCGTAACACCAAACAATGTTTTTCCATCCTAATTAATGCCAAATCCAATCCTTATTTTTGATTCGTATTAGTTGCACAACTTTCCTAATGTGTGCTAGAAAAAAAAAATTCAAAAATCCAACTTGAGTGATTTTTTTAGGGAACTTGAGTAATTTTTAGTTTATCACAAATTAATTTCTAAATCAATTATCAATTTGATAACTTTTCTCATATCCACTTTTCTGGCCTAAATATGGCATTTTGAATCTAATATGTTCGTAATTTATTAACTCACATAGTCAAAATAAATAAAAAAGTGCATTTTTATTTACTCGATAGTTGAAGAAATTATTCATGAAATGAATTTCATATTTGCGAAAAATAAAGAACACTGAAGAAAGAAATGTAGAGAGAAGAAAGAGGAGAGAAGAATTTTATTGATGTGTTTGAGAGAAGAAAAGAAATGATTAAATTCATTTCATGAATTTCTTCAACCATCGAGTAAAGAATAAACTACTTAACTAAAGAATACATTCCAGCTTATATACAAGTAGCTGAATTGCTAAGCTAAAGAATAAACTAAAGGCTTATACAACAAGTTTAATTATAACTACTAACTTAACTATGAGCTGAGTTGGCAGTTAGTTACAACCTGATAACTAACTAACTGTTATCTTCAACAGCCCCCCTCAAGCTAGGGAGGATCTTCAATCAAACCTAGCTTGGAGCTCAACTTGAGATGTTGTGGAGAAGAAAGGGCTTTAGTGAACAAGTCAGCAATTTGTTCTTGTGTAGGAATGTAAGAGAGTTCTAATAACCCTTCCATCACATTTTCTCGAGTAAAATGACAATCTAGTTCTATGTGTTTTGTTCTTTCATGCATAACTGGATTCTTGCCAATATGTATGCTTGATGGATTATCACATAGAAGCTTCACAGGTTGCAAGTTATCAACACCAAACTCTTGCAAAAGTCTAACCAACCAAGTTATCTCTGTTGCAGCAGCTTCCATAGCTCTATATTTAGCTTCTGAGATACATTTAGAAACAGTGGCCTGCTTTTTAGACTTCAATGAAACTGGAGAGTCGCCTAATAACATTACATAACTAGCAACTGATCTTCTTGTGTTTGGACAAGAAGCACACTTTGAGTCTGAATAAGCCTTCAAGGTTAATTGATTACTAGCACTTAACAAGATTCTTTGACCAACTGTCCCAGCTAGGTACCTAAGAATATGTGTCAAAGCATCAAAATGTTGAGTTCTAGGTTGATGCATATACTGAGCGTTTGCATTGCATAGGAAAGATTTGGTCTAGTATGAGTTAGGAAGTTTAATCTCCCTACTATACTCCTATATAAAGCTGGATCACAATAATAATCTCTTGAGTCTGTTGTAAGTTTAAGGTTGGCTGGAAGAGGAGCCTTAGCAACCTTAGGCAAGTCTAACCCACTGGATAGCAACATCTCCTTGGTGAATTTCTTTTGTGTCATAATGATCCCTTGCTAAACATGACTTATTTCCATGCCTAGGAATTAATGTAGTTTCCCTAAGTCTTTGATACTAAAGACTTTATAAGATGAGCTTTGAGATCTTCGATAACATAATCATCATTGCCTGTCAATATGATGTCATCTACATATATGGCTGCAACCAAAAGTAACGTTTCACTCTTTTTAAGGAATAAAGAGTAATCATTCAAGGATTGAACAAATCCTTGTTGTAGCAACTCAGATGTGAGCTTTGCAAACCACTGCCTTCAAGCTTGCTTCAGGCCATAAAGTGATTTTTTAAATTTGCATACAAGATTATGTGGATTTGGAATCCCTTCTGCATATTCATATATATTTCCTCTGTCAAATCCCCATGCAAAGATGCATTATTGATGTCCAGCTGAAATAAATTCCACTTCTTACTTGCAGCAAGAGCTAAAAGATATCGATCTCACGGTTGACATTTTCACTACTGGTGAAAATGTTTCTTCAAAATCTATCCCATATTGTTGTGTGTATCCCTTAGCAACTAGCATTGCTTTTAGCCTTTCCAAACTTCCATCAGACTTTAGCTTTACCTTAAACACCCATTTACACCCTATGGCCTTTTTATTGGGAGGAAGAGCAGTTAACTCCCATGTGACATTTGATCCCAAAGCATCAATTTCCTTTTTCATTGTTGTAATCCACCCTTCATTTTGAGAGGCTTCTAAGTAGCTATTGGGTTCTGTAATGGTAAATGCACGAGCTATTAAAGTTTGAAGGGAGGAAGGAACATCTTGAAACTGAACTAAGTTGCACTAGTGAGAATAAGTACTGGTAGCAGCAACATAATTAGTTACCCAAGCGGGTGGTTTATGATTTCTAGCAGAATGTCTGGTGGGTGGTATAGGTGGTGGTATATTTGGTTATATTGAGAGATGAAGAAATAGGAGAAGAACTAGGGGGAGGTATATCATTTGAAGGAGAAGAAGTAGATGAAGAAGGTGTATTATTTGAAGGAGAAGAATGATGTAAAGAGCTTGATGTAGTAGGTTGATGTTGTGGAGAGCTTGATGTTGTGGAGAGAAAACTCAAGATATTATCCACATGTACTTGAGTTTAATTGCATCAGATGCAATTAAGGTACTTGAGTTTAATTGCATCAGATTTATGTTTCATGAGAAAAATCCATGTAAACCTTAAGATATTATCCACAAGTGTATTTAATTGCATCAGATTTATGTTTCATGAGAAAAATCCATGTAAACCTTAAGATATTATCCACAAGTGTATGAAATTGATTGAATGCATCATGTGTACAAACTACAAACCTTATAAGGCCCCCAAGTATCTATATGAAGCATTTCAAAACAATCAGATGTTTGAGTGACACTAGTAGGAAAAGAAGTTCTAGTCTGCTTTGCCTTAGGACAGACTTGACAAATAGACTCACAAGAATCATTAGTACAAGACATTCCTTCAACAACACGATGTATTTTATTGTAAGGTAAATGACCTAATCTTAGATGCCAGAGCTTCATGGCTTCATTATCAGGAATACAAGATGTTCAACTAGCATTTAATGATTTCTTCATAATCACAAATCCATCACTAGCAGCATATAATCCAGAGTCCAGCTTACCAAGAACCAAGGAATTATTTAAGAATGTTCCCAAAGGATGCACTTATCACTTGTAAACATTATATCACAATTAAGATCTTGACATAATTTGTGAGTGCTTATCAAATTGAAAGTACAGGAACATGGAGAACATTTTTAAGCTCAACACCATTCTGAAATTTCATATTACTAATATGTTGCATCATAGCATATTTTCCATCAGCAATTGTTATAGTGTTCTGTGTTTTAGTGAATATTTTCATATGAGTCAAATAGAACTATATTTGAACAAATAATGATCAGTTGCTCCACTATCAATTATCCACTTTGAATTAACAGATGATATTAAGCAAGTACCTGCTACATAAGCAGAAGTTGAGGTAGAATGCACAAGATTCTGTACATTCTAAGTAGTGGAAGCGGTGACACTATTTTTTTTTTTTTGCTAAGTAAGAATTTTATTAATCACCAAAAAGACAAGTACATCCAAAAACTCTTCCAGAAAGGAGCAGCCCAACTAGGTTGGCCCCCTCACTAACTGGTAGAGAATAATACAATATGCATACTATACAGCAGCCAACATACTATCTATCCATAGCTGATCCCTAGCAGTGATTTTATGAGGTAATACTAGTCTAATTCTTTGTTGTATCAGCTGCTTCAGCTTCCTGAATATGAATTCAGGTTTCGACACTACATGATTCCAAATTGCTTCATTCCTTACCCACCAAATCTGGTAAACCAGCCCACTGAAGACAGCAGCCATGAATCTTTTTTTCACCCCAGTTCTCTTACTCTTCATAATAAACAGCATCTGCCTAGGGAATATACTGTGTTGGTTTTTCATGCCCATCCAGCCCCTAACCAAATCTAAGCATTGAGTTGAATATTTACATTGAATAAAGAGATGATTATGGTTCTCAATGCCTTGCTCACAAAGATGACAGGAATGTAAAGCCTGTACACCTATCTTCACAAGAATGTCTAGAGTTCTCAGCCTTTGTTTCATCACAAGCCATCCAATCACTCTATGCTTTGGAATCACTAATCTGTTCCATATTAGTTTATCCCAATGCACAGCTGGTTGCTCCCCTATGAGTTTTTTATAGACTTGCTGCACACTGAACTTTGTCAAACTATTCCATTCTTGCTCACTATATAGCAGCTTCAGTTTGCTCTTCACTTTACAAATTTGCTTCCAATACCAGCAACTGTCTATGGGAGGCTCATAATCCCACCACCTTGCATCTTTGACATATACCTCATGCACCAATTTCACCCACAAATTATTTTGTTTGGTAGAGATTGCCCAAACATATTTAGCTATTTCCGCCACATACCACGTTTGGATTTGCCTGAAACCCACACCCTTTGCTTGCTTAGGTAAACAAACATGTTCCCAAGCCACATTACCTGGTTTACTGCTATTCCACTCTCCAGTCCATAGGAATGCCCTGCATATCTTTTCAATCTCCTTCAATACAGACTTTGGCAAGATAAACATCTGAGCCCAATATTGATGAATGCTTAGCAAAACTGAGTTCACCAAAGTGACCCTAGCCATATATGACAGATTCCTACTGCTCCATACTTTAATCCTTGCACACATCTTCTCAATGATCCCATTACATTCAGCCACCCTGATTTTCCTAGCACACACAGGCAACCCTAGATACCTAAAAAAAAGTTTGTTGTGAGCAAAGTTTGTAGCAGCTTTGATTCTCTGAATTACCTCCTGACTTACCCCTGCTGTGTAAAAGTCAGACTTTTGCTCACTGATTTGTAGGCCAGAAGTAGCTGAAAAGAGTTTGAAAGCCTTCAACATAGTGTAAACTGATGGAAAGCTCCCTTCACAGCACAAAATTATATCATCAGCAAACACCATGGGTGTTAGTTTGCTCTTCTTGCACCTTGGATGAAACTTGAACAAAGGATGATCTTCCATGCTTCTTATGAGCCTTGATAAGTACTCCATGCAAATGACAAATAGGAGAGGAGAGATGGGATCTCCTTGCCTTAAACCTCTTAAAGTAGCCATGTAAGGATCCATTAACCATTAAAGTGAATTTAGGAGTTCTCACACAAAGCATGATTAAACTGACAAACTTTTCAGGAAATTTGAGAGCTTATAACATCTCTTCTAAGAATTCCCACTCAATTGTATCATAAGCTTTTTTTAAGTCAAGCTTTATGATACAGCTAGGTTTAATGATTTTCCTCCCATAGTGTCTCACCAAGTCTTGACACACCATAATATTATGAGCTATGTATATCTCCTTTACAAAAGCTCCTTGATTTTCAGCAATGAACTCAGGCAAAATTAAGCTCAATCTATTACAAAGCATTTTAGTGATGCATTTATATAAGGTATTGTAACATGCAATTGGCCTAAACTCACTTACAGAGCTAGGGCGCCTTACTTTAGGAACTAGGGTTAAGATAGTAGTATTCAGCTCAGTGAGAAGCTTACCAGTGTGTAGCACATCTAGTATAGCTTGAGTGACCTCCTCCCCTATCACATCCTAGGTATCTCTGAAGAAATGAGTCCCATACCCATCTGGACCAGGACTTTTGTCTCCTGGAATAGAAAACAAAGCTACTTTCACCTCCTGTGCAGTATATGGCCTAGTAAGCATTTGCATTTGCTCACTTTGCAGGACAAGACCCTTTTCTATCACCTGATTGTATACTTTAGTTCTATGCTGCATAGAATTACCCAATAACTGCTCATAATAAGCTAGAAAGGCCTTATTAACATCATGAGGGTTATCTTGCCAATGCCCATCACTGTCATTTATAGGATAAACAGTATTCTTCATTCTTCTTGCCTTGATGGATTGATGAAATAATGCAGAATTCTCATCTCCATCTCTACACCAGCTCATCTTTGCCTTCTGTGTGAGAAATTCTAGATAAGTTTTGTGAGTCTGCCTGTAAACCATAGCTGCCTGATACTCCTCACTCCTTGCAACTTCACACCTTGGATTCTTTTGCAGCTCCACTTGACAAGTAATCAATTTCTGAAAAGCCTGAATGTCCTTACTATGAATATCAGAGTAACCCTCTCTATTCAGTCTCTTCAAGGCCTTTTTTTGTATTTTTTAGCTTCTGCACCACCTTGAACATCAGAGTACCTTGCACATCTACATTCCAGCTGTCTCTAACAATTTCAAGGAAGCTTGGGGCATTACTCCACATTTTAAAATACTTGAAAGGGTGTTTACCAATCTCAAGATTTGGATGAACCATTATGACAGCAGGGCTATGATCAAACTGGCCCTCAGGGAGGAAATGTGTCACTGCAGTAGGAAAGCTATCTAGTCATTCCTGATTCACCATAGTCCTATCTAGTTTACATAGAACCCTGTTCTCACCAAATTGCTTGTTGTTCCATGTGAACTTGTAACCTGTACTAGCCATATCCTGCAAACCACACAGTTGCACACAGCTTTGCAACCTCATTGTCTCTTGTTGTCTTACAATAGACCCTACTCTTTCATCAGGGAAAAGAACACAATTATAATCCCCCACAACCATCCATGGCATTCTTCTTTTACTTGCAATGACCTCTAAATCCTGCATGTACACTTCTTCTCTTTCTTTTGCATCATTTGAAGCATACACAAATGAGCACCAAAATTGAGGTGAGACACTCACAGGCTTAACCATACAATTCACCAATTGGCTTGTACATTTTCCTATATTCACATGAAAACTCTAAGGATTCCATGCCAAAATAATTCTCCCCCCTTTATGATAGGAGGAGTTAGAAGTAAAACACCACCCTTTAAACAAACTAAGGTAAATCTCCCCCATTTTAGGAACCCCTTTACTTTAGTTTCAAGGAGCCCAACTAAACCAACTCTTTGGCTATTTAAAACCAACTTAAGATCCCTTTGTTTTTGTTGGCTGTTGAGACCCCTTACATTCCATACAATAATCCTACCCATGATCTTCAGGAGGTTTGCTGCCTCCTGAAACTTTCCCTCCAGCCCCACATTCAACCATTCCCACCATCACATCTTCACCTGTCAGAACCTCCTTATGCCTACTTGTGTCTGGTGGCTCTCCCCCAGTATCTTCTTCCACCTCATCCAAGACAACAAATGTGTTATGAGTAGGAGCCACATCATTACTAGCTAGACTCCTCCTTACTGGGTTTTTAACAGTTTGAAAAACTACAGGCTGTGAGGCCCTAGTAGTATTCCTGACCTGTCCTTCTGCTCCTTGACCCTGAACCTTCTGCCTCCATTCCTTCCTCACTATAGGCTTCTCACACCTTGAAGCTTCATGTCCCATATTCTTGTAGGCAGTACATTGCAATGGCTTCCATTCATAGTGAACTATAACTTCCACCATATTATTAAGTTCATTTATGAAATGCAACTTCTCAGGGAAAGCCTGTCCTATGCTCACCTCCACCATAATCCTAGCAAATTGTAATTTGTCCTTCTTGCTAGTGGCCTGATCAATTTTTATCATTCGACCTATGGGTTGTACAATTTTCCCCAGACACGACTCCCCCCAATATTTGAAATCCAGTTTTAGTTGGATCCAAATAGGTAATACCCTTATGTCATCCTTACAAATATCTATATCAGCAGACCATGGTTTCACTACTACAGGTTTGCTATCAAAAAACAAACCATTACCAGCAAGAACATTATCTCGTTTCTCCATTGTAGTGAACCCGACGACATAAATACCTTTCTTAACCATGGCAATTTTATCTATACCACTATTCCTCCATATTCTCCTAAAGTAACCCTCCATAACATGTATTGGGGGATTGGCTCCAATAACATAACAATACACAACAACTAAACTCCATAAATCAATCTCCAATTGCACATCCTCCATTTCTATTTTCACAATATTCGGGTTTTCATTTTCTGGAGAAAATAATATGGGAACAGGTTCAATGTTACCTTCTATTCGACGACTCTGTTCTTGACTTATCTTCTCTCCCGATTTCTGGATAGTCTCCAGCCAATCTGAGAAGTTTTCTCTCAGCATTGTCTGTTGTTGCAACGACCTCAAAGATGATCTAGGAGAAAGGATTTCAGGTTGATAATCCATTGGTTCTTCGTCATCATCCTCAAGAACCATTTCCTCAATACCCATGACTTCATCCACCAATCGAACCTTCTTTGCCTGAGATTCAGTAGGACCCTTCCCTGGAACTATGATTGAGTTTGCCTGATTTGCCTTCTGCTTGGCTCTAGACTTCCTTGCCATGGCTGTTACGTAGGAACTACGCAGAGAAAATTTAGAAAGAGAAGCGCGCAAAACTAAGTATTCTCAGCGGTGACACTGTTGCTGGCATTATTCTGGGAGGGATCTTGTACTACCTGCACAAGTTTATAATATTGTTCAGAATAAGTTCAGTAGGTGCAGCATTTGAACCATCATCATCTCCATATACAATGGCTGCAATTCTTTTGTCTTTGCCTCCTTTGAAGGTTGAAGGTTTATGGAGCTTGTAACATCTATCCAAAGTGTGTCTATTCATCTTGCAATGTTCACAAAATATATTCCTTCTTGAACCATTATAGCCTCCTCTATTACTATTACCAGAATTCTTGTTCCAATAATTAGGAGGTTTATAGACAACAATCTTCAAGTCAAACTTCTTGTCGTCTGCTGCAAATGCCATAGCATGAGTTTCACCAGAAGTAACAATACTTCTTTGTTTTTCTTCTTGAATTAACAACCTATATTCCATTGAGACATTAGGCAGAGGTTGTATCATTAAAATGTTAGACCTCACATTAGCATATTTTGTATCCAGTTTCATCAATAATTGAACCAAACGCACTTCTTGATGTTGTTTAACAATTCTTTGAGTGAGATTACAAGTATATCCAATACATGTACATACAGGATTTGAATTTATGCCACTGAGTTGATCCCAAAGTGCTTTATTTCCTTGAGATAACTCATGTAGAGTTTGTTGTATAGAATATAATTGTGCTCCTGAATTCTGAGATTACCTCTCTTCAAGATCCTTTCATATATATCTAGCACTAATGAAATAAATCACACTTCTAGCTATAGTAGTATCCAAAGAATGAAGGATGTAGGATGTAACCATAGTATTGCATCTCACCCAAGCAGCATAAGTAGGATCCGTAGATGAATATTTAGAAAGAGATCCATTAATGAATGACAGCTTATTCTTACAAGATAAAGCAATCATAATACCTCTTTGCCATTCATTAAAATTATCTCCATTGAATTTTACAGAAACAAGAGGATTTGCTGGATTTTCAAAAGGATGAATGAAATAGACACTAGAAGGATTTTGTGTGAGAGTAATGTTAGAAGAGGTTTCAGATTACTCGGTCATTTTGTCAATGAAATAAAGATGAAATTACAGTAAGATATTAAACAGGATCAATTTTGAAAAAATCAATTTCAACTTTCAATTTTAAAGAAGAAATGCAGAAAATAAGAATCAAGAACATAATGAATTAATTTAGAAGAATTCAAGTAACTTTCAATCAACACAGAATCAGAAACAATCAAATAATGATTCTGGAAAAATTCAGATCAAACCTCAAATTTTCAACCGATGAACTGAACGATTCTTCAAAGAAAACTTCAAATCAATGAAGTAAAAGAGCTTTCCTCAGCTCTGATACCATGAAGAAATTCATGAAATGAATTTTATATTTGCGGAAAATAAAGAACACAAAAGAAATAGGAGAGAAAAATTTTATTGATGTGTTTAAGAGAAGAAAATAAATGATTGATTATACACATTGAATTCAACTTATATAAAAGTAGTTGAATTGCTAAGCTAAGGAATAAACTAAAAGCTTATACAACAAGTTTAGTTATAACTAACTCTAAGCTGAGCTAGCAATTAGTTACAACCTAATAACTAACTAACTAATTGCTATCTTCAACAATGATAGTTTACTATGGGAGTTTGTAAATTGTAATATTCTTTCAAATGTTTGTTAGATACTCCCTCCATTTTTTTTTGAAAGATCTACTTGGTTATTATATATAGACACTTTAAGGCAAATGAGAGATTATTAAAAGTGGGTTCACCTGGTTTCTTTACTTTTTTTTTTTAACGAGGAGAGAGAGTGTGGATTCATTTTATTTTAAAGGGGATAGAGAACATGGAAGAGAGAGAGTATTTGTGGGCCAAGGATGGTTAAATTGTTGTATATCTTTTGCCAAATGAGGAATAAAGCATAGTGACTAGATATTTAAAAAACGGATGGAAAAAGAAAATGAATATATTTTATGCCAAGGAACAAATTTCGATTATTCCGCTAAACAAAAGATAAATGCTTGATTTTTAAGTTTTTTCAAAGATCAAAATACTTGTTAAGATAATCGACATCATAATTAGTACTTCCTTTGTTCTGTTTAAATAAAACTAGAGCATCTCCAATGGCAAGCTAATTGCAAATTAGCTTGCAATGCCACATAGAATTTCCACCCATTTTCATTTCTAGCTAATTGATACCCCACTGTTAGCTACAACTTTCCATTTAAAGGGGTCCCGTCTCGCTTAAATGAGACTCGTTTTCTCAATAAACTTAATTTTATTTATTTCATAATTTTACTTTTTCTTCTAATTTATTATTCAACAGTAAATCAACTAGTACATGATGCATTGCAATAGCAGGAACATCATCCATCCAAGTACATGACTAACTTACGTAGTATTATAGAAATTGTAATCAAATTTACAAAATTGTTCATTATTCTCGATTTTTTAGAAAAATTGATTCTAATTATGGGTCGTTCGTTCAAATTAATTCAACGTTATTTTTAATAAGCATGATCTGCTCATATTGAACTGTAAGACCAATAACCTTTTTTTTCAAGTTTCTCTTGTCTTCTTTCTCTTCCTCCCCCTAACAACCCATCTGTACTCACCAAAATATTTTTGAATTCAAAAAGGATTAATTAAAGGGATTGAATAATCAAGCTTGGTTTGAACTTTGGAGGCTTCTTGATAATCCTACTTTTTTCCAATAATATCAAATAATTTATTTAAAATATATATTACATGATGTTTGATATACTCGTCTCATGGGGTGATATCATCATTGGCAAAACAATTATTTATTCATGCAATTTTGGCCCGCTTAAAGTCCAACATTACTTTTGGAAAGTAATTGAGTGACCCAAACTCCCAAAGGGTTGCCAATCCTTTAGTTATTGAAATTTCATTGGTCAAGAATACATCAAATCATTAAGTTTATGTCAATTTTCTCTCCAATTTATTGCATATATACTAATATTTTATATTTTTATTCTATAGTGACTAAGAGGCTTTACAACTCCTCATCTCAAAAAAAAAAAAAAAAAGAGGCTTTACAACTCTTAGAATCACTCAAACATTTTCCTACTTTTGACCAGACCAGAAAATGGGCTAGATTGTGAGCAATGTTGTTTTCGGAATAGCATTCCCAAGCAATTAATACACACCAACAATTGAACAAAAAGAGAACATTTTCCTTGGAAAAGAAGATAAACCCACTCTAATTTCCAAATTGAAATGAGCATTTTTTACTGTTAACGTGGTTAATACAAAAAGAGGGTAACTTCAAGCTTTGTCCAATTCTACCAAGAATTGGTAAATCAAGACCTAATATTTTGGGGTATCTAATGTTTTTTACAAGAGAAATGCAAAAGAAAGCTCTGGCATCATGCTTTACCATTAAGGGAAGTTGGAATTCACAGTTGCGGAGTTTGCAAGTTTATGTCTTTGTACAACTCTTAGACTTTCATCAACTCCTGAAATAAAAATGTTTGTCAGATTTGTACCATGCAAGTACAGAACAAAAGAGAATAAAGGACGAATGAACTTTCTTTGTATGATAATATCATGTAGTTAATTCCAAGTTCCAACTTATGCACATATGAGGACTGTATGAGATTGACTATGTCAGTGAATCAAGAACTTAAACTTTTGTAACGAGCTTGAAATCCTCGTAAAGCCACCAAACCAAAACTAAGAGACAGTAGTTCACAGAAAACAAAAGGGGGAAATCCTGTGTAATTACATGCTCACCAGTCAAAGAAAGAGGGCATGACATGCACAGGAAATATAGAAAAGGCAAAAATTAGACCTGTTTCTGGCTGCAACATGTCAAGAGAAATTATAACTCATTACCTGGTCCTTTTGCTTGTAGATAGTCTCAACCTTCTTCATGTACTCATCAGTCATCTTCTGCAATTAGGAAGAATATCCAGTTGCTAAGTTCTGGGAAGAGAACTATCAAATAGATAGAGTAAAAGTAAGGATAGCATACATTGAGGTACAGACAAAATTCGCTTCATTTGCAAAGGATCACTATAACTGACTTGGGTCGTCTCTAGAAGGTATCATTTGCTGCTATACTCCCTCAGTAAGAATATAATTGTCACCAATAGTTCAACCAGCAATATGTGACAGCTAAATATGGGGTGATCAAACAGCATGTACCTTTCCCAAATTATCCTCCACAGGATTCTAGATAACCCAATAATTTATGGAAATTCAACCGACACCAAGAACATGGTTACATATTACTATATTAGCAATTCTGTAGATGGAACAAATAGAAATCTCAAATCCAAGATAAACAAGGAATTAACCGTATATCCCAGTGGCGGAACCAGGGGGCTGGCATAGGCCGTGGCCTCCCTGATCATTTTAAATATCTATTAAGGTTGAAGGTGAAAAAAAAACCAATCATCATTTCTCAGTTAAATGATACATACACTTGGTCTTCCTATGTTAAAATCCTGGTTCCACTACTGGACTTGATCCAAGAAAACCGAACGAAACCAAACCCATTAAGTTCGCAATGTGTATTATCTAGTATTTACATGTATAATTCAATAACTACCTGAACAAATGCATACATGAGTGAATGAGAGAAATAGAGGAGGGATCCCAAACTCACAGTTTTTTTTCTTCAACATGTTTATTCAGAACTTCATTTTTATTTCATACCTAAACTGTAGCAACCAAGCACCGGATACACCTCATCTCACCAGATAAACCAGCTCTGAATACAGCACCATTAATTGGCTTTCTAAAGGAAATTGAGGACAACATAGGTTCAACATTTAAAAAGGGCATTATTCAAGTGTATCCATATATTTTCTACCTTAAATCTACTCTGGCCAATAAGTATATCTGAACCCTTTGTATTTGAGCTTAAGGACCTGTGCATTCTGCACCCAACGGTCTTCGCTCCTTTTCACTATCCCTTCTAGTTGTGAGCATGTGGCATTCTTATTACATATGCATCTCTTAACCATGCACAGGCTATACTATATTTCATGTTCGCCGCCAACATGCAATGTCTAAAATACACATCTCTTGGCTGAAAAACATTTCTGTGCTATCAACTAAGCGGTCTATAGTGCTAACTCCTAACAATGAATTCTGCAAAATCCCAACAATTTCTTTATAATTAGCTAAAATTGGGAGGAGAGAAAAAAAACTCAACTTGAACCGAATGAAAAGAACGAAATAATTTCAATAAGTATTAAGCAAAAAATGAACAGGGTCATGCCGTCATGAGAGTTCAAGCTAATAACAACTCAGATCCTGCCAGCATACTGTCCCAAATGGCCTAAAATCAGAAAGATAGCTGCCTTTCCCCCCCCCCCCCCCTAAAGGCCCGAATACGATGCCACTATGTAAACATACATTTACATTCACAAACTTGTGCAATGTGAAGCCTGATAATACCTGCAGATCAGCGGATAGGTCTTTCACATTATCTTCTGAAAGCTTTTTTTCCTGCAAAGATATAGAGATAACAAAGATTTTTGTAAGGATTCACATAAAGTCGAAATTACAGCAGTTCTAATTGAAAGATCACCTTCTCCAGTTTTTCGTAAGCCTTCAAAGCATCTCTTCTTATGTTCCTCACTGCTACCTATGATGAAATAAATTTTGCACAGGAACAGGCGCATGAGAGTTTTGCCACACAAAAAGATTCCTCCAATCATTGTATAACATAAAACTGCAGAGTTCAAGATGTTTATTTCAACAATGGATTAAGCTTGACTCTTTTTTGTCTCATTATCAGAAAGTCTACAAGCATGAACAACTCAGTTGCTTCTTCATTAATTGGGAGTAAGTGATTATCTGGTACAGCAGCAACACTTGACATACAAAATTCTAGTTTATGCCTGGATACAGCGAAGGATGTAATGTTAATCAGCTAGTATGCAAAGTTAGAAATTTTAAAGTTGAAAAACCATTTTTTACTCATAACTCAGTTATGCATCAACCCAGAAACACTCATACAATAATCAGCACAATTTCACAAAACATTATTTGCAAAAGCTTATACAAGACAGTCTCACAGAGGAGTTTGACAAGACCCATGCTCAATAATGGATTTGGCCATTGAAACTAGTTTGTGCATTTATATGTGCTTGCTGAATCCTTGCTAAACTTTTCATTCTCATGAAACATTTCTGTGAGAGAAGTGCTTGGAAGGGTGGCTGCACATACATATACCTATTTGCAAGTCTTGGCGAAGCATCTAGACACTTAGCAATCCTTTCTGATTGAACATGCATACAGAAGCCTACAAATGTCAAACTAGTAATTAAACTTTCAAACAAGTGCAATACAGATGACCTCATCCTATCAAGTGAAGACCTTAGATACACCATCAGACGTTCAACCACTCACTAACTCATGCACCTATGCAAACATGGGTAGCCCATGCACAGGGTCTTGACAAGGGAAAATGAACAAAGTGTAGTCAACTAGAGTCACATAGATAAAGAAATTAAACAAGATCTGCAGTATCAAACAAGCCTTGGCTCTAGTTTTGAGAACCTCAAGAGAAAGGTATAAAAACAATTAATACACCCTCCGTCCCATTTTAGTTGTCATACTTTGGGAATATAACAAAATAATGGATCATCATCTAGTGTTATGTTTTCCACTTTCTATATTAGTTTTGACCAACACGAATTGAGTTTAGTGGCATATTAAATGTAATTGTTGTTTAATAATGGAAACTTGATAGGTATTTTCGGACTTCCTATAAAGGAAATTTTGACAACTAAAATGGGACGAAGGGAGTATGAATGTATGATCAAACACACCTTTCCTTCTTCTGCAAGTTTAGCAACAACTTTCGAAAGCTCCTGCGCAAAATGCGAGTATAATATTAGATGAGGACCAGTAAAATATTTCAAGAATCTATACTCTGAAATCTGAAAGAGAGCAACATAGGAGGAAAGTCAGTCTCTTAAAAAACTTCTAGCTCTGTTTTATTTGATAGAACAGCCATGAGTTGATGAATATCAGATCATTGTTTATACCATAAAACTCGAACAGTAAACGATTTTTGCAAAACCATCAACTTTAAACCCTCTAATATTGGAAAAAGATCTTATAATACATAGTTTCAAATTTCAATGGAATACTGATCGACTCAATACAAGAAGCATGAAGTGGAGTGCCAGAAGCTATGTGTAATATACAATGAATTTCAGCTTTCAATGAAAAGGCCATCATACTGTGCATATCTGTACTTCTAATATTGTCTACTTCCTTTGGACATCAACTGATTTCTTATGCATTTTAATGACCAAATTGCAGACTAATTAACTCATGATCCACACTCCACAGCATCAAGGCACAAAATACAGTTAGAAGAAAAAAACAAAGTTCTGTTCCTGAGTGACAAAACACACAAGCCATAAGGCAAGGTCTTCCCTAACTATGTAGACAAATAATCAGAGCATATAAGAAGTAATTAAACACAGAGAAAATTGAGGTACACATAAGATGCCATAACTCAAAACATAAATAAGATTCCACCCACCCCCACAAATCTCCAGTAGAAAAGGCCAAAGATCAGAACAAATATTAGCAGGCCAAAGTTATTGTAGTACTCTAATTGTACCTAGCATAAACAGGTTTGGCATGTAGCAGTCAAAATCATAATACTACAACCTATCCATAATCCATGCAACAATTGCATTTTCAAGGTCTCCAATGCACTACGTCGACCACCAATGTCTTCGACTTTGTATTAGTAGAAATTTATGGTGAATCTAACAAGATTCCACATGGCTATTCTTTTCCATATGATGGTTATAATTTGTGGTCAAAGTATATAAAGTTTGACCTTAAAATAGTAGTGATGCATGGTTTCTTGAACAGAGGAAGTACTAGATATAGGGTAAAAGGTATCTTAGAAGGATTAATCTGAATGCATTTGCCAATATTTGACAGTATAAGTTTGTAAAATCGCCATTTATGTTCTTGAGCCTTCAATAGTGATGTAAATTCTATTCTCCATGGTACAAGGTCATTCAAGACTACCTTCCTTCTCTCTGATGTTAATGGAGGCAGGGACAGCCGAATAACGTCACCGTCATTATTTGGCGATAGACCAAGTTGAGAGGTTACTATTGCTTTCTCTATAGCCTTCAAGCTGGGAAAGCAAACATCACAGTGAGATCTATTGAACATGTATATAATCAGGATATTAGAATGCATTAGTTGTGTACATTTAATATACTATATAAAAGGAGTATTACATATAGTTGAAGAAAGTAAGGATGAGAAGACTCAAAGATACTGTTCAACTTGTTGGTTCAAAATTTTCATAACAGATACTAATTACAGGTCTTTCTTTTCTCCATTCATCAATGTATGACTTTGCTACTAAGATGATTCTCATAGAACCAAGAAAGACTCTTATTATCATCAGTATCATGAATAGATAATAATATACTCCCTTCGTCCTAAAATGAACTCCAAATTTCTTCATTACACACAATTCTAAGAAGTCGTTGGTGATGGGTCCATTGTGATTTTTTTCTTATAAACTATCATTGTTATTGAAATTTAAGAAAATTGTTTTCAGTCCTAGTGGGACAAAGTGTAGACCCAATGAGAAAAGCATAATATTTTATTATGAGGACCCTACACAATTAAAGAAATGGGAAATCTATTTGGAACAACCATTTAAGGAGAATTGGGAAGTCTATTATGGGACTGAGCAAGTACAATTATACATTCTCCAAAATAAAGAAAAGAAAGGAAGATTGGGAAGTTTCCAAAATACTCTGTCACTTTGACTCTTTACTGTGTCTTGCTTACCCATGTCGGACAGTTGGACATGGGTCTGTATTCTTGCCCACCCCTTCAATTATGAATTATCATTGAGACACCTCAAGCATCTTGAATCACAAATTCATTAGGAACGTAAAAAGAGAAGGAAAGAGGAGTAAATGCTGATACATGCTCATAAAAGCCAAATGGACAAAGGATCATAATTTTGACAAGTTCTAGAAAACAGATATAATCTTTAAAAAAAATTTCATATAAGCCATGTTCTATAATCCGACCAATTATGAAGCAATACCACATAACACAATAACAATTCTTATTAGATTGAGCAATACGCTAACTTCCTCCCATGACCATTAGTGGCATACAAAAGTCCCCAATATAAATATGTGAAAAGAAGTTATACATTGTCCACTTATAAGTTTGACAGTACCTTGATTTGTCATATGGCGATATTAAAATAGAACTAGCATCTGGGGAACTAACTTGAGCAATGCTTTTCAAGCTGACTGGAGTTCCATAGTACTCGACCTGTTGAGGCATACTGGTCAAGACATCTGGTGATGAGAAGTTCAAATAGCAAGGAGTTGAAATTGATTGCTCATAGAGATGAGTCAGACATTGCACCCAGCATGCAAACAACACTAATATAAGTACCAGCAACAACAATAACTCAAAATGGTTTACAAGACATAATTAAAATTTGGTATTGCAGGAAGATGCAGGACACACACCTCTACCCGATCCAACATTGATGGACTAGCTCGATTTGTCCTTACAGAATTGAAATTTGAGCGTACTGTTTCAAGAGTCTTCTCCATCCTTTGTTTCTTTGAAAGTAAAAGAAAATTACAAATGGTTAATTTCGATACCTAGTCAAGCATGAACAATAATGCAGCCAAAAGAAACAACGATTCCTATTCCTGGGTAATAACACAAAGCAAGCTTACAGTGTCCTTTTCTATCGTAGACTTTTCAGCTTCAATTTCTTCAATAGTTGCACATTTAATAGTTCCTTCTCTGAAGTAAAAACCACCAGAGTATATCAAAACTTTATAACTCCCTCACCAATTCATTAACCCTGAATTCAATAAAAACCGAACGGACTCGAGGCCAAGGCAACAGGCATACCTGTTTCGAGACAGATTCACAACAACAGACTTCACAGGAAACTTCTGAACACGACAATTTAACCTAACATAGCTAGCACCAGAACTCCAGAATGAAACATTGGTTCGTCCAACTTGGTGTTGTAAATGATTGCATTCCACATTACTAACACCTGAACAAAATTACGCAATTTCTTTAACAATTCTCAGCATTTAACAACTAAATTCTTGTAAAATCTCAATCACAGTAACAGAGAAGCACATATATCTAATTCTTAACTTAACAAGCGCAAAATCACAAAGCGAGTATGAAGAATTAAGACATAAATTCCTAATCGTCAATTACACGCAATCGAAAAGGTAAATGATAAAAAGTTCCGTAGAATTAGGTTTCACCATATCTTAGTAATAATTAATTGAATTGAACGATAAATGTAAACTGAACAACTACTTTCGAAAAGAGGTCTTTTAATGGATAAATCAAACCTTGGAGAGAGGCGGAAACTTTGGTTCGGGGAATAGCTTGCAGATAAGGAGTTGCAGAAGAAAGTGACGATGTCGCCATTACAGCTGAGTTCAGAACTGCTGACACCCGAGTTTAGGGAAGAGAACGAATGAGTAACCTTCGGATAAGAGTGAGGTGGAGAGTTTTGAATTTTGAAAAAATTGTTTTATTTTTTACACCTATACAAAATTACAAAGGGAAATTCCCAACGATAATCCTATATTATGGAACATTTGCAATGGTAAACCGTTTTTCTTTTGAATTTCAAAAATAATCCTATACTTTGTAATATTATACAACCGTGACATTAATGATGGTTAAATCGTTACCTTGACCGCTAAACCTATTTACTATCCTAACCCAAGTTAACCCCAAACCACTACCTAACCCACTAAATCCCCACCCACCACCACTCTTCCACTGAAAACATTATACTCCCTTCATTCTCTCCCTTTCGATGACTTTCTCTTTCTCCTTATCACTCTCTCCCTCCTCGTGACTTCTCTTCTCATCTTTCTTTCTATTTCGCTGCTGCCTCCCCAGATCTTCATCGTCACTGTGTTCTCTCCCCTTTCACGTTGATGTTGTTGTTGCCTCCCCAAATCTTCACTGTCGCTGTGTTCTCTCCCCCTTCACGTTGGTGCTGCTACTGTTGTGACTGTGGCTTGTCGGTGTTAGTGTTATCCCCCTCTGTCTCTTGCTCGAGTCTTCCTTCCTTCTCTGCTTGCTTCGCTCCGTCCTTGATTATCTTTTCTTTTATCTTGTTGATATGGTTGTTTTGAGTAGTTAAATGGTGTTTTTGGTGGCTGGAGTGGGCTTTGGATGGATGGGTATTGGTTTCAAGGCAATCTAGATTGGAATTTCGATGAGTCTTTGGTTTCAAGGGGTCAGACAATGGTGGTCGAGTGGTGTTCAGGTGGAGGGGTGGGACAATGGTGATGGAGTGGGGTTCATGTGGAGGGGTGGGACAATGGTGGTTGGATGGGATGTCAGTGGGCTAGATGATGCCTGGGGGTTGGTGTTAACCTGGGTTAGGTAAACCGATAATAATAACGGTTGAATTAACGGTTTGATCATCACTAATGTCACGATTGTATAATATTACTAAGTATAGGGTTATTTTTGAAAATTAAAAGAAAATCGATTTACCATTGCAAATGTTCCATAATACAGGGTCACCAGTGGAAATTTCCCAATTACAAATACATTAACTAGAGAAGTCTATTGTACCACGTGACACTCTCCTCAAATTTCTAATACAAATATTTTATGTCCATGCATAATGAAAATATAAATATTATATGTAATTGTAAGATCTCAAACACGTGACCTTTGAAATATTGCAATGAAAAGTAAAAGTTTAACCATCGATATTTTATGACTTTATTGTCTAATGTTTGAAATTAAATATGATAAAGTCTTATAATAAATATACTTGACTAAAAAGATGTAAACAAGTATATGCATCTCTAACACTCTTATTACGTAAATAATAAGAGATTATTGATGTCATATTCTCTTATCACACTTCATTTTCACCTATTATTTTCAAACTAAAACTTTTCAGATTTTTTAATTATCACGTCAGAAAAAAACTTTTCAATTTTTCAATGGACAAAAAATACAAAAAGTGACAAAATAAATTATAAAATTTAAGAATATTAACATATTTGTAATTAAGTTACAGTTAATTGAATGAACTCAGTTTAAAATAGTAAGATAACTCTGTCTTTTGCAAATCCCATAAGTGACCAAACTTGGTTATGGCAACCAAAGGTGAAGGTTAGGCCGGATATCGCATTCGAGATCTCGAAAATGCGATTTCGTCATTGCACCTTCAACCTGCACCCCACGCCCTTCTCGTACTCAAAAAGGGAAAGAAAGAGAGCAAGGGGAGGGTCACATGGGGGATTCGATCCCCTTTGCTCGCCACTCATTAGTCTACGATCTTGAATGCCATATCCGTTAGCTCAGTTTGACAAGACGACATTAGTTGTCAGTATAAAATTTGAAACTTAGTTAAACCTTTAATTGGCATAAGTGATATCCGAAATCACTACTTTGGCCCTCGTCCAAGCTGCTATGGTGTGGGAGCCTGCCCCCATTGCATTCGAGACGATTTTCTCAAAAAATGGATGTTTTTTGTAGCTGACCTGAGGCATCGCTCGAGCCAAAATATTATTTCATTCTATACTTATGCCTTGGGAGCTCACCTCGGTTAAAGCTCAACTCGTGATACCTCGGCTTAGACGAGCTCGACTCGAGACGTTAACAAGTCGAGACGAAAGAGGTCAAGTTTGGTTCAAGGAGCTCGTTAATAGGCTCGATTATTATTTAATGTAAAAAATATTATACCTTAAAACACTTTAAAAAGTTATTTTAACTTAAAACACTTGAGAAAAGTTATTATAACAAACATATTAAAGAATCTACAGTCCCCCACCTTCATACTATCTCCATTCTCTCCTAACTCAATTTTTGTATACATTTTCTCTATTTATCATAGATCATCTTCGTCCTCTTATTTCCACTTCCTCACCCTTTTTTGTTGTATGAACAAGTCAAAAATCGAAGGTCAAAATTTTTAGGAGAGATAATTGGTCCAAAGACCAATCCCTGCTAGGCTACTAGCCTGTAGGACACACTAGATAATAGGTTGGGCACAAGGCCAAACAGCCCAGAAAACAACCAGCATGAAACCCACTGCCACCACAAGAGAATTCTCCAACATATTGTTAGGATGAGGATTCGGACCCTTGACAAAGCCCTAGAGTCTGGGGTGATACTTCACTCAGCTACCACTTTTCCCTCAAACAAAGGTCTAAATAGGCAAGAAGTTGTTGATGTTTTTGTGATAAAGAAAAGTTATAAGTCTCAAGAATCAAGCTAGAGTCGAGCAAAAAGTTGAACATGCAAGGTTTTGGTAGTTGATTTTATGTTTGACTTTTAGATCTACATTTTAGGATAGCTCTAAATTTCAATTGTGTTATGTAATTAAAAATCAATATTGTAACACTCCGTTCTTTTATAAACATTATTTAAACAAGAAAGAACATTATAGTAATGAAACGATGATAGCGCAAATATCGTCCGACGAAAATGTCACTCTAAATAAGGGTTAAATATAAAATAAAGAAAATAAAAAAAACCCAAATTAATTATCTCAAAATATCTATAAAGAGGAAAAACAACCTCAAATCCAAAAGTAGAAAATCTAAAACAACAATTGACTAGATTGACTAAATATCCTAAATAAAATCTCGCTCAATTGCCATAAAAACGAAAAATAATCACGCCTCGAAAATATCTGCAAAATATATCAACAAACATCCACAGTTTGTGGAGAGTAACTAGCAGTTCTCCCAAGACAACTAGAATCAAGATAGCATTAGTAGATAAGCTTTAATAATATAGATTCATCACATCATACATAACTTAAGAGCAAATCATCACAAAAGACTCCGACTACTAACTTACATGATAAAAACAACTCTAACATGAAATATATAAATAAGGAGAACATCATCACACCATCAAAATCATAAATCACCATAAAAAATAGTGAGGTAACATAGAGAAAAGTTTATGAGAACGAGAGTTGAACCCTAGTGGATCGCAACCCCCGACCTCTCAGATGACATTAATTAACCCAGGTTTACCCCTAGATTGCAACCTAGGTGGTTGGCATGTTCGTCATAGGGGACTACATTATCCCACCTAATTTCTTAAATCTCAAAAATAAAACAAATACCGCAACAGTTTCATCTCAAAACTTTTCATCATCAAATCAATATCAATAAGGAAGCCCAATGGCCTTACACCCACAGTTCAGCAGAAAAACTAGGATTGCAACCCTAAGTATTTCAAGTTCCCTAAATCATCACATTTTCACAATCGTTGACCAAACATCATCACAATATCCAAAAGGTCTTATAACAACAATCATACTCTTAACATACTAAATCATGGAAAAACAAATTCACAACCATACTAACATTTCATAACATAAAAGAATAATTTTTTAACATTTCCAAATCATATTTAAAGGATAAACAACATCACAAACTCAACAATTTCCCAAGATAAAATTAATCTTCCAATAATCTGCCAATAATCCGCCCAAACAACGACATGAAATGATAATCGAATCAAAACGAAGATGTGTATAACACGAGCAGTAAACACTCAGACTTACAGGTCTACCACAGACTAACGTGGGCTCGACGCAGGAGCATGCGCTCCACGCATCGCTTTGCGTCTGACGCATCTGAACGAAAATTCCAATTTTCGCCGAAACTCATAAAAACCAACTATTTCATAAACCGAAAACTAAATATGATTACCACTATAATCGAGCAACATCAATACGTGAATTCCAACACTCCAATATCAATTATCATCAAATCTAATCATAAGAAATTATATAAACACATGTTAATTTTCATTGGAAATATATAATATCACAAGTAACAACATCCTAAAACATAAACTAATCATATATAGGAAACTAATAATAACAACTCTAATAACATGACTATCATTTCAACTAAACTCACAACAAGATTCACAACAAAACTATATTAGACAATATTTTCATTGAATTTCTAAGTTTAAATATATAAAACAAACAAGCCTAAGCATAATCCTAACATTTGAATCTTTTCCCTAAAACAATCGTGATTTATAGCATTCTAGGATAACTATTAGCTACCTGGAACGTCGAGAAAAAGTGTAGCAATAAGTCACTAGGCGTTTTCTTCTTCAACATTGAAAAATCTCATTTTGTGTTGTTATGTGCCGGCCATGATTCACGGTGATCGAAAGCTCGG
The DNA here is from genome assembly GCF_026745355.1 of Beta vulgaris subsp. vulgaris. Lineage (NCBI taxonomy): Eukaryota > Viridiplantae > Streptophyta > Magnoliopsida > Caryophyllales > Amaranthaceae > Beta > Beta vulgaris. Next base: position 41,600,515 of record NC_079205.1, read on the forward strand.
ATTCAAAATCTCTCCAATCGAAGTGAAGGCCAAGATGTCACAAACGTGCTGTCAAAATTTCAGAACGATCCAACTGTAGATCTCCGGATATGGTCTTTTTTTCGTGAAGGTGAGACATGAAAAATCGGGTGACTCGTCTGATTGAAATGGAAAATGCAGTCGCCACTTTCACTTTATTCAAAAACAAATTACACCAAGTGCAATATATTTCTGATTAGATGGATTTTGACTACTCACACGTCCAATTCTAGTAAGAAACGAAGGAGATATGGGGCAAACAAGATGGGTGTGCGAAAATGGACGAGAATGAGAATAAAGAGAACTCTTTTTCTTCCACTGTAAGGCTGGCGTGGGAGGGGGTTAGAGTGCAGTAAAAACATGTGATCATTCACCTCATTAAGAAAAGATTTAAGTGTGCATTAAGGTGGGTTAATGGGGGTTAATGGTGGCAAGTAAAGGGGCATGGCTCTTGGGTAATTTAACGTTACAAAGTCATTGCCAAGATAAACTAGAACGTACTAAAGACCTCTAGAACACACTAGAATTCGGCCCCCTATCTTAAGTGACGGACTTAAGATTCATTATGGTACCGGTCAAAATATATAAAGTAACATTATACAAATAACCCACAAATACTCATTTGACTAACATAAATAAACATACTAATACAATTCCTAAGTAACCACGTCAAATAACAAAAATGTATGAACACATTTTCATATATCATAATAAACTCAACTTATTTAAAATAAATAACATTAAGCTATGGCTTAGTTTGCAAATCAATTTATCGGATCAATAATATAAATAATTATACCATATAAAATACAAGCTTATAGAAATGACATAATAAAACAAATGAATAAAAGTTTAAATGGTTATTTCACCAAGTACTCCCGAGTTTTCAAAAAATTCACCATGTACCCCCCATGTTTTCAAAATTCACAGGGTACCCCCCAGTTTTGTGTAAATACATCCAGATATCTTTAATAACTAACGGTGTTAACCACCGTTGGTCATTAATCCTAATTAACCTCTAATTTTCCCTAATTAGACCCTAATTTACATAAATAAACTCTAAATCCTAAAACCTAACCCTAACCCTAACCACCACCCATCCCCCTCCCCTACCCCCGCAGCAGCCCGACCCCCTCCCCCACCACATGCAGCAGCCCGACCCCCCTCCCCGCCACAGCAGACCCCCTCCCCGACACAACAGCCCCTGTGATTTCCTCCTCCGTTGATTTCTTCGATTTCTCTTTCTTCATTTTTATCTTTCTCGATTTTTTCGATCAGAGATGTTTAAAGTGTGAAAATTCAAGGGGAGGGGGCTGCGAGAATCGGGGGTGGGTGAAACGTGCGAAAATTGAAGGGGTGGGGGAGCGAGGGTGGCGGAGGAGTGGTCGACTGCGTAGGTCGGTGATGGGCTGCGTGGTGTAGTAGGGGCTAGTGAGCTTGCGGGGGTGGGGATGGGAGTGGGGGTAGGGCAGGAATGGTAGGGTCGTGGCGTGGTGGGAGGGTGGTGGCGTAGTAGGAGGGTGGGGGAGTGAGTGGTAGGAGGATGGGTTTGGGTGTGGATTTGGGTTTGAGTTTGGGTTTGGAGTTAGAATTAGGGTTAGGATTAGGGCTTAATTAGGATTAAAAAAAAGAAAATTAGGGTTAATGACTAACGGTGGTTAAAGGTTAGTTATTAAGGGTATCTAGGTGCATTTACATAAAACTGAGGGGTACCCTGTGAATTTTGAAAACATGGGGGTTACCTGGTGAATTTTTTGAAAACTCGGGAGTACTTGGTGAAAAACCAAAGTTTAAACATCAGAAATATTTGGATCAAAGAACACAAGTTAAAATGAGAAGTAAAGGTCAAAAATTGAAATTAAATAGAGGTATTAAAAAAATTCGATCCGATCTGGTCGGCCCGATCCGAGTTTTAAGATTTTGGATATTTCGGATCATATATCTGAAATTTTTCGAATCGGAAAAAAAATTCGAATATCCAAAAATTACAAAATTAATGATTTTTTTTATTTTTGTAGAAAAACTGCAATGTGTTGCTAGTCTGCTACAGTGGTACTGAACTTTGCGTTTACTTTTTATTTTCCTAAATTCTAAGCATTCTAGGGCAAACATCCAGACAATCTCGGCTCTCCACTCTCATAGTCGTCATCCTCAGTCCCTCACCATGCAGTCACACACTCTCGCCTCTCCACGCACTCCCTTGGCCCGCCCCTCCACTCTCGACTCTCCAGCAGACCGGCACTGTAGCACATCATCAGTTCATCAGTCTCTCGCTTCCGGCGTCCAGCACTCCAAATGAGGTGAGGTTTTTTTTTGTCTCAATTCTCTAACTCTTCTTGTCTCTATTTTATTTTGCCTCTTTTTTGTTTTCTCTTTCAGTTTTATAAATATGTTCAACGATTTTGCTTATTCATTGATGATTTTCGAGTTTTGTTTGTTGTTATGAATTGTTTCAAACTTTCAGTTCGGTATTTTGCTTCGAATTTTGCCTCTTTTTTTTGTTTTCTATTTCAGTTTGGTGTTTCTACTTTCTAGTGCTTCAAATTTTTGTATTTTTTGTGTTTTGATGCTTTGAATTTTCAAGTGCTTTGGTGCTTCAAATTTGTTTGGCATTTTGGTGTTATATTTGTTGTTTTGGTGTGGTAATTGTTCTAATTTGGTGTTGTAATTTTCTATTTTGGTGGGTAAGTGTTATGTTTTGGTGCTTCAAATTTTTTGGGTGTTGTAAATTTTCTATTTTGGTGTTGTATTTGTTGTTTTGGTGCGGTAATTGTTCTACTTTGGTGTTATAATTTTCTATTTTGGTGGGTAAGTTTTATGTTTTGGTGCTTCAAATTTTTTGGTGTTGTAAATTTCTGTTTTGGTGTTGTATTTGCTGTTTTGGTGTGGTAATTGTTCTATTTTGGTGTTGTAATTTTCTGTTTTTGTGGGTAAGTGTTCTGTTTTGGTGCTTCAAATTTTTTTGGTGTTGTAAATTTTGTGTTTTGGTGTTGTTAATCTTGTTATGGTTCTACTTTTCGAGTGATAGTTTCATTGTTTAGTTTAGATTTTGCTTTTAAAATTATTGTTTCTTGCCTCTTATTTTATTTTCTTTGTTGAATATATATCTTATTGGAATATTTTTAGTAGTTTCAGTGGTAGCTATGAGATTGAGATGGATGCAAACATAGAAAATTTGTGCATATCGGATGATGATGATGAAGTTGAGAGCGTGGAAGAGGTAAAGAAAGCTCCATCAACTAAGAGGAAGAAAAGTGTTTCTTCAAGAGCCTCAAGCAAACAAATAAAATCACCATTACAATTTACATCCTAATGTTAGTGGTTTTTCTTCTCAACCTCATGGTAGAATGAAAAAATCAAATGGTGGGCTTATTTTTTGGATACTAATGATCCTTTCAAGGCCGAATGTTAACATTGTGGAACTCTAATTGGCTATAAAAGGCACAAATGGAACTACACCTTTAGAGAATCATGTTCAAAGATGTCGAAAGTTTCCTGCCAATTTGGATAGAAAGCACAGGTTAATAGAATTTGAATCCCAAAAAATAACTAAAGAAGATGGTTCAACTGAGATCGTAAATGTGCCAAGGTTGTGGGAATATGATCCAGAATTCGCTAGGAAAGAACTTGCTAAAATGATCATTGTTGATGAGTTGTCTTTCATGTTTTTAGAGCGTGAGGGTTTTCGATCTTTTTCTAAGGCAATTAATCCTACTTTTATTGTGCCTTCACGTGCTACTATTACAAGAGATCGTTATAAGGTGTTCATTGAGGAAAGAAAAACTTTAAAAGAATATTTTAAACGTTTGTCTTCTAGATTTTGTCTCACAATTGATAGATGGACTTCCGGGTAAAATTTGAGTTGTGTCTCACGGCTCATTTTATTGATGAAAATTGGAAGTTGCATAAAAGAGTGATCAATTTTTTCCCAATTGTCGGCCATAGTGGGGAACTTATTGGTAGGGCGGTTGAAAAATGTTTTAATGGGGGATTAAGAGGGTAATGACCGTCACTGTGGATAATGCTAGTTCAAATGATTTAGCTATTCAATATTTGAAAAGAAGAATGAATCATCATCAAACTAGTTTGTTAAGGATTAGTTGCATATGAGATGTGTTGCTCACATATTAAATTTGGTAATGAGAGATGGATTGAAAGATCTTGATAGTTCCGTAGTGTGTGATATGTAAGGTTTTGTCCGGCTAGACTACAAAAATTTAAAGCATGTGCACTTGAAGAGGGTTTGGAAACCAAAAGTCTTTTGTGTTTGGATGTTCATACTAGATGTAATTCAACTTATTTGATGCTTGAATCGGCCTTGAAATTTTAAAAGGCTTTCACTAATTTGCACTATCGAGATAATGCATGTGTTAGAGAACTTAAGAAATTTGGTGGTAAGCCACATGAGAATGATTGGAGTAAAATTGATGTGCTTTTGCCTTTTTTGCGAAGATTTTGCGATGCCACTTTGAGGTTATCCAGATCTCGTTATGTGACCGCAAATTCTTATGTGCATGATGCTTTTGATGTTGGTATAATGCTTTCACAATATTGTGAAGATGAGGATGAAGGCATAAGTAATATGGCAAAACAAATGAAACTGAAACATGACAAATATTGGGGTAATGTTAATAATATCAATATCTTGATGTTTGTTGCATTAGTACTTGATCCAAGACACAAATTGAGCTATGTTGATTGGGTGGTAGAATCTTCTTATGGGGGTGAACAAGGTAACCTTTTATCCTTAAAGATAAAAGTTACTTTGCGGGATTTGTAAGATTCTTATGTTTCTTCCATGCCGTCATCAAAAAGGAAAGAGAGAGAATCAAGTTCCACTTCCGCCACACCTAATATGGATTATGATGTGGTTAGACAAAAGAAGAGAGTTATGAATTTTGAGCAATTCATGACACAAAAATATCAAAAGGAGAAGGGGTATATGGAAACTAGTGAGAGGAAGAATGTGTTAAAAAAATATTTGAGTGATGAGTGTGAGCCTAATGATCCTAACTTTGATATTTTACTATGGTGGAAGATAGAGCTAAGACATATCCCATCCTTCAACTCATGGCCCGGGATGTACTTGCCATTCCGGTTTTTACCGTTGTTTCGGAGTCCGCATTTAGAATCGGGGGACGTGCGCTTGATAGATTTCGTACCTCTTTAACTCCAAGAATGGTGGAGGCGCTTGTTTATTCTCAAGATTGAGTTCGTTTTTCTCATGAGCGTCTTGTAATAGAGGAAAGCTTGCTTGAATCGGAAAACATGGAAGATGGTTCATTTGATTACAATTATATTATTTTCCTATATTAGCATTACATTTTTTTATGCTAATACTATTTTTTTGTTCCTTCTGTTTATTTTTTTGTAGGTATGAAAGATTTGACATTAGAGCAGCCAACAATTGAAATTGATGAGTCATTGGACACCTTTACATGATGTTCAGAATTTATGAGTTTATTAAATTGTGGTGAAATTTTGGAAGACTTTATCCACTTTGTTGTATATGGAGTTGATAACTTGATATGGTTATGTTTGTTTTTTTCAAATTTGGATGTTTAATCCTACTAGCTACTAGCTAGAAGGTAGGATGTAATAGTTAATTACTTATTTTGGATGTTCGACTTTTATAGTAGTAAAATAATAACAAGTTAAGTAAGTTGACTAATTATTACTTGTGAGTTATGAGTTATGACTCAACAAAGCCAATTGAACTGGCCATTACAATTTACAACATACTACTAGTGAGTTATAATAGGGCATAGGCAACACAAAGTTGGTACAAAAAAGAGGGAAAAATTGGTAAAAAAAAACAGAGGAAAAAAAAGAAAAACGGATCGGATAATCCGATACCGAATTTTGGTTATTTGAAATTTCGGTCCGAAATTTTTTGAATTGGACTCGGATCACGTTTTTGCTGATCCAAAATTTTTAGATTGGATCGGACAATCCGAAATGAATAGCCCTAAAATAATAGGCTTATAAATGTTTTAGCTGAATAAGTAAAACAAATGATTAATAATACAAATAATAATTTTTAAGGCCAAAATAGAAAACAAATAAAGGCAAGGGTAAAATTTAGAGGTTGAAACAATGACTTAAAAATATACTAAAACATTTAAATAAAAAATCAAAATGGGAAAAATTATGGAGTGTTACAATCACTCCCCCTTAAAGAGTTTCATCCTCAAAACATAAAAGCAACCAAGAGATCAAAAGAAAATAGTACTCTAGATAAAGAACATTAGGAAAACAGAAACCGATGGATTTTACTAATATGATTGTTATTTCATACTTCTTGTGTACTTTGTTTTAATTGTACCTACTTTGAATCTTGACACTATTCACAATTAAAGAGAATCTTCTAAATTCTTCTCAATATGTAAGAAAAATATAGTTATGTAAAGTCTTATTGGATTTGTCAAAATGAGCTTTTTTTTATTAATATTCAATTATTATAATTTTTACCAATATGCAATAAAATATAATAAAGATCAAACAACTGCTTTGAAAAATGTGCACAAAGAAAGTAGGTAAAGTAAAAAAATAAACAGGGAGTACTATAGATGAAATAATAGTTATATAAATGAAAATATTCATTATATATGAAAATTTTTAAAGTTGATAAAAAGGCGTCATTGACCTACATTTTAATCCTAACTTGATCTGTAACATGTATAACTCAACCCATATTCAGCCCGACATGTATATACTAAATACACCAGCTTGTATTTACCTAATCCAAAACTCTCAATCAAAACAAGAAGAAAAAAGAACAAAGGGAGTAGATTTAGATAGAGAATAGAGAAATTAAGAGAGAGAAATCTATGAGAGATAACGTTTGCATGAACACATTGGGAGGAAATGGAAAGCATGAGGTGTGGTGACAAGTGTCCAAGTCTCGAGACTTTTATAATCAATGACCTAGATTTAATGCTCATTATATATATTCGTTTTAAATTTGCAACGGCTACAGATTATATTACAAATTCAGAGAAGTTACCAATGACTTTATTTTTTATAGCTTTTTTTATAAATACGCCTCCATAATGATATAGCTTTTTTATAAATACGCCTCCATAATGATCATCTTAAAAAAAAATTATGAAAGTTAAAATGTTAAAAACCTTTGAAGGTTTAGATATTGTGAATAATACGTAGCGTAAAAAACGTGAAGAATTTGGAGACTACGCATTATTTTAAAACTATTGGTTTCAATGAAATCACAATCTTAATTTCAAACCCTTACTTTTTGAAGCTCTAGGCGGTTGCCCCCGCAATGACCATTTTTTATATTGTACTGATAAAGCAACTTAATTAAGCATTATAAGTGGACACGAATATTAGTGAAGTAGCATAGTCAATATTATTTAGTGAGTAAATATAAGTTATAATCTATACACAAATTATATAATTAACCAAGATTAATAAAAGCCCTTACTTAATTGATACATAAATTGAGGTAAGTTATCACTATTAAGGTCACAATTTAAGTACATGTATCATATATTGTAGATAATCTCCGAATTACGTAAAATAATCTTCTATTGTGAACGCTGAATTTGACTACCTTATTGTATGGTTTCAATATTGAAAATAGTTTTGTAAAAGAAGTCGCCAACAAGTCTTTACAAGAAAACTCATATAATCTAATTGGATATTTGGGTAACCAAAGGGACATTCGGAAGAGACTCGTCCAATGTAAATTCCCCCGTCATGAATTCATAATTGGTCAATGAACCAAAAACTAAGTTAGGGGTAAGAGTACGTGTTGACCCTAAGTTTTGAAGATGATTTAACCACAAAAGACATACTTGTATTAATTCAAGTATGATGTTGCTAGGTTATTCATTGAAGAACAAAGAGAATACTTGATCGAAGATTAAAGATGGAGTATTAATCAAGATCAAAGTGAAGCTGTTCTTAAGATGAAGAATCAAGCTTGGAATGAAGATTAGAATACATTAGGGTGTATTATATTCTTCATGTTAAGGTCGAGCAGAGGTAAAATATGTTTGGTGTTGAATTCTCAAAGGAACTAAGTTATGTTCCCATAACAGGAACAGACACAAGTTAAGAACTTTAGTTGGGAACTGACTTAGAAACAAAATTGGGAACATCTAAAACGAATAAATGTTAAGCGCTTGATTAATGTTGAGCGGATAACAGTAAATTAGGAATCCTAGTTTAATTTGGCCAGGATCCACTATTTTAGGGAATTAGTTATGAAAAGATTTTGATTAGTTTCTTTTAATCGAAAAATATATTATTTTATTTTTAAAATCTTATCTTTTCTATTTTAAATAAAACGATTTTCTTATTTAAATAAAATCCGATTTTTCGGGTGTATTTAAAGTAAATGGAAAATATATTTTTCTTTAATTGAATTATTTTTTAAATGGTTTAATTACTTCCCAAGTAACCACTTATCACATAATTCTTATTGCTACACGTTTTAAGTGAGTTAGTGGGTTAGCTTCTTAGTTCCCAAATAAAATTAATTAGTGGAAATCATGGGGTTAGTGGGTTAATTAATGGAAAGTTAATTCATGGCTACTTACTCTATAAATAGGCGCGCCTAATCTATACAAATATATTAAAAGGCGTGCGAAAACAAGAAATTGTGCCACGTGGTGCTCTCTCTTGGGAGTTTTAGTTCATGCAATCCATGTACAATAAAAAAAGGGTATTAAGAAATTACATAGTATAGGGTTTGATCCCGAGACCTCAAGTACATATATCAAAGTTCTAACCGCTAAGCTAAGTTGTATTTAGTGTTATTATTATAAGGTATTATATTAATAAATGAATTTTTTTCTTACCTGGTGCATATCCCGGGCCTTATAACTAGTTCCAAGATTATTTTATGTCTGACATAGCTTAAAATCCTAAGTTGTCTAAAGTGTCAGTACCTCGTTCCCAAGAGAATTCATACTTACTATCTTTGGTTTTTACTCTTCCATTGTTATCAGAAATTGTATTTATTTGGTTAAAGGATTTGAGTGAACTCATGTAAGTGTGAGAAATTAAGCTTTGAGTGAAGCAAGAGAAAGGGATCGGAAAAAGAAAGGAACTTCGAGTGAAGTTTGAGAGGAACAACAGTTAGTGGGAACTGTTGTTGGGAACTTGAGTTTAGGAACTCAGATTGTGGCTCGAGAGAATTAATAGGTTTGTAACAGAGTTGTTGGCCTATTATAGTGGAAAGTTTGAGTTAAAATCTCTTGTGGTCAAGGTTGTTTCTTCCTATTGGGCCTAGGAAGTTTTTCCTCACTAAAATCTCTTGTGTTCCAATTGTGTGTTCTCTAGCTAGCTTTTAATTTCGCAAAAGATTAAATACGCCTATTCTCTCACTATAATTCACAACCCCGTTTTATAGTGCTCATATTATACAACATTACGAATATGATCATGAATCGAATTTGCCCATTGATGACCTCAACTAAATATGATTTGTAGTCTAATTTTATGTAAATAAACAACCAAACAGTATATTTCAAACACCTTAAAAATTAAACTAAGTTGGTTTATTGAACACAAAGAAATTAATTTTAGTGACATGTTCATTAAGTAATCAAATTACTAGGTCTCTAAATCAATTGTCGAGATTATCTTATTAGGCACGAGAACATAAATTCAGGTCTTTGATTAGCAAAATAAACACTAGTAGAACAATGATAATTTGCATCTGTTTATTTGCGTCGCATGCTTGAAGAACTGACGTAAATCGTCATGAACAGACTATATGCGTTGGATCAAACTCAACGTCTGACGCAAATACCCACAATAAATGTATGGCAAGAGAATTTGCATTGCGTGGCGCTAGCCATTCGACGCACATGATGAAAGAAGATTTGCGTCGAATGCGCATATTGTGTGATGCAAATCCTTGTATTAGGTGATTTGCATCGGACGTAAAGGCCCATCCGATGCAGATTAGTTGGGAGGATAAGGACTAGATAAACAAAAAAAAAATGAAAACTGCATCGACTGGGCTGTGTGTGCGACGCGGATAAGCTCGCCATATAAAAAGCCCATTCTAACTCCCAATTTGCCTATTAGTTGTTTTCCATCTCTAACCTAGATCTCTCTCATTTCTCTCAAACCGGTTCGCCCTCAACTCTCATCGTTCATCTCTCTCAACTCTTATCAACAAGAACACGTACATCTTAAGATCATGGAAGGAGAGTTGGGTTTCATTCGTTAAGATGTTTCTCACTTGTTTGATTATCTCTCTCATCTCCCTGTAATATTCTCTCTCCTTTTCTTTTTTTTGTTCCTTGATTTGCGCTTTAATTTTGTATCTTTTCGCTTTTTAGATTTTTTAACTTTTCACCGATTCGACAGAGTATTAACCGAGCAGCAATTTTCCGGTGAGACAAAGGAGGAGAAGGAGGAGACACGTGTGAGGAGCAATTTTCCGGTGAGATGGAGCCGACGAGTCGAAGAAGAACCTAGATTATTTCGTCTACTACTACAAAATGGGCTCCTTATCAATTCTTGGTTCGTGTATGCAATGATTTTCAATTTATTTTCATTTTCATTTAATGAAATAAAGATTGTTATCAATATCTGTAATTTATTTCATTTATCAAGATCTATAATTCATTTCATTTATCAAGATCTGTAATTATACACCGTTAAAACTTGGTTCTGAGTAGTTTATTTCATTTTTTTATTAGGCATTCATCTGTGTTCTATAATTCTGTAATTTTGTCTTTTGTTTTCTGTAATTTTCTCTTTTTGATTTTTCGTAAATTTCTTTTTCAATTTTCTGTAATGTCTATATTTTTTTGTAATTAGTGTTTGTGAAAAAACACTACTTCTACTCAATGTTAAAACACCACTTCTAGTTTTTTTTTGTAATTAGTTTTAAATTTTTTGAAGTTGGAATTTCAATTGATTTTCTGTAACTTATGGTTCCTCAAATTAATTTTTTTTTAATAAAAAGTAGCCATTTGCGTCGGATGAGGACTTATGTCCGACGCAAATCATTGTTTGAGGTGTATAATAAGGTCACAGGGGAAGCATGTGGGTGAGATTTGCGTCGCACAAGTCATAACATACGACGCGCTGATTATCTAAGCATGGGCTTGCTGTTGGCAACATTTGTGTCGGACAAGACATAACGTGCGACGCAAATGGTCTGCAAATTACGTCGTGTTCTAGTCCGACGCAGATCTTCTACGACAAATTAGCGTTGAGGCATTTAGCGTCGCACCGATGTCCGACGCAAATGATTGTCTGTCATCCGACGCAAATCATAGATTATGTACTAGCTTAAACACTTGTACTCTTCCTCAAACTCGAGCAACTTAGTAAATTAGTAAGATACCGATTAACCCATGATTTTCCCTCCTTTCCAAAGAGTTTCCACATTAAAAACTTGTTGTGTGTTCTCGTTTATATTTCGCAACTTTAAATTCCGTAAGTACTTATTATTTGCAAGTTAATTGTCAACCCTCTCTCCAAGGAAATTGATGCTTGTGTGAAATTTGCCCTAAACAATAAACAATCAAGCTTGAATATATATAAAAGAGAGAAAATAAAAAGAGATATTAAAATATCAAAGCATGCACTTTTTAAAGATCTACTTGAATTGGGAAACAATCGAACCCTTAGAACCTTCTTAAACTCCAGGATATGATGAGCCGACATCGAGGTGCCAAACGACTCCATCGATAGGGGATTTTCTTAATCCGTCTTAGGGCCGAATGATAGCCTCGATCAGAGTGGAAGTTTGATGTCTCTCGAAGCTCGAGACTGTAAATGGATTCGGAGTACCATTTTGATCGCCTCTAGTATGAAAAAAAATAGTAAGTCCAAAAAATCAAAGAAAAATTGAATAATCTAAAGGACCCTCACGAATACACCAGAATCGCCTTGGTCATATGAATAACAACCTTCGGAGGAGTAATCCTTGAGCTTGAAAATGAAATTCAACGGAGATGAAGTATTTGAAGTATGTGGGAAGAGCGTAATTGGAGTAAATGAGTTAAGTGTTTTGAGAGAATATAATGAATAATAGGTGTAAAATTTGTACTAAAATCAAGTAAAATACGAGGTATTTACAGGCAAACCAAGAAGTTAGGATTCCAAAAATCACGTTACAAATAAAAAGAATGCCGCGTGCTTGGCGCGAAGGAAAAGCGTGCAACGCGATATGGGTGCGTCTAGCGCAAAGAGAATGCATGGGAAGACCTACTTGCATGTCGCGCATCTTCCGTGCGTCAATGCAGCTTCTTTTAGATTTAATGTTTTGTTGATTGTTCGATGATGGCGCGTATGCGAAATAGTGCGCTGAATGCAATAAGGCTGAAAGAAGCGCAATTGCATACCTAACTTGGTTTTATTTTTATCCCAAATTAAAAGGTTCCTTTTATCCTCTATCAAATACTATCACTTAAACTCAAAATCATTTATAAAAGATAAAAAATGATTTTGATAAATCATTTAATAAAAAACATTTATTTGAGAATTCAATTAATTATTATGAATAATTTATTAAGCTCTTTACAATTGGGTTTTGAAAATTTTTATCTTAAAATGGACTTTGGGCCTTTAAAACACTTTTGGACTTTAAATCTTTGAATTGCTCTTTTTCGGATCGGACTAAGTAGGATTACATTATGTATCAACATTGGATTACTTAAATGCGGAGTTACATTATGTATCAGCATTGGATTATTTACGTATAGATTAGTGGTGGTTTTATATGTATTGTCCTAGAAGTACAACTTACATGTTTAGAGTTATGAATAAACAAACATATTATCACGTTAACACCAAATCATATATTGATAAAATCCAAATATTTGTGAAATGCTTAGTACTAAGAATGAAACAAGTTCTCCCTGATCGTATTACTCCTTATCAATATGCTTTCATCCTTGGACATAGTATGATAGATAATAATATGCTTTCACATGAACTCCTACGTGATGTAAATCAAAAGAAGATTGTCTCTGCTAAGTTTGTTGTAGCCAAAATGATAAGAGCAAAGCATATGATTGCGTGCATTAAGATTCTATTATTCAGGTGCTTAGAGCTCATGGGATTCCTCCTATTTGGTTGGAGTGAATTTATTAATGCACGTCAACAGCTTCCTACGAGGTTCTTGCATTGTTAACGGGACCATTTCTGAGGTAATGTATCCTAAGTGTGGGTTTCGACAAGGTGACCCCCTCTCTCCCTATCTTTTTATATTTTGTATGGATATTTTTTTCAGTTGGCTTTTATTAGCTGAAGATTTAAAATTATTTAAAGGCATAGGAATTGTTAGAAGAGGTCCAAAATTTTCTCACTTGTTTTTTGTAGTTGATGCTTTATTATTTTTTAATACCATCCATACAGCTTGTGAAAACTTAAAAAATATAAGAACCAGATTTTACCGTATTTCAGGCCAGCAAATAAATTTTCAGAAATCTATTTTAAAGTTCATTCCTAATACTTCGAATGTCTTAAAAAAATGAGTTTAAGCAAATTTTAAGAATGAATGTTGTGTCTTCTATATGTAGGAACTCACCTTGGTGTTCCTATTGACTTACAAACATAAAAAAAAAAATAGACACTTTATGCCCCTTGTCGATAAATCTCAAAAAAAGGTTCCATATTGGAATGTGATACCCATTATTCAGTCTTCCAAATTAATCTTGATAGACACAGTTCTAATTGTAATGATTCTTCATGTGTTCTCCAACTTTCTCATACTATTTGTAATAAGTTGGATTCTATTATATGTTCATTCCTTTGGGAATCTAATGGCAAAAAAATATTACTTTGTAGAAAAAGAAGATAACTAATCTTTCTAAAGACCTGGGAGGGCTGGGAATTAGATCATTGATGTAGTAAACCAGATTCGTCTCATGTCGCAAATGTGGCGGATTTATAAATATCTTTCCTCCTTATTATTAGCTCAAGTTTATACTGCTCATAAGATGTTAAGTCTAAAGTTTGGGGTCTAGTGTTCCAATAATACGACTTCCAGATCATGGGGTTTCAAGAGTTTACCAGTAGCTGAACACAAGTTGTTTCAAAATTGTGCGTGCAAAATTGGTAATGGTTTATCGATTAAAACTTTTGCGCAATCTTGCTTAATAGAGTTGTTCCCCTTAGCAAATTCTAGCCTCCCTCTTGCGCTGATGCGTAAGTCTAGGATTTTATATATTGGAAGGGGCATGTATTCGGCTAGTTCACTTCCAAATCAGACTACACCTTTCTTTCCATTGATTCTAAGTGTAGTGGCTTCTACTAATCTTCAGAAGGTTTGCAAAATATTATGGCATGTTTAAATCAATGTCGAAGTGGAAATTCTTCATGTGGAAATTGCTTTATGATAGACTTGCTACAAAAGAGCAATTACGGAAAACCGCGACATTGTGTCGTCTATTAGTTGCAACTTATGCCCCTCCACTATGGAAACTTCTCATCATTCATTTAAAGATTGTTACATTGCTTCTTTGGTGTGGTAAAGTGATCCCAACATCATTAACTTCACTCAGCATGATCCTATTACTTTTTGAGAATGGTTCATCAAACAAATCCTGCTCTTCTATAATGAGGATAGTCAAGATAGTGTTCATATTACTAAGCTCATTACCAATTTACGGAGCTTATACATGCATCATAATGAATGAAAATTCAAGAACATTAGTCTAGATATCTCCATAGTATAGAGCCTCATTGCGCAAATGCAATAACAATTACATGCATGGATGGGCTTACAACATTTAGGTTTTCTCCACCCACTAGAAAAACTTTGAGTCACCCATTGGGATTTCTTATGGCCATCATGGGTAAGACGCATGTTAGCTATAATCCTGACATGCTTGTAACTGATGGTGCCTAGAAAAAGAATACATGAGCAATGAGTATTGGTTGGATGATCCAGAATATGGATAGTTCAAATGTGTAAAGGGGAGGACAATATGGGTTGGCCTCTTCTGCCTTGCAAACCGAGGCTTGTCTCAAAGGCCTCCAATGGGATTCCACTTCAAATATTCCAAGCAACCCAGTACTTACCAATTCCACAAATTTGCTCCTTGCCCTTCGACAGATCAATACAACTCATATTCATTTATAATGGATAATTCAACAAATTAAGGAAATCGCTGCTTCCTTCCAATGGTGTTGGGTTCTCAAAGTTACCCGACAACAGGTCTCGCATGCTCATATAATATCCCAGCGATGTGTTCTTACTTGTTCTAGTACTACTTAAATGCTTTACTAATGTCAAAAAAAAAAAAAAAAAAAACAGTAGCTTTGTTGTTATATCTTATATGACACCAACTAATAAATATAAAGTTATTTAACTACTTTTTTTCCTAAAAATTTATTATTGCTACCTTTTCAATATTAGACACAAATAAGTTACTAATAACTTTTTTCTATTAAAACAAAACGAGACAATACGCACGACTTTTGCTAAGTCCATCTCTAAATACTCTTAGTTACGCCTTGATCCATCTCTTTTATACACTTCCATACCCTTTCCTCCTCATCTATCCCCTCCATCCTCGTCGTCTCTTAATCCTTCCTACTCCCTTTCACTTTTTCATCTTCTCGCACTAGCAATTTTCTCACCCTTCCCACCATTGAAACAATGTTTCATCCCAACCACCATCTTTGGAAAATTTTATTGACTTTTGAGTACCATTATTGTAGAGGTGATCAACATTGGCCACCCACCTCGGAAATGGGCGGGTTTTAGGCACGAATTTTTGCCCCGCGGTCAGGCTCCGCATGGCCCGATTTTTTGGGCAAAAAATCCGGGTCACGGGTAACATAAATATGAAAAACTAGGTTGATTTTTGGGCCAAATCGAAAATGGTCCGAAAACGCATGGCCCGACCCGAATTAGCGGGAATTTCGCTATGGGGCTTGCCCGGTCCGAGGCTTTGGCCCGAAAAGGACCATTTTTTTTGGCCGAAGCCCTGCCCAACCCAACCCATAATCACCTCTATTTTATCGTAACAATTTTAAAACAAAATTTCATGAATATTGATGATACTAAATTATGTAATGTCATAAATATAAGAACACATATATTCATTTAATAATCGAAAAAATCATAAACATATTTATAATTCGACGAAAAAACTAAATCTATATTTTCTTAACCATAGACCAAGAATGTAAGCTCTTGTCATACGACGGGACCTGACCATATGGTTGGGCGTCTTTTCGAGGCGCCTGACCGAATCAGTTATGCTATTAATTTTTGCTTTTCTAACAAAGTTTGTGGTGACTAATTGCATAATTAACTCCTTCGTGAAGGTCAATGATAGACTATATATGGTCAGGAAGTGATGGTAGTAAGTAAATAGAACGGTTAAAATTGACAAAAACATAGTCGATTATCTCAAGTGTTAGGCCATTTAAAGCATCAAATTTAAGCCATCTCAATAATGATCATCGTGAAACTATTTTTTTTTGTAAGAATCGGGAAGGTAATTTTGATGGTGATGAGAAAGTATAAGGGTGACAATTAGACAAGGAACAAAATAGAAGGCCAGGTTTAGCGTTCACTTTCCTCACATACCATAAGTCCATAACCATCTCCCTAACAATTTGAAAATGAGAATTAAATACTAATACTTGTATTATGTGAAAGTGAGAATAGTTCCCAGTCAAGGCTGCTGAAATTTGCAGCAGACAAACTTTGACATTTGCATTGTTGTTGGATAAAAATTAAAATACTACGCATGGTTGTTGAAATTTCTGACTTAAAAATTGACACTGTTCTTTTTGGCGCCTACTAATTTTTCTCAGGGTGGGATCTCTTTGGGTCGAGGTCGACGAATAACCCCTTTTTTTTTAACTCTCCAATTCCATTGTCTTTCTTTCTTTCTTTTTGTATTTTGTAATCTGCTCTCATTGGAAAATCAACCAATTCGTCCCCTGTTCATTCATATTCTCTCTTTTCTCTCTCTTTTTTTCCAACTGGGTACAGTCGTTTCTCAATTATTGGAGGTAAAATTTCATCTTTTCTGCACCCAGTAAATTTTCTAGCACATGGGTTTTGCGAATTCTATGATTTCCTGCTGATTAATGTTTCTGGGTCATTGTGGGTGCTTGTAATTTTATCTGGGTAGTGATTAATTCAGGAGGATTTGCAAAGTTTGAAACTTAGTTCTGTTTTTTTTTGTTCTTTTGCATAATGATCGATCTGTAGTGTAGAAATTATTTTTTAAGCTTGATGAGATGTGTGTTTGTAATAAGATGCTAAAACAAGTTGGATTCTAATGCTATTTTATTATAAAATGTTGATAATCACTATATTTTCCTTATCATTCTTGATTTTTTGTTGGTGAAATCTATCTTTGTTTTTCTCCTTGGCTTAGTTTAAGTTTGGTTGTGTATAGTGGTTTAAGTGACTGGGTTTTGAGTACTGATGCTGGCTGAGTGAATCTTATAAGTTTATCTCTCATCTTTCTTTTAACAGCAATCTGTTTATCTGGTTTGAGGAATATGCTGCTACAATTATTAGGACTGAAACTTTAGACGTGGTGTGGCGGGCATTTGCCTCTTCTTGTGGGCGGTTATCATGGGAATTCTATGTTCAAAGAGTTCAAATTTTGAGAAAGTGAATGTAGATACTGGTCCATGTGTAGTGAGTGGGGGAATTCAGTCCAGTAACGTATGGACCTCCGAACAATCTGATTTGGTTGTAGAATCAAAGCGCAGAAGCCTGGAGAAGCAATTACTTGGTCTAGATGACCAGCAAACTGAAGATCACTACTTGACTAATGTTCATTATGACAATTTAAGGGTATATAACCATGATGATTATTATGATGGAATTCCTCGAGTTCCAACAACTTTATCACATAAGTCAAGATCAATGAGGTCTACTCAAGCTGCTGTTGCAAAGGTTTGGTACTTGCTCTTTGTCACTCTCTGTCATTTTTTTTACCTTCATTGTAATTTATAACATGGCTAATTTCCTGTTCCCATTTTAGTATGATATTGAATATGGTCTTCATCACCTAGTAATTAGGGTTATTTGGTTCTTATTGATTTGATCGAGTAGTTGCTCATTTACCCTGTCCGTCCTAATTGATCTTCATATGTTCAAGTTTTGAGGTTTTTAAGAGTAGTTATTAATCATATATATTTTGCGCTAGGTAAGATAAATGAAAATCACTCTCCTTGATTTACTCTTCCAAGAGGATTGTAGAATGTATATTTTGAGTTTTGTTGACATATACCCTTGATCCTTAATGAAATGTCTCTGACCTTTTATGGTCTTTAGCGTAGAACTTTGACCAATGTTACTAGCATTTGATATGTATACAAGCCTGGGTTTGACAATTATCATTGGAAACATTGCCAAAGAGACATTTTATCTTCGTATACCTTATCTATCAAAGCGTAAACTAATGCACAAAATTAAATGGTCGAGATATTAAGATCATGTATCAAAGCTTACTTTTATGAAAGCTACCTTGTTAAATACACTTTTTGCAAAAAATAAAAAGAAGTTAAGACAAAAAAATAACTGGGTTTTCATTCTTTTTTTCCCAACAACTATCTAATATGGTAATTTCTGCCAGAACATTACCTCTAAGATAGACAACAATCTAAACTATCCCTCCATTGATCTTATCTGACGCTAATACGCAAAAAAGGGTAGTAATGGACGTCATTTTGCCTTTGTTTGGCAAACTGGTGAGAAAATGAGATCATAATAGATCATTATGTAGCTTAAAGGTAGGGCTCTGAAGAGAAAATGCCCTATTAGGTGGTTAAAGGCAAATTTTTTCTAAGTTTTAACTTGTTATGCAATGATGTAATTGCAGATTTTAGATCATTAAATAATTATGGCTTGTTCTTTTCCCCTTAAAAAAATTAAGCTTAAAGTCTTGTAAGTTCAAATGAGTTCCGCTTAGTTCTCGTAAGTGATAATATTAGTTTAGTAAGTGTATGTAAGGGCTAGTTCTATTCGTGATGAAATATAAGTTAAGCTGCAGCCCGTAGGTTCAGAAAAGTTCAAAAGGGATAAGTTCAGGAGTTTCAGTACAAAAGAACATAGCCTAAGATTAAGTTTATGAACTTGACGGACGGTTGAACGAGCGTGTTTATTTCAAATTAGGAAAGAACAAAAAGTACAGAGCAAGACATATGGAGTGAGAGTGTACCTTACTTCCTCGTGCTACTTCTCCTTTCATTCTCTGTACTTATCCTCTGGTGGCTTTCCAGGGGTAATCCTTCAGTAGGTTCCAGCCTTCTGAGGAAGTGGTGCACTGATGAAATATACCAGCTTCCAGATATTTGCATTTGCAATGGCTTCTAAGTACTGATTAAAATGGTAATATGTGGCCTTTGTTTCACTTGAATTAAGGGAACTCTTCTATCTATCAGTGAACTAGCTATGAACCTATGCATTATTGTACCTCATTCTACAGATGTAAAGTGATACATATGCTTTAACTTTCTTAAATCTTTTATATGTTGGCTTACTCTTTCAGCTTGTATAACATTTATCTGGGTTGTTCCTGTTTAATGTGTAATTGACCTCTTTACTCTGTGCCGCTTTGGACCTTGTGGTCATTTAGTGCATATTGATTTTTAAAGTATTCCTTTTCACTTTAGTTGTGAACATCACGTTGTGTTCCCTAAACATACTCTTAAGATTTTGTATATGTAGGTGTCTGAAGTGAGCATACGTTTGGGCAGGGCTGGCACTATGGGGATTGAGAAGGCAGTGCAGGTCTTAGATGTGCTTGGGAGTAGTGTCACGGACTTGAATTCAAGAAGTGGATTTGCTTCTGGAGTTATATCAAAAGGAACTAAAATCGCCATTTTAGCTTTTGAAGTTGCGAATACCATCATGAAGGGTGCTTGTCTTATGCATTCCCTGTCAGAGTCACGTATATGCCAGTTAAAAGAAGTTGTTCTTCCTTCAGAAGCTGTGCAAAAATTAGTATCCAAAGATATGGATGAACTTCTTAGCATTGTTGCTTGTGACAAGAGGTGGTAGAATGTTCCATATAAGTTATATATATTTCCTTTTCTTATTATATCCCATTTTTCAAACTTATCCTTTTTTGCTTTTTTTGACAGGGAAGAACTAATCATATTTTCAGGAGAAGTCATCCGCTTTGGGAATCGCTGTAAAGATCCTCAGTGGCATAACTTGGACCGTTACTTTTTGAAGTAATGATAATAGTACAAACGATAGCATTTCCTGATGACGTACTTGTTACAGCATGATTTTTATGACAGTTACTTTATATTTGCTCACTCTATTATCAGACAAAGCAGAGAAGTTGGCCCTCATAAGCAAGTGAAGGAAGACGCAGAATCAGTGACGCAGCAGTTGTTAATTTTGGTTCAGTATACCGCTGTGAGTACATCATGTTTATTTGTGTTTGGAGTTATTTCTGAGATCCAGTTTGGCATATTACATACTTTTGGGTTTGGCGCAAATTTTAATATTTGGTTAAGTGGAGTTGGTGCAGAACTGAAATAGTGGACCATGCTTAATTTATGTGAGAATAAGGTAATGGGACCTGTGACCAAATAAGAAATGGAAAATTCTTTTGTGCAAACCCCAAAAAGGAAAATGTTTCGTGATGGAGGAGTAGTGTATAACCTGTAGGGAGAATGAGTAACACGAGTTCTAACATAACAAAAAACTATTTACAAAATACAAATTGAAACCATTTGGAACTTTTTAGCTACTCGGCCCCAAAATCTTGAAATGATTGTTAATAAACGAGCGTTCAGAGTGGACCTTTGGCCTCTGTAACTATGAAGTGGTCTCATAATCTTTGGATGTCAACCGTGGTAGAACATGCTGTTATTGTCTTCTACTTTTCCATAAGATTATTCAATCAGAACAAGTGTTATACTAAATTAGAGCAGACAAAGAAAACATAAGAATCAGCCTTCACTGACTTGGTGGAATTGTCTTTGCTACGGCAATAATATCTTCCTCCCTTGAGTCCCTCTACCAGAAATTATATATGATTGTCTCTTTTTGAAATATATTTTCTGGATTGCAGGAACTGTACCATGAGTTGCATGCCTTGCATAGATTTGAACAAGACTTTCAAGGAAAATCTAAGGCAGAGGGTATGTGTAACACCATCTTTTATGGTTTAAACTTCTGATTTTCTTTCTATTTGCTAGATGCGAGTATTTGGTTCACCATTTAGCCAAATAACAAACACCTGATATGGTCTTATTTTGAGTATCATGAATGTTGTTTTGAGATGTTTATTCGTCTTATTGATGGTATTGAGACTTAAGAGTGAGAATTTCATGAGAATGCATAGCCCTTAAACCTAGCTACTCTAGGTCAGTTGTCCAGCAAGTGTGGGACAGAGGTAATGGGATTATCACACTTCATCGAAAGGCGAAAGTTAACAATGATATTGTTTCATAAATTGTTATCAGAAGCTGTCCGTGAATGGGCCAGCTCTGTGGGTAGTTGTTGCTCCTTCAAATTGTTTTGAACAACTGCTAATCACAAGTGAACCGGTGGAATCTCTTTGAGTTGTAAACGAATATCTAGGATGAAGTGTGTCTGCAATATCACCTCTTGTGCCTCCTTATGAAAGCAGGTGTTCCCTGAATGCGTTTATGTCGCCAAGGATAAGTAATGGAACTTAACCCAGATATTATGTGGAAGGATGAAGAAGCCAGTGGAATATAGGGAGTTCAGATCTTTGCATCTTTAGGAATTCCTTAAATAGACATGTTGAGTCCCTACTCATTATCAGCCTCTTTTGTTCATTTTCTTATTAATGAAAATAATGTCTAGAGGTTTAGTTCTGCCTTGAACTTGAATTTTATACCTTTTATGGTTGCTTGTTGATGAGCAAGGAGTTGCTAGACATGTAAACAATTTCACGCTGATGCATTTTATGTACTATAGATTATACTTCTACAATTGAAGTATTTATTCTAGCTACTTGATGGTCCAAGCTCATATATATATTGTTATTTTGATAACTTAAAAGTTCCCCTTCATTTCTGCAAAATATTATTAACTGTCAACACTTTCTTCACAAATCAAAAACTGCACTCTTGTTGCATAGCTGACAGTATTGTGATTTTTGCATAAAGAACTCAAAAAGCAGAAGAAATTAGTCATGAAACTGAAGAAAAGATCACTCTGGAGCAGGAGTTTGGAAGAGGTATCGCATCTTGTAAAGGCACTTGTTGTATCAAAGTTTTGGAATGTTATCTCAACATTTTTGTGTAATTAAGAAAGCTCTCGAAGTTTCTTTCAGGAAAAGAAAAAAAATGCTCTCTAAGCAATGGATATCTGTTGTTGCAGATAATGGAGAAACTTGTGGATGTTGTCCTTTTTCTGCATATGGAGATTCGTAAAAACTTTGAAAGTGATGGTATGTTATACTATATGATATTGACCTGATAAATTTTCACCCTTTGTTTTAGCTTTTTATGTGTCAGTACCTGATCCATCATTTGGCTTGTACTTATTATTCTGTCTTTCACTTCTTTTCTTCCTGAGATAGAGTGGCTGATAATTGTAAGTCAACTCAAACAATGTACTTAGAAGACCAATGAGTAGGAATTTTGTGTAAGAAAAACAGTATTAGACTAGTGAACTATTCGAGGAATTATCGTTAAAGTCAACCATCGGACAATTATAGAGACGGTGAAGTTATTAAGTACCTAGGCAAATCTCTGAATAATAGTAATACTTTCCTGAAAATTATTAAGAGAAACTGCTCTGATTAGTGGTATAAGTTTCTTCCATAGAAAATTGGCAAAATGCAGTGTTTATGGGAAGTATGGTAAGATGATATTGAATGCCTGTTAAGTAACTTAGGCGAAAAAAGATAGGCCAAAGAGCAAAGTAGGTACAGCTGGTTTTTTAGAGCTACATTTATCCCTAGTTCATTCATAAGAAATCATTACTACTCTCTCTCTCTATATATATATTTCTGCATTTGTTTTGCTACTTATATCTTGATAGCACCTACACTTTTTTGAAAAATAGCAGTAACTAGTAAGATTTTTTTTTTTGTCGGGCTTTTTGATATAATCCCTAAAATTCTCATGTTTGTAATGCATTCAAAGGGAAATGTGAAGATCCTACTGGGACAGTTGAAGATCCTGTGAGTAAATCCCAACGGCTCGGACCAGCTGGTCTTGCATTGCATTACGCCAATGTTATTTTGCAAATTGATGGAATCGTGAGTATCAAAGCTTTTTAGCTGCCTCTAGTATATCATCTGTTTTACCAGCTCTATATTTATTAAACAAGTATTCCTAGTCCTTTCTCTGCTATTTAGAAGTGGTTCAGATATCTATATTTGATCCCTTAAGTTTACATGCAATGGTCTTTAGATGGGTGTCTAAAGCATCTATATATACCTCTCCATACAATTAAACTCATTCAGTAGAATGAAAGTATTGCTCAGAGGACAAGGGGTTCTGTTGAATCCTCTGGTAAGAAGAGAAAGAAAGGTTGAAAATCAACTGAACAAATAGGTGCAAGAAACCTCCTCCTCGAATCGTAATTTTAGAGGTTCCATAAAGTTAAAGATCAATGAGATGGTCATCATTCAAAATCAGATATCTTTTAAACTAGACATATTCAGATAGCACCATCTGCTTTTCAAGGAGTTTGTCTCTGAGAATAAAACCGAGTCTCTTTTTCACTCAGATGGCGAGATCAAGTTCCATGCCTGCTAATGCTCGGGAGTCGTTGTACCAAAGCCTGCCGCCAAGTATCAAAGCATCTTTGCGCTCCAAGCTGCAATCGTTCCAGGTCAAAGAAGAGGTATATTCATTTAAGCTATCATCTACAATCAATTTATCAACTTTTACTTTGTTCTTCGTCTGTCTTCACATGTCTCAAAGAATCAATTCATTCTCAAATGAGAAGAGATAACCTTGCAATAATATTGCACTTTAACTCATATTGAGCGGGTTTGAGTTAATGCTGGTTAAATTATTGAGCGGGTTTGAGTTGAGATCTTTAACCCAATTAGTTGAAAATGTTTCACATGACCTGTTCAATTAAAAGGTAGGTTAAGGTTTATATTTTCAACCCAAATATAATACTTCCTCTGTTATTAAAGGTTGCAACATCTTGACTTTTGCGGTATTCGTGTATCAGCTTTGTCAGAAATTTTTGACTAATATATTCAAGAAAATTATCTAATTAAGATGCTGAATTGTCTTAACGTATATTTACAAATTATCAATTTTCCATAATTTAAACTAATAGATAATTAAAGATAGTTATGATCAAAGTGACGCATTAGCAAGCGTGTACATGAAAATGTTGCATCCTTTAAAAAACGGAGGGACTATGCTGTAACAATTCCATTTGTTTATAATCACTCAAAGCAATAAAACAGATGGTGAACGTGAAAATGGGTAAAACAAAGAAGAAATTTTTAAAATGGAATACATGCTTACAGAAAACTCTGAATATAAGCAGGTCCACTTGTTTATATAAACTTTTCTCATGCGCAGCTCAGTTTGCCAGATATTAAAGCTGAAATGGAGAAAACTCTGGAGTGGCTTGTTCCAATTGCTTCCAACACTGTCAAGTTAGATGACCTTTCTTTCAATAGTTTGCCTTTCTGTTGATCCAGTGTGTATATGGGGACTTCATCCTTCTAATCTAATTTTTCCTTTTCTGACCTGATTGCGATTAGGTCCCATCATGGTTTTGGTTGGGTTGGTGAATGGGCGAATTCCGGGTAATCTGATTTGCTTCTTTTTCTCTATTTGACAGTCATTACAGTCCACCCCTCCCCATCTCCACCTCATATGTTTTGATTTTTTATTTCTACAATATTTCTAATAGAAACCGAAATATATGCATTTTCAGGTTTGAGGCAAGTGATACATCTGCAGAAAAAGCTGATGTGATCCGCATAGAGACATTGTATCATGCTGACAAGGTGAAGACAGAAGCTTACATTACTGATCAATTGGTTTGGCTTCATTACTTGGTTACCCAATCAAGAATGGCGAGCATAAGTTTTAGTATCAAGTCAGTTACAAAACCCCCTGCTCTCTTTCCCCAACAAAGGAAACAGATCTCAGAAGTGAAGACTTACAATGAATCATCTAATTTGTTGACAGCAGAAAAGCATCATCAAACGTCTAATATCAGTGCAGAGACTCAGACCCAAGGAATCAGTAAAATTCAGGAACTTGATGCTGTTAATGATGATGTCAAAGAACAAGGATTTCGTGTAATAAACCAAGTGAAGGTCATCGGATAATGTGCCAACTTTACGAATTCACATAATGCAATTTGGTGCTACAAGCAACTACACAATTTTTTTACTTGCTGAATTTATGCATGGTTGAGGATGTAGTATAGCTAAATAATATGTTTATATATAGTTATTCGAGGCGATGGAGCTCATTGTTTTGCCATATATTTATGATTATATATCAATAGAGTACATAGATGGTATTTAGTGAATTCTTTGCTATTAGATGTAAAGTTGCAAATCTTATATTATGTCAGAAAAGGTATCAGTTGAGATTATCTTGTAATGACTGTAAATCTATTTCTTATTAATGTCATGTGTTCGAGTAGTGATTTAAGCAGAGAGTTTACAGAGTTTATTTTAGCACTCCACTAGTGTGACTAGTTTAAGAGCTAATGGAAATGAGTAGTTGGTGCATTGGTGGTAATGCCAAAATCCACAGTTAAAAATATAGATTTATGGTCCCTTAAAGCTGCTAATCATATTGATAAAGAGCTTTAAGGAATCTGGCATACTTGGCTTGACAAAATTATCGGAGGTATGCAAGTTGCATAAATCCAATAGTATGATTACTAGTGTTATATGCATGCGATGCATGCGAAAAAAAAAATATTCTTTTAAAAAAAAAGAAAAATTGTAAAAATTAATTGCAATTCTTTAGTTGACTATATTTATTTATCTTTTTATTTTGAAAAAAATAACCTAAATTTGGAAAACTTCTAATTCTTTTTCTAATTACAGATTTAATGATAAAAAATGATGGACATCAACCTCCTCTCTTCCAATATATAATAATAGAGATTAGTATTAAGATTAGAAAAACACGGCACTGAAGATCAGCGTAAATGAGTGAGATATGAGTGTCATCCGTTTCTAATGGCTCACCAACTTCTCGATTAGGTAAATCTTGCGGAATTCCACCATCAACATACTTAAATTTCTTATTTTTTTTAGAGAGTTCAGTCTCTCACTGCACACTCGTACTTTCTCCCCGATAATCCAATTTTTTAGGTAGAGCATAAAAGTACTAATTCTCCAATCTTATTAGAACTCTATGATAGTCTACTCTGACATGAACTACAAGCATTATTGCTACCATAACTACTTGTCATTACAACAATTCGACTACGAAACTGAAAGAAACCCTAAAACGAAGGAGATTAAACACAAAGAAGAAGGCAATGAACCTACCAACTTTCATAATAATTGCTACAAGTTAGCTAAGAAATCGTAATACCACTGCAAAATTTTCGGCCAATCGACCAGTGAACAAAAATCACAAGAAAAAAAGATGACCTCACCAGAATCATAGATACAAATTCCTCTTACATCCTGGAAACTTAGAGTATATAGTAAAAAAAAATGAAGAGCTTTTACAACATTCATACTAAATTTCCTATGAATTAATCTTGAAGGATTGCAAAGCAACCCCATTTCTAGCTGTTGAAATGCGATCCCACCTCCCAAGGCGTGGTTCCTGCATAAAAGTGGACCATTAGGACATACATAGGTGTTACTACAACTCATTACCGCGCATTAGCATTGAATGGTGAATTTGTTTCACCTTATAAAAAATGTAAGTTTCAACAAAAATAACTTCAGATAAGTTAAGTTCTCACAAGCTCAAATAAAGTTCAGTTCACCAAAATAAGTTAAAAACAGGGTTTGAGTACATCAGAAATATTTAGAATAGTACGTCAAAACGTTCACCAATTAACTAGTTCTTTCTTTCCTCTATTCCTGAAATACAATCCAAAACCTAGGGAACAACCAGAACTGGTGTGTAAAGTAAAAGCAGCTAAAAAGTGCTCTCTATTCAGTTATAACATGACCACTTTCTACAGTGAGTCAATTCTCACAGTTTTCACTTTTGTGCATAAATTTCCAAAGACATGCCAGTTAGTATGAATTTGAACCATCAATAATGGTTAGAACGCTCATGAATGCTAAAAGATGGATTGAAAGCCAAGTTCACCTAGCAAACTACATCAGCCTGGCAGAAATTGTTGCCAATGTTTTTCTTGCATACAATCCAAATGAACATATCATCAGATTCGTAAAAGGAGAACAAATCTCGATCATAAGGAAAACTTTGGCAACATATGTATGAAAAGGCTTCGAGACAAATGGTCCTAGTTTTAGTGAAAATTTGCCCTTATTTTATCTATTTACTCAAATTCTTGTATTATTGCAACTCCCGGTACTTCCTACTTTCTTTGCTCTTGATCCTATCATTTATCCCCAGCCTGCAGAAATAGCTAACAATAGCCTGTACAAGCTTAAATCTCAAGGTGTAATTTCAAAGCGCGTTGTGGGCATAATGTACCAAAAATGGCTACAAGGTTTCCCTCAGTCTACCGAAAATCTACCCTAATGATGGGTTGTGGTGCTGAAATCTTTTTTCCTTCTCTCTCCTGGACCGCTATTAAAAGGGGTCACATGGAGTAATAAAGCTGGAAAAAGGTTTTCATCAGTTCAACTCCTGATTCTTGAGAACATGACTTAAGCACAAACCATCTCCGAATTCTGATTAAATATTGACACCAATATTCTACACACCAAATGGCTACAGGGTTTCTCATAGTCGAAAATGGAGATGAGAAACCTGGAAAACGAGAAAACTTGAAATGACTATCTACCATGAGGGGTTCAAAGATACACCCACAAATGTTTGCTCCATTTTTCTTTAATCTCCTGTCTAGGTCATTTTATGCCTTAGAAGATAACCACCATAGAGAATCTGCTGCGTCAACTATCTTGACATATAATCTGAGTCTCTAATCATTTAAACCTCCTTCGGCCACTAATTCCAAATCAACAATCTTTTTTATTTAAATTTTAACCACAAACTTGAATTGATTTGTAGATATACTAGATAACCAGCGATACTCACTAACCACTATAAAATTATCACATCCTAAGCCTCTACTCTTCTGTTCAAGACTGCACTAGGCAACAACAATTAAAGAACCACAATATCCATAGACTCAACCAATAATTTTGCTGCACAAGAGGATAAGACACGGACAGTTCATTTCTTGATGTAAACAAGATGAGAGAGGACAGGCCTTATAGTTAATACTACCAATAAGGGACCTCATGGTGCATGAGGCACATAAGCTTTCCCCCTCTTTATCCTTTTTTGTCCTAATAAATAGCAATAAAATTTCAAACTATTCTCCCCCCTGCCCCCCTCTTTATCCTTTATTGTCTTAATAAATAATAATACAATTTCAAACTATTCTCTCCCAAATCACTGACGATACTATAAAGACGTAGTTTTTAGCCTAAAGAATAAAATACACACAACACAGAAAAGTGCTTACCTGCCCAACTCCAGCAACCAGAAACTTGCCAGATTTTGCAATAGCTAACGAATTCACATATCCCACCTGCATCAAAGGAATAGATGGGGCAATAAGTCATCAACCAAAAAAATCAGAAATAACTAAACAAGAAAGGAAATGTTTACTTGTGTGTTAGAAGACATAAATTAAATTTTCTACTCACGAGAAAGAGTTATAAGAAACAAATGTTGCATAACCATTTATAAGACTGAAATCCTCCAATCCATCCAATTAGCTACAACCTCGAAATGCAAGTGAGCCACAAAAAATGCCCTAGAAGCATGTGGGACAGGAATGGTTAAAGGAAAGGTAAAGACTTTCGAAACGACGATTGAAGATTTAGATCAGCAAAAAAAGTGTCGGATTACAGATTGACAGCCTTCCTATGCAGGTTCATAACAAGTCACAAGATGATGCCTCCTCTTCCCTCCGCTCTCTAACAATAACTCAAAAAGGTCTCTCTATAATCTCAAAAGGAAGACTCCGTTAAGAAAAAAAAAATGTGGTGGAGAAGCAAGAATCAATATAAGATAATTATATGTTCTAATTTTACTCACTTCCATGAACCTTCTCACACTCTCCATGATAGGCCCAAATAGAACTACTTCTAATAGCACCTAAATAAAACAATAAAAAATATGTCTAAGACTTGTATTCTGCAGAAAAGAGAATCAAACAAGGAGAGTAAACCAATGCAAAATATTCGAAAATGATTCATGTCTAAGCCATGAACAAAGCTCAAACTCGTCTTCCACCTGAGACCTTACCATTTTCTACTCTTCCAAAGATCACACAGCTAAAGTATAACCAACTTGAAAAGAAAGGGTTATAAAATCTAAACAAATTGGCACACCAACAAATTAGATCACCCATCAGAAGAGGAAAACATCAAATAACCTAGGAGCCACTACAACAAGCTTACTCTAAAGCTTTTACACTCCATGACACCAATCATGGAGTTTCAATACATTTAAAATATGGCTTGGCAACCCTGAGCATTCAAGCATCACACACCACCTCAGTAAACAATTAGGCACATCTAAAAATTCCTTTTCGTCCCAACAGCATAGCACTATAATATGCCACTTGATCTTTGGTAGTGTCTACACAAAACACTAGGACAACAAGACTAATGGGCTTAAAAGTTAAATCCTTGTCAAGGTTCAGTCTCTTCAAAAAGTTAGTTGACAAGTTAAAATCAGGCCCTTGAAACCAATCTATATCCAGGAAACTACAGACCACATTAGCGGAAAAGCTTATCGATCTCCACAAAAAAAACCAAATTGAACCCTGCCCTTCGAAAGGGCCTCCTTTTCCACTAAAAATAGCACTTCAACCCCAAAACATCAAATATCAAACAAACCTCAATTAAACAGAGAAAAGAAAAATAGAACACCAAGGCCCTGTTCTTTTGGGTGAACTGAACTAAAACAAGCGGAAGTAAAGTAAAATTGTGAGAGAAAAGTAGTTGCACTAAACTGAATCGAGCTCAACTGAACTAAAACTGTACCCAAAAGAACAAGGCCCGAAAATCCTTGTTTTTCTATATATCTTAAACCATCACATGCCAGGTGATATTGGATGTGTAACTTCACAGCTATAATGAACAAACTAATTAGTACATTTAAATTTCCTTCATTTTCTAAACTCTCTTCATTAACTTGAAGTCACTAACGACCACATACAAAAAAGGATAGTAGAGTAATATTGAATGTCGAAGTGCACATGTTGTGATAACAAGGACTTTCATCAAGACCAGAAATTTAGTTTAGTATAAAAGAAATGCAAAAATAAAGTTCATATTTAGACATCAACCTCTCTCATTCTAGAACTCCAAAATACAAGTCCTTCGACCTCACTCTAGCAAAGTATAAAGCATTATACTAGTTTCTCATTCTAGCTATGTGAACAATGGAAGTGCCGAGTCTTATATTAAGCATTAAGTAAGAGGACCTAAAACTCACTTCCTCTACTTCATAGAATACGGGAATTAAGTTCCTCTCGAAGAAGTTCATAGAAACTAGTTCCACAAATTGAAGATATGTAATTATCAAAATATTGTTCATTTTCTATTTTCACCACTAACAGTCACCCCATCATAAACTGGCCAAGGAGGACATTTCATCTTTGAGCTGATCTAAGTGTTTCTTGAAGGTGCTGTGTGAAATGTGAAAACAATCCTTTAGTTGTTAACCATGGAAAAAATTAACAATCTTTGTCAACTCTAGCTGATAATAGAGATTTAGAAGCCAAAATGAAAGAAAAAATATTCATGCATAACAATGGAGCAATGCCTATAGGCATTATGGCTTCAAAATAATGAATTTAAATGATCGGTCTTGTCACATAATGGTCCATTACAAACATGCCAGGATGAATTAGCAAGTGATAGACACCACCACTTAATTACTTGAGACTTTGTACAACCATGTCAAACCTGCTTTCTTTTTAAGAATTCAATTTTTTGTGTTCATAATAATGAAGGATCATTTGTGCAAATCAACATGTGCATAAAAAACATAAGAAGAGTTGGTTAAGCGTACGGCAAAAGAAACCAAAGAGGCTGAACACTAAATTACTAAACAGCCAACATCTGATTCAATTTCAACAAGACCTCAAAGTATATATTTTTAGTAAGCATTCATAATTCAACTCACCATAGGAACATCAAATAAGGGTAAAATGCCTTTGTTCTCAATATTGATTGCCCATAATCGAACACACCCATTTCCAGCACCCGATGCAGCAAGGTCACTATTTCTGCATACAGCAACAGAGCCTACCCAGGACTGTGCAGTTGAGCATGGATTGTTTGTTTTGAGTTCGATACTTTCTGCACAGTTTAAAAAAATTGCCCTTCAGCAAAGCGAAAACGTCCAGCAAGTACACTTTTTAACTAGAAAGGAAGAGTCAAGGCTAATAAAACAATCCTTTATATGGCAAAAAATATGGCCTGAAAGTGATACCAAATCAGAGAGGGAAATAAGAACTTCACCATTCATGAACAGGATGACTTGGCATTGACAAGATTTGACCCATTTATTAGATTATGTAATCAAATTCTGTTTGCATGATTAAAGGCACATTTTGAGCCACAATTGAAACTAACATGAAATCAAACATGGACATGACCAATTTACAGAAATAGCATCCTCACACAACACCAACTAGTTAATACTTTTTGAATTTATCTAAGACAATGATGCTTTAGGTATCTTTCAGTACACACATGGCACCAAAGTAGGCAGATAAATTCCATTCCTGAATCCAAAATATCAAATTCAATTGTTCTCAAGTCATTTTTATTGCGATGTTCATAGCTCCATTATTTATTTCCTAATTTCTACCACTCTCCACCTTGAAAAAGCAATGCAGTGATTTGAATGTGTTTACATGTCAATTGCATATATTCCTCTACATATTTATATAATGAAAACCTCCATAAAGAAAATTACACCTTATGATTTTCACCGTTACATATTTGTTTCTGCAAAATCACAAGTTCAAAATTTTCATATAAAGGCAACAAGTTTAGATAGATTCACATGAACTTAAATAAGGACTACCAAATACCATTCACAACTAAAACTAGGTTCAAGTAAGCGCCAATAAGTTCGAATTTGTAGTTGAACCTTGCTTCTTGAACTAGTTTATTCAATTAACCGTACTTGTCAGCTACACAAATTTTATAATCGGCCCTGCCAGGTGCCAGCTAATCTTCCATTGGAGCAAGTACATACAAATAAAACATGATATCAAATACGTCCTCAGTTTCTTTTTAATTGTCACGTTTTAGCTATGGCACAATTCACATCTTGAACTTCAACTAGCTTTTGTGATTTATACTCATGAAAAAATATAGTCATGTAGGTTCTTATATTTGTCCCAATATATACTTGCATGATTTATAATTTTATAAATTTAAATTATTGACACTTAAATATTAATGGCTAAAATAATGCATTGGCAAGTATGACTTAAAGATAAAGGTGAACTAAAAAGCAACAGAGTTACAAAATAGAGAAGACTAAGAAATATATTTACCAGTATGACCATTAGGTATTCTTCCACTCTCATTTAGAACTGCTTGCTTATTTAATGAGGATAGAACATGAGCATTTCTAACAATGGAAACTGGCTTTTTTCGCAATGCGCTCCAAAGCTCAATGCTTCCGTCGTCAGATCCAGATAGGAATTCATCATTAGCAACAAAACAACAGCATTCAAGAGACGAAGTAGAGGAGCGATGAATCAGATGGGTCTCCTCTGGAACCTAAAACCATAATAAACAGGAAAGTATTATAACCTCACACAACTTGAAGAGAACTAGCTCACACTGTAACTCTAGTATCTTACATCAATGGGTTTGCTATCTTTTCAAGTGGAAAGCTAATAGCCTAATAGTGTTCAGAGAAAATTAAACATACAAAACAATAGTGTGCTATTTATCCAACGTGGGACCTGAAATTCAGCAACTCGCGTTATTTAGAAAACCAAACAACATATCTATTTAGTAGACAAATGTCTATTGCTAAACAAAAATCCCTATGCCTTTGAACTACTAAATATCCTCCCAAATAGCAGTCCAAAGAGAGAAGGCTATGCAAAATATAGCTTATATTTGTTGTACAAAAAGTGAAAAAGCTATAACTGCTAACACCGGCAAATCTTATGCTAAATCATGTTAGAAAGAGAAGGTACAGAATATTCAGGATAAACAAACATACTTCAGGGAAAAGGCTCACGTTAGAAATGCTACTTCTGATCCAGAGGTTGGGAACTTAGAAATTTCATTTATCAACAGAATATATTTCCAATTAATGGGTAAATGATTAAGCATATAGACCCTCAGCAAAATCATGAGAAGATAATCGATTAGTACCTTAAACAACTGCATAGTTCGATCACGTCCAACAGTCAACACTCGTTCTTTTCTCAAGCAATCAATACCTAACACCTCACTTTGATGACCAAACAAAGTTGTGATGTATTTCCTGTCATCAGCATTCCAAATCTTAACTGTTCGATCGAATGAACCAGAAAAGATCTCTGCCGATCCTTGCCTAAATGCCAAGCATGACACAGGCCCTTTATGACCTGTAAAAGCCTGTCAGTCGATCAGTTGGACTGCAATGTATAACACAAAAGCCAATAGATGTAGCTAACAGCATAGTAGATGTAGCTAACAAGCCAGTAGATGTAGCTACCACACATAACCTAATCATATTTGATCAATGGAAGTGTTCAAAAGAAACAAAAGATATGTCGATGATAATGATGACTGCTAAGTAAAGAAAAATTTAAGCAATCAAAGAATTTTTAAGTCACATATTTAAAATTGAACAGGATAAAATCCTGACATATGACAGCCTTGCCAAATTTCCACCCTTCAATCTCTGCATTCACTTTGCATAATTTTGATTACCTAAGAAAGAATAATTATGTAAGCAACTAATTTCATAGTCATTTTAATCTTTGTTTTCCTTTTTCTTTAGGATGGGAGGAGGGGGAAAGCATGAGATACATAGTATACTAAACTATAAAAAACAGTACCCCTTCATAAAGCACTAACAAATGAACTAACATCTACCTTAATGTGCTCCCGTGTACGAGTATCCCATAGATGAACATGACGATCCAAACCACCTGTAGCCAAATAACGGCCATCAGAACTCACAGCCAATGCTAGCGTATGCTTACTATGCTTAGTTGCTTTCCCCTGTGGATCAATCATATTATGAGACTTCAAGACTTCCTCAGTCGGCCAGAAGTATTTTTCTGCTTTTCCCATTTCGACATCCCACTGGACAATACAACCATCCTTAGAAGCTGAAAACCCTCTTTTGTCATCTTCTGACAGAGCTACAGCAGTCACGGACTGTCGATGCTTTAACAATAATTGTGGTTCTTTTACATCTTCTGGCTTTTGTAAACTGCTCAAAAATCACAAATTTACAATTTAAGCAACCTCCAGATTAAAAAGACAATTTAGAAAACCTCAAAAGTTTATTTAATTTACTTCTACAGAGCCAATATACTTCACAACAATTGAATGCACAAAGAACTTTGACAAAGGTAAGAAACTGATAACATCGTCGTACAATCAAAGAAAGAACTCTTTCCCACTAATGATTAGCCCAATTGTAAAGAAGTAACAAACAATAGCCAAAGCTTCCATAGTAGAAGCACCTAGAACTAGATGCTCCCTCTCACTTTTTTTTGCACATTTTACGTAATGCTCAATTAAACAGAATACGTGACAAATGTGGAAAAAAATGTGCTTGGGAACACATAGTTCTAGGTGCTCCTAGAGCACCCAAGAATTTACAACATTATACATAATCGTACGCAATTATATCATTAAAGTTTCTTGACTGAAAATCAAACTCAAGCAAACAACATTCTCGGGAGGAAAGGGGAAATTACAAGCAGCCTCTATCAGTCCCCAAATTTTAGCATTTAAGGGTAAACCCACCAAAAATCCAAATCATTATCAAGCTTAATCAAATATAAAATAAACAAAGAATAACAGCAGAATCACCCACTTGGGTACAATCAATACATCAATCACCTGCAAAAAAAACAGCCACGAACAGCATTCAAATTCACTCTCCAAATTGAACACAGACAATTTTTTGAGAGCCCAAATCATAAAAATTACAGCACTATACAATAAAATCAAATAAACCCTAAAAAAACAGAAGATAAAACTCACTTAGAAGCAATGAATCTACGAGCTCGGCCACTATCTTCAAGTTGTTCCTGCTGCAAAATCTTAGCAACAAGAGAATCTCTATGTCCACCTCTCTCATCATCATCATCACCTTCATCTTCATCCTCCTTTCTTTGCTCCTCTTCACCTTTCCTCACTTTCTGAACAAGTTCCCATGCCAATCTCCGACGCCGCTCCTCCACAGTTTCTCTCTCCAATTCATCGTCTTCGTCTTCGGTTTCCTTAGCATCGTCTTCATCCTTGAAAAAATCATCCCCTTCATCTGATACATCACTCTCAATCTCAGCATCCAACAAGTTATTTTCCTCATGTCGCCGTTTCGAACTCTTATTATGGTTTTTCAACGATTCTTGATTTGTTGAATGCTTCTTCAGCTTCACCTTGTTGTTGTACATGG
This sequence comes from Beta vulgaris subsp. vulgaris, assembly GCF_026745355.1. NCBI lineage: Eukaryota > Viridiplantae > Streptophyta > Magnoliopsida > Caryophyllales > Amaranthaceae > Beta > Beta vulgaris. Next base: position 41,636,230 of record NC_079205.1, read on the forward strand.
AGGAAGGCTTTCTCTTTACGATTTTGCCCTTCATTTTTTTTTCTGGAGAGAGAAAATTCAGAATTATGTGGTTTTTGGTTCAGGTATCAAGTCTAGGGTACGATTAGGTCTAGTCGTCTAGAGAAATTCAGAAGAAAGAATTCAAGCTTTCTTGTTTTTTTCTATATATATATATATAATTCAGTGGTCACATATTCACATGCAAGTTGCAACTTAGCAGGACGCACATAACAAGTATCATCTCATTCAAGTTTCATGCAAACACAATGCCAATGCCAATGCCAAACACAAACTTACTGCAATGCAAATTTCCAATCCAATATCCATAGACCATAGTGTCATTTTCTTTATTTACCTCGTTTGCAAAATAAAAATAAAAGGGAGGGGGAATTAAATCAATGTGCTTAGTGCTTACAAACTTCACATTTCACAACCCACAAAACAACAATAAAAGGGAATGGAATTAAAGAGTTTTAATATACAAACTCCTTAATGTTTTTTACAAACCAAAAAAAAGGAACACTACTTACTAGGCATAAATTAATTCACAGAAAATCACCACTAAAATAATTAAGCATTATAACTACAATCAAGTGTCAACTGTCAACTAATAGAACTTCAATTTATATTTCATAGCATGCTCTACTTAGCTATGCAATTGTATTCAAATCATCAAATAGACTTCTTAGACACTTAACTTATATTCTCAATTAAAATTAAACTACAATAGTAAACATTTAATCAGGAACTTGTGAAATCAGCTTCAAACTTAGCTAACTTAAATTTTATATACAATGAGTCTAACAACTATAACTAAAAATCAAAGATGAAAATCTTAAACTGAAAATTGTAAATACAAGTAATTTCACAATTTGAAAACGCTGAATTGAAAATTGAAATTCGAAGGACAAAAGAAGAGTTAACTTACAGCCCGGTGGTGCGGTGGTGGTGCGGTGGTGGTGCGTTCGTAGAATGGTAGGTGGTGGACTGGTGGTGTAATCAGCGGCGGTCGACGTAGTCACTTGCTGGAGGTCGCCGGTTGGTGGAGTGAGACGTGGAATGCGAGAGCCGAGTGAGGACCGAGGACTGGACTGAGGAGAGAGAGAGACGACGTTCTGAGGTTTTAGGCTTTAGGGTTTTTCAAATAAAAAATTTGTTTCCTAAGTAGCAGATTACCAGCAAGTAAGAAGTAGGCCCAAAACTCAAAACCAACCGAAGCTAGTCCAAAATCCAAATATATCCAACCGGGTACCCGGCCTGATAAAAATTAAAATAAAAAGAATATAATTTGACTTTTTTTTAGGACGAGTTTTTCTAAACACCCCTATGCAAATGTATTCAAATCATTAAATGTGAACATAAGGGAATATGTATGTGATATTATGATATTTTCAATTAAATTACAATAGCAAATACTTAATCAAGATTTAGGAACTTGTAAAATCAGCTTTAAGCTTAGCTAACTTAAATCAAACAAATTAATCTTCTTATATATGCAATTGGAAATATAGAGATAGCAATTAGTTTAACAACTATAGGGATGGCAATTGGGCGGGGCGGGTGCGGAGGATGGTACCCCCACGCCCGCACCCACATTAAATTCTCATCCCTATTCCTGACCCACCACCCATTGCGGGGAAAGATTCCATCCCCATCCCCGCCCCACCACCCATTAATTGCGGGGGGAAATTCTAGACCCACCCCCGTACAACCCCCGCACCCGCGTCATACCCACTTCATTCCCGCAAAAAATCCACCAAAAAAATCTGCCACAAGCCCATTATAGTTGTCTACTTCACAAAATCACAATATAATATAGTAAAAGAAAAGTTAAAATACATTAACAAAGGCAAATGTTTTATTACATTTCAAAAGTGTCTTCAAATACGTTAATAATATATGTATATAGATAGAATTTTAATAATAAATACGCGGGGCGGGCGGGGATGGGGCGGGGCGGGCGGGGATGGGGAGGGTATAACATAAAATCCACACCCGCTCCACCACCCATTGCGGGTACAATTTTAATCCCCATCCCCGCCAAACCTAGACCCATCCTCACCCCAATTGGGCGGGGATGGGGCGAGTCTCCTACTTGACCCGCCCCACTGCCATCCCTAAACAACTAAAAGGAAATATGTATGTGATATTATGATATTTTTAATTAAACTACAATAGTGAATAGTTAATCAGGATTTAGAAACTTGTAAAATCAGCTTCAAACTTAGCTAACTTAAATCAAACAAATCAATCTTTGAAGTATACAATTGGAAATATAGAGATAATTAGCAATTAGTTTAACAACTATAAGAAAATATGAATCCTAATTTGAGAAATGAAGGAAGGAGAAAATGAATAGTGTATATTAGTATAAACCTGAACAGAGAAAATGAGTTCTTGAATAATCAACTACAAAAAAAAAACAAGTCGAAAACCTTAGGGCTTGTTCGGCTCAGGTTTTTCGCTTTTGTATTTATTGAGTCATATGATATATGTCATATAATAAATCAAAAGTTAGTCAAAATTTATTAGAAACATGATGGTTTTGAAAATTGATAACTAAAAAGTGAAAATCACTTTTTCTGGTTTCCTGTTTTTTGTTTTTAGTTCTAAAAAAACTGAAAACAAAAAAAAATAACGAACGGACCCTTAAAATCAAAAGTATATACAATTAATTTAACAATTTGCAAACCCTAAATTGAAAATTGAAGGAGTAAAGAAGAAGAGACAACTAATATGTGCAGTGGTGGTGCACGCAGCAGCACTCGTCGTGGTGGTCGTTGGGCGGTGGAGTGAGACTGTGCGAATATCGATTGTCGAGTGAGGAGACAAGAGATAATAAAGATTAGAGAGAAAGTAAAAGACGCGATAGGGTTCTGCAATTTCTTTTGTTTTGGGCCAAAAGTTACAAACCCAAATGTTTCTCAAGCAAGTCCGAAATGGCAAATTCAAACTCTAAGATTCACGTTTAGTCGTGTACCGGGTACCCATGTGTATTGTATCAGCGGCTCATTACCTGACCCCTTTTTTTTTGTTTTTACCTGGTTAGGGACCCTGCACGATAAAACTCAAAAAACTGATTTTTGACCCGACTTTTTTTGGTCGGGTTAGCGGGTTTTTGGGACAGGTAGTTCGAGCCGGATTTTTTTAGACACCCCTAGCCATCACTAAAACTATAGCATTTTTTTTTTGCTTTAGTAGTAGTACATTTGAGTCCTAAATGTAATAGAAATAAGATACTCATATAAATATATCAGTAGAATGTGTTATAACTTCTTAGTGAGTCGCAGATTCCACCTTGACAAGAACATATGTAATCATACATCGATACAATAATTTGGTAATGAGATGGTATTATGTCAGACCGTCCGACCATAATCTTTGGTCGGACGACTTTCAGTTGGTTTTAATTCTTTTTCAGTTGGCTTCAAAAAAAATTCAGTTGGTTTCAAAAAAAATTCAGTTGGTTTCAAATTTTTTTCCAGTTGGTTTCAACTTTTGTTCAGTTGGAGGTAAGTTACCTCTAAATGAAAGTAACTTACGTCTAAATGAAAGAAACTTAGGTCTAAATGAAAGAAACTTCAGTCTAAATGAAAGTAAGTTACGTCTAAATGAAAGAAAGTTACGTCTAAATGAAAGAAACTTAGGTCTAAATGAAAGAAACTTCAGTCTAAAAGAAAGTAAGTAGTTACGTCTAATGAAAGAAACTTAGGTCTAAATGAAAGAAACTTCAGTCTAAATGAAAGAAACTTAGGTCTAAATGAAAGATACTTCAGTCTAAATGAAAGTAAGTTACCTCTAACTGAAAGTAACTTACCTCTAAATGAAAGTAACTTACCTCCAAATGAAAGTAACTTACCTCCAAATGAAAGTAACTTACCATATCAAGTATCTTCTGTCTCCACTTTCAAGAGTATTCTCTACCCAATCTTCAACTCGCTTAACTCCATTACCACATTCTTCTCCATGTCTATCCAGTTGGCAGGAGCCTGGTCGTTTCATGTTAAATTCTTTTTTTCATCTGCCCCTGCTTTATATCGGTTATGGAGCTTAAGTAATTTTTTCTCTTTCCTCAGGCATTTTGTTGTATGAGATGCTTTATGGACGTACACCTTTCCAGGAAAAAAACAGACAAAAGACATTCGCGAACATTTTGCACAAAGACCTCACATTTCCGAGTAGCATTCCAGTAATAATTTCTGTTCCATAGTAGTTAGTGGTAATTTATGATGGCTTCATCTTTTTCTATATGAATATCCTTATATTTTGTCACTCCTTTGCTGCTTCTCAGTTTTAAGCTTGTGGACCTGCTGTCACATTAGCATTGCATCTGAGTTATTTACGGACCTGATTCTCAGTTTTAAGTTTTGGGCTCAGCCCGTCTGACAGTAAGCATTGGTCAGACGGTCTGACCCAATACTTTCACTTAGGTAATTGATCTAAAAGTAACCCAAAGTCGAAGCTAACTCGATCTAAATTAAAATGTAGAGCAATTATACAAGAATCGACTAATTAATTAAGTAAAATCTAATTTTTGATACAATAATGTGGTATCTTGTTAAATGCATGATAAAGACCTGCTTGCTTTTCAAGTGAGGTATCCTTCCTTCATTACATAATCCTGTAACATTGGCAATTTTGCAATCTCCAACGCACTGCTTTGACCATTAATATATTTATTCAATTAGCAAAAATTAGTATAAAAATTTAAAATTTAAAATTATAAATTAAGATAAATCTAATGAAATCCTACATAATTTAACCAAATATAATGGTAATAATTCGTGGTCAAAGTTCATAAAATCTTACCTTAGAAGCGCAAGTGTTGCATGAATTATGGAATAATAAAGTATAAAAATTAAGTTTTGATGAATTTAGGTAGGAATTCTAAGAGGAAAAACCTAAATTTTTGACTTCTTTTAGGAGATATGAAGAAGGTGGATTCCATCAATGCTAATACACCCAAATTCCAAACAAATTCACATGCTTTGGCAATTGTCAGACTGGCTGCTAGAAGTTCATTCCTTACATCGTAAATTTCTAACCGTAAAATGACACAATAACTGTCTGCCTTCTTCTCTGTGCTTCCTTGGCATCTTAGTTATCCATGGAAAGTCAGATAGGCACTGGACAACCAAAGCCAAATATACAAGATACAGCAACCATCACAGGAGAATTTGAAAGCAAACTTAGGGTCATTCAGATAGCCGATATCTAGTAGTTATACAAGCATCAAATCGTCATGCAACATAAAGACACTGACGAAAAAGGTTTCAGAACATAGCTGAACATTACAAACACTGAACTAGACATAATACCCTGGTAACTATTTCAAGAATCAGCAGCCTTTGAATCTTTGGCTTTCTTATCTCCTCTAGCGGAGGATTTCCTCTCAACATCCTTTGGTATAGTCTCCTCGACCACCTTTGGCACCGTAAAGCTAAATTCACTCACAGACACACCTTTTATATCGGGATTTTCTTCCAAGTACTTGGCCACTTCGGTACCTGACCTAACTTTCTTCCCCGTTGGAGTCACATAATGAGCGTCCAGTTTAGAGAAGTCCCTTCTAAGAACCAGCTTTCTCTTAAACCCAACTGGGGTCCTTGGGATGTTAGGCTTGTCAATCACCCAAGTCCTGGTGGCATCTTTTTCAATATCAGCAAGATCATTACATGAGGTATTAGGCTTCTTACTGCATGTAAAAGGCTCCTCCAACAATTTACTTCTGATAACTTCGTACTCTTCTTCATTGGGTATCAGTCTCCATTTAAAGCACTCTCCACATTGTACAGCATAAAGTCCAATTGTATTTGGCCCTGCCTGCGTTTTCTGCAATAAAAGTATTAGTTTGGTGAGGTAGTAGAAGGGTACCGATCTGTTTAACTTAATTATGTTAACTTAAGTAATATCACCCCTTCTTTCTTTTCTATTACGGTGGGTCGAGAAGTCCAACATTATGGGAAGAGGAAACCTGGAAAATGTCTAAAGTCTAAACCCACCTAGCATAATTTTGACAGATGCTATCATGGCAACAGAAAGAAAGTTTCTGAACAAGACAATAAAGGAACTCGCCCTATAACCAGGCAAAGACATTCGAAAGCTAAGCCAAAGGGACTGCCGGCCAGCTACAATTGGTCCAATGTGTGAATGCTTATGGTAGTATATTGAGAACACTTTTTGCAACACTACTCCGTGTGTGCGCAAATATATGTGTGTAGTGTGTGTACAAATGTGTATGTGCGCGTGTGTGTGTATGAGAGATAGTACATATGTAACAAAGTTTTAAAATTACTTCATGCAACTTATACTCTTAAATGTTCTAAATCACTTTATGTGGATAATACTTCCCCTGTAAAAAAATTTATAAATTTGGGCTCCTTACAATTAATCAGCTGTGTATCAAGATATACTTGATTTCCCAATACATAGTTAGAATCATATTAAACAAAGGAAGCAAAAAGCTCACTCAAATTGCTGATTGAACTTGAGTAGCTCACAAGTAGGCTCAACTCGCTAGCACTTGTAATAAAAATCGATATCTTCACTCACTTGAACACTTTTTCCAAGAATAACAAGAGAACAATATCATCGTTGATGAACAAAATTCTAGTCAAAACCTTTGCATCGGGAAACATATACTTATATACGTTGTAAGCAAGATTTAATCTTACTTCTTAGTAGTACTTCTCCCATCCCACATTACTACTAACACTAATCTGCCATGTAATATCAGATGATAACTTGTTCTTTAGTTATCAATGTTTATGTTATTGAAAAGGTAAATTCGATAAGAGTTAGTGGGGGAATATTATAACTGGAAGCGAGAGTGGTGGACCATGCTTATGTAGAAAGATTAGATGATAATGGGTCATGTCCAATGATAGGAGGGTAAAGAGTAATGTGGGACTTAGAAAATGGAAAGTGTAAAAAGCAACGTGGGACGAAGAGACTATAAGATAACAATATCTAACATTTGGCAAAATGGCTAAAGTTTGTTACCCTCCATGGTTCCTTGAAAAGCCTCTCAAGATTACTTTATTCTCAATCAAGTAAACATAATAGAACAGCATTTATCTTTGCATATATATATATATATATATAGCGTAGAGGAAGTTGGAAAACTGAAGTACTCAGCCAAAACAAATATCACAAAGATCTAGCAAATACGTAACCTAGGACTAAGAGGAATAATTAGACACAAGCAAAGTTGATCTATTGATCCTCCAAAAGAACCCAAGTAGAGAAAGCTCCAACCAAGTTTCACATCATCAGCTGTTTGCCTAATACAACACTTCACGTGAATACATATGAAGTAAAGGAAACTAAAAGAAAATCTTATGCAGCATCACATGTGTAATATCATCCTTCAAGAGTGGTTTATACTCTCAAATAGTCCCTGATTACTTATTTGACGCAGAATACACAAAACAGATGTCACATAGGGTATGTTGTTCTCACCTTATTTTCAGTCCTTATAAGAAAAAATAAATTTAGGTAAGTTCAAATAGGGACTAATAAGGTAATAAGTTCAGATAAGCAAAATTAAGGTTTGACACTCACAGATAAAATCTGCTACAATGAAAAAGAGTTCAGATAAATTCTGATAAGGTCCAATAAGTTGAGGAAAGTTAAAGAGCAGACTCATAACGTGACGAGTCAATCCATGTCCCACTAGTAGTCCGTTAATCACCACCTATGCCTTCGGGACCTAAAGTTTCCTGTTTACGGAATATTTCCGTTCACGAGAGTCCAAGATCCCAAACAATTCCATGCAAATGAGAATGAACCCTAAAAAAAGCAGGGCTAGAGCATCCCCTGTTTCAGAGACCCCAACAATTTGCGTGCTAACTAGGTCACCATATATCTCATTAAAAATTTACCGATCGCTAAAAAGGTCCACAAAATCACTTCATTTCCCATAAACAGTCACTCCCATTTTACATATTGAATTTCCCAGTCAAAATCACCAACAACATGCAAAATCTAAAAGATGATATTCATCTCAAGATGTTGGGAAAAGTTTGTAATGTCACCACTTACTTCTTTAAACCCTCCAACAACAAAAAAGAAACCATTAACCTTTCTTATATTCACCACTACAATTACGTTGGAAACATTTTCTCAGGTTACATGTAAATTAATTGCATATAATCAATTTAAAACTTTCAATTGAAAAAAAAATCCTTGTAAAAAGCCTCAAACATTAACACAATTAAACATGCACACAAATCCAAAGTCATATCAATTATACGCAGAATGATCTCTTTCATCATAATAATTGCATAAAGATTTGTGTACTCCTTCGTTATTTATCTTAATTTTCTCTTATCTTTAATCAAATAAGACAGACATGCATAATTTCAAAAGAAACCCAATTTCTCATTATTAAAACCCAAATCAAGAAATCAAAAATTAAATTGAGATAACAAAATGAACCTAATCGCAGCATAAAAGAAACAATAAAGGGCATCAACCGATCATACGATTATCAAAAACTATAATTAGGGTTTGGGAAGTAGAGAGAGAGAAAACCTTCGTAGAAGCAGGAGTTGCCGGAGTTGCCGGAGTCCGTGAAGTAACGGAAACTTCGGTCGTCGGAGACTGATTCGTAACAACCGACGGCTGAGACATCGGAGATGACGGCGAATTTAATGGGACCCACAAACAGAGGAGAGAGACAGAGAGAGAGCTAAGATGAAGTGAACACTGTTTGTTTTACACCCTTTAAAGGTTCAAACGTTCTGAAGAAAGAGCATTTTTATTGCAGATCTCGAAGGCTGGCTTTCCAAAACTACTTACTCCAATCCATTTTACTCGCAACACTTTGACTTTTATGTTTGTTCATACATTATTTTGACTCATGTTATATTTAATTATATATTAAAGTAAAAGATAAAAAATTAATTATATGAAAACTAGTTTTAGAACCCGTGCATAATGGACGGGATTATTAATTGCTTTATAGCATAACTAAGGTACAATCAAAAAAATAATAATGATGCAAAAAACGGAACATCATAAAATCATCATATATGAGGGATCAAACCGTTAATTACACATATGACTTTTTAATGCAATCTATATGTTTGAAAACACTTCATTATAAACTACATTTGTTGTATCTGTACGCACTCCGTAATCTTTGTCAAAACTCAAAAGGAAGGATCTTCAGACCCTTTTTGCTCGTAACTCTGGAAACAGCAACATAAAATTGGTCGTGGCCAAAAACAGGTTTCGGGAGATACAAGCCTACATGAAACAAATATTGTCCTTGACTTTTATTTATAGTCATAGCAAAACAAACCATTAAAGGAAATTGACGTATCTGAAATCTGATAGGAAACTTGGTGGAGACCGATGGCGTCAAACATTATAGATGAATAGTGTAATTTTCAGAGTGTAACGAGTAATTTGAAACGGAGGAAGTAGTTTTGTTTTTTTTTTGTTTTTTTTTTTTGTTTTTTTTTTTACAACAAGTACAAACATGAAGTAGTTTTGTTTAAGTGAAAGAGAAATTCCTAAATAACTATAGAGGTAAAAATTGACCCGACCAGTTTATCTGAGTCGAACCTAAAATAAAATAGTAGAATGGGTCCCCTAAAAAAAATAGAATGGGTAGAGTTTTCGATCCATTAAAGTAAGGGGGTGTTTGGTTGAACTTATTTGGATGGATTGGAATGAATGTCATACTATTAAAAATCATACAAGTGTTTGGTTGAGGTAATTTGATATTGGGACCTCATACTCCTTGGATTCTAATTCCACCCCAAACCCCCTGAATCTCATACCCACCAACCCCCCAAAGTTTCTAACTCCATTCCTACAAGTATCAAACCCTAAAGTAGAGGAAGAGAAATTTCAACTACCTATTTCTTCTACTCTAGCATTGTCAAACCTCTTCTTTGTTTATTGCTTTTAATCTGATACTGCTTCGTCTTCTACTTTCTTTTCTTTTTTTCTGGGTATTTTTTCTTTTTCTTTTCTTCTGGGTATTTTTTTCATTTTCTTTTCTTCTGGGTCTTTTTTTTTCTGGGTATTTTTCTCAGAGTTAAAAATAAAAAAATAAAAATTTAAACTAGACTTAGAAATCATTCAAAGATTAGACCAAACACTTTGAATGGACATATGATCCATTACAAGCTTGAACCAAACAATTTAGAATGGGTATGGGTATATGAATCCATACCACCATGGTATGTATCTCCATACCATTCCATTCCAGTTTTATGAACCAAACAGGCCCTAAATGAGTTGACATGACTTACCTGTTTAACTAAATAGATCAAGTTAAAGTTGACATTTCCAGCATGAAATTAACCCGCTTTGACCAATTTGACTAATTCACATATAAAAGTCTTAAAAAGTAATGTTGAAATTAGTGAAGATTAAAGAAATACTAGCTGTTTATGAAAAATAAACTCTAATCATGCATATCTTTAGATCAATTTACTACTGAAAAATAATTAATTTTGATTAAAATTTAGTAGTAAGAAATATATAGATGGGTCAAGCAGGTAACTAAGTAACTCGTTTTATAAACATATTTAGTTAGGATTGAGTTTCTCTGCATATTTAATATGTGTGGTTAGGTTTGAGACATACTAAACTCGTTTATATTAACAAGAATATGAACCCACCCGACCAAATTTGTTAACCAGCCTTAGTATTAGTAATGTTCATCCCACGATGTTTTTCTAAATAAATGAAGTAATTTTTTTAGGAAAATAAAGATCCAAGAAAAATAAAACATAATGTTGATTTTTAAATATATTAACGAGTATTTTAAATGAAAAATATTGTATATGAAATTATTAATACTGTATGATGAAGAACAAACATTGTATAAAAAAATTACTAATCTTGTATAGGAAGTAACTCAATTTTTACATGTATGAATAATAGGAGGAATTAGGGAATCCTTATGAAAATAGTAGTATTTTTCATATATATAATAGGTAAAGGCGATGAATTTTATGACATTTCATTTTACATAAGAAAGAAAAGCTAAGTGCAGACAAGATACGCCTAAGAACTATGAGGGAGGTCGGATGCAGCATCAACATCAGCAGCCTTGGAGGCCTCGACTTTGTCATCATCATCATCATCATCATCATCATCATCATCATCATCATCGTCTTCCTCGTCCTCCTCAAGGGCAATATGAGCCTAGATCTCAGCCGCCTCAGCCTCGTATGCATCCTGGTACTTGGACCATATGTCATTTCATTCAATCGAGGGGAAGGACTCGGCCAGCACACCCTTCAGCCGCTCCAGGGCCTTGTCCCCACCCATCTTGTGGGAAACATGGCCGACCTCCAAATTATATGCGTTGTAAGCTTCGGTGGTCTACTAATGAGTGAACCACTACTCCTCAGAACAAGTAGACTTCTTCTCGGCCAATGCAACATTCACATCAGTCGTCTTGAGCTTGAAGGTGACCCTGGCTAAGTCTTGCTCCGCCTTCACCATCCAAGCCTCGGTATTCGATTCTTTTTTTTTAAGGTGAATTGGACTTATTCAAAATCTTCGTATTCAAGTTATTTTTCTTGAACTTAAAGTAGTTATTCATATTAATGCTTTTTTCTCAAAACTTTCTTATGATCTTTTCTATAACTTTTCTTATTTTTCTCAACTTTTTGATATTTGTATGACTTTTACTTATATTTTTTTAACTTTATTAGACTTTTCTTAATTTTCATAATCTATTGAAAAATTTCTAAACCTTTTCTAAATTCTCATTAACTATTTTGAAATATTTAGTCTTCCCATAACTAATTTTATTATTTGTCGTGGAATGACATGATCTCATGACATTTTATGTCATGAATGGGATGAATTTCTTTTCTTTTGGCTCATAACATGTCCTTTACAAAAAGAAGTCATAAGTGGACATGTTGTTACTTGTTAACTTCATCTTTCATACATGCATATGCATTTATATATTATAGATTTTATATCAATGATGTTTTGGCATAGCGGTCGGTTAAGATTGAGGTGTTGTGAATGATAGGTCACATGTTCGAATCTCCACTCTCCTTCTTTGTACTTCCTTCGTGGCTCATATGGATTGTTTTATTAAATTTACGATACATGCAAAGTTATGTAACACTAGTAACAATTTCGCGGTTTCCTTATAGACAATTATGGTATAGTAATATGATATTTCTTAAATATACCTATTACACACCGGGGGTGTGAAAATCTGACCCAACTCGTTTATCGAACCCGAACATGACCTGAAACAAGCGGGTTTACGTTGAGATTTTTGACTCAATAAGTAAACGGGTTGACACGAGTTACCCATTTAATTGAATGGGTTAGGTTACGGTTGACATGCTCAACCCGAATTAACCTGATTTGACCTGTTTAACTCATTAAAATATAAATTTCCTAAAAAATTGTGTTAAAGTTGGTGAAAATTTTAAAAATACTAATTGTAGAACACAAATAATGAAAAGAAAATCTAATCATGTATACTTTTGTGTGAATTTATTGTTGAAAACTAATTAATTTTTAAAAATTTAATAGTAATAAATATGTAAATGGTTTAAAGGGGTTATATGGGCAATCTGTTTAATGAATAAGTCGAGTCAATGTTAAGTTTTTCAACCCATTTAATAAACCGGTTCAGTTTGAGTCGAGACATATTCAACCCGAACACGACTCGACATGATATGTTAGTCAACCCTATTACACACTTTAAGTTGAATTGTATATAAGTTATAAATTATAATCATGAAACTATTGGTGTATCTAATATTCTATACAAATATTTTGAGATAAGGTCACACAAATTTGTCTATAGTTTAGTAACCAAAAGTTTCGGTCCAATTTTTTTTTGCGAAGCGTGACAATAATTGTTTAAATCGGTTATTGCCTAAACGGTAAATTATTTTTTCGGTATGATTTTCTGATTAATCATACGGTTTTCGATTAACTATTAACCGTTATTTAAGTTATGTTATTATATTTTACTTAATATACATATATATTTTCTATTATTGGAGATTGAATTTAATTATATATATATATACTCTATATAAAAAGTATTATAAATGGATACTAAGTCAATTGGAAAACATTATTAACTAACACTAAGAATTCACTCCATTCCCTAATTTTAGTGTTTATATTATTACTAAAGTTTTCAAACAATCACATACTTCGTCTCATCGCATATATTAATAAAATTAGTTGTTGGAAAATGTTTTATACTAATTTAATATAGATTTTTTTTTGCTTTTTCTGTTAACCGTTAACTCAAAAATCATAACAGTAGTCGTACTTATTTGTTCCATAACCGTACCGTTGAAACAATTTTTTTGTCCGTATGATTACCACTCATTTAGACCGATTTTTCAATTCCAGTTTTTAAAACACCCCTAATCATTACAATTAATCATATATTTCTTACTTATTATGTAAACAACTCTAAAACATGTCTTACCATTTTATTACTTTTGTTCTTGTCCATGCACTTATGAGCATATGATCCTCATATTTGATTTGTTCCTATATTGATGGTTAACCATATATATTTTCTTCTTTTCCTATTGCCTTGATTTTTGTTAGAATCTCTTCTATATCCTTTCAGCATTACTATGATTACAATCTTCCCGGAATCAACTTAACTCATTATTTAGCATGCTTCAATCACATTGTTGTAATTTTTTGGTCATCAATCAAGTTTGTTTATGATTTTATAATGGAATTTTTTTCTACATTGAAAAGAAGATGATAGGATCATATGATTATGGAAAATACATTTTGGAGCAAAGGTTATATTGGGCAAGTGCCATTGGTATGTCAATACTTGAAACTAGATGGAAATTTTGTGAACAACAAAATTGGCCCATTAAATCACACAACATCTACAGTATTGGTTCAATTTATCTTCTTTTTCTTCATTTCAAGAGTGACTTATGCTATTTTACGACATCTGCAACAAAATATATTTGCCGCTCAAATCATAGTAAGATTTTTCCCAATTTCAATTATTTTATATCTATTTCTTCGGTCATATTTTAAATTACATGATAATGTAACATATAATTGTGATTCACATTAGTGAACATTACATGCTCACCAAAATCTAGTGTGCATATATACATGCAATCAAATTCCAATTATTGCTAATTTGTATTTGATTGAAAATATTATGACATCATGCCTTTAAATCCCCTAATTCATCTCTTGAAATTGTAATATCTAAGAACCTACTAAGAGCTATCTAATTTTTGTCAGCTGAAAAGTGGCTAAACACTTCATGGTTATGAAATTTCTGTTGTCTAGATTTTCTTATCATATTTTAGATTACCTAGAGTTTTATCTAAATGACTTTGTAACATATAATTTAGCCTTTAGCGTGCATAAATACATTTACCTCACATATATTTTTTCATGAGCTATAGAATAAAATATGAGGAAAAATGAGAAGGAAAAGAACTACAACCAACATTTATCTAGATTATCTATAAATGATGCTACATTTTTATGCTAAAACTACAACATATAACTTTTTTAGCTAGAGAAAAAAAACATTAACTAACAACCATACAACATCTACAATTGGAATTAGGTTCAACCATATATATGTCTACTAAAGATTATAATATAAATCTCACTCTCAAGAATCCTGATTTGGAAGAGTTCATATGCCCTAACTAAAGTTTTCCTTTGTTTCTTCATGTATATATTTGATGCAAGGGGTCTGACAATCTCTAGTAGGAATAATGATACCCATTATAAATCCGTGCGAACACCAATCAACAAACATATTGAACACACAAGCAAATGGACTAACAATACCGACTTTTATATACGATTGATAGTCAATAATCATCTTTTATTAGGTATTTGCTATAAGAAAAGGCCATTATTTTGATTCGATTCACTTATAATTGTTTTACCTTAATAATTTGTTTCTAATATTCCTAAAAATAACCAAATTTCATAATTACGGATACTACAAAGATGGATAACAATAGAGATCATGCAAATTAAAATATAATGTATGTAATTATATTACTTTGTAAGCAAAAAATTAAGACAGCTTTACTAATCGTTTCACGTGTAGAGTTGGATATGAGACGGGTCAACTTATTGATCGCTTGATTTGGCATGAGTTTGATACTAATTCTACAACCAAGCAATGACATACTTGAAGCAATAACTAATATAATAGCCTAAATTAATATGTGGAGTGGATTTTTGAAACAAAAGTGATGCCTATTTACGTATTACTGCAAACATATATATGAGTATTTCAAACTTGAATAGGTCCGGTACATGCAAAATAATTTATTGTACACCAGATTTCGTATGATATAGTCAGTTTTGATTTGATATAGTAAGTTTTTGTATGATGTATGTAATGATTTTTCTCTGATACATCCAATCTTTTATGTGAGACATTCAGTTTGGATTCACAATAAATTATTGTGAATTTAGCCCACTCAATAAGAATTATTATTCAAGTAGTTTTTTTTTCACTTTGCCTATAAATTTACTTTACCTATACCTTAAATCCTTAATGCTTTCTTTCCCATTGCAGGCTGGCATCCTTATTGGACCATCGTTTTTGACCCATGGTCGAGAAGTCTATGATAAGTTTTTTCCACCGGGTGGCACATTAATACTTAAAACCTTTGGATATTTAGGTTTCATAATCCATCTATTTGCATTAGGTGTAAATGCTAGTACAAACATTATAAAAGATGTAGGAAGAAAAGTTATAATTTTAGGACTTAGTAGCTTCATTTGTGGCGTAGGTATAAGCTTCACAACCCTCAAAATAGCCAAACTTACTTCTTTCAATATTCCAGAGCACCATCTTACATCATTAGGACTTCCTATGGTTCTTACATCTAACTCAGTATCATCATTTGTTGTTATGACCTCTTTCCTCATAGAATTGAACATGATTAACTCAGAATTAGGAAATTTAGTTTCTTCAGTGTCAATAATCACTGATTTTGTTGGATGGTTCTTAGTAGGATTCGTGGGAAATATAGCACGAACAGTACTAAATAAAGATATTAAGCAATCATCATTAATTATCCTTTGTATATTTGCATACTACCTTACCATATTTTTCATTTTACGACCCTTAGTTATATACATATCAAGGCGTACCCCAGAAGGAAAACCAATGAGGGAGAGCCATTTTTTTGTGATCATTATTATGGTTCTAGGAGTTGCATTTGCTGGAGATCTTCTTGGGCATAGTGCTGGATTTGGTGCATTTTTATTTGGGTTAGTGTTACCAGATGGACCACCATTAGGAATGACGTTAATTGAAAAGTTTGACACTATAAGTTCTGGTATACTACTTCCTATTTTCTGTATTGTGAGTGGACTAAGGACAAATATATACTCTTTACGTTATCCATCATCCATGATCATTGAACTAATCTTACTTATGGGATATTTCGGAAAGTTTTTGGGAACCTTAATATCAGCTATATTGATTGGGAGAATGACTCTCAATGTTGCCTTACCATTTGCTCTCCTCTTGTGTTGCAAAGGAGTTGTTGAACTCGCTGTATATGGAAATTTTAGGGATACACAGGTATGTATAAATTATAATAACGCATTTTCATCAATTGTTATGAACGAAAATAAAAAAAATAGGATCATTTTTTCCACACCACAATGTTAGCAATATAAGTACACAAATTCTTGGATATAACTGTTACACCATAATTAATGATATAACAATCCACAAAACACCGATTCTTCAGTTAAAAAAGACCAAATGACATGAGATTCATGTCATTATTCGTATAGACCATGTCATCCTTGTTAGAGTCTATGTCGTGTTATACAATAAGTTATGGTGTAACATGTTACACCCAAGACGCACTCATATAAGTATGTGATGTGGAATATTCACATTGGTGTGCATAAAAGAATCTCATTATCTCTTTTAGTAACCTAAGCTATTTTCATTGCTCATAACACTATTTCCGTGGAACCATCGTTCTTTATTGGAATAGAGTAAGAATGAGTCATGAAATTATCACTAAGTTCTTTACTTCTTTATACATGATATTAATTCATTTAACATTGATATTATTTCCCATATTAACAATAGTCATTATTTTTCATTGCAGCTAATATCAGATGAATTATTTGCTCTTTGTATAATCACTATGTTGATTATAACTGGAATTTGTGTACCACTAGTGAAGTATCTTTACGACCCTTCGTCACAATATGTCAATATGAAAAGACAATCAATTCTAGAAAAGGGGAACAAAGGAATTCTCAAGATGTTAGTTTGCATTCACAAAGAAGATAATGTCCCTTCTATCATCCATTTACTTCAAGTTGCTAAACCAAGAAAACAAAGCCCATTATGTGTATTAGTTCTCCAACTCTTTGAACTTATTGGTAATAAGAAAGCCATTCTTGCACCATATGACGAAGTAAATAAGAAGACATTAACGGGAAGAAATTCAGAACATGTAGCTACTGCTTTTACACAATTTCAGAAACAAATACGCGAAAATTTGAGAATCCAACACTTCACTGCAGTTACGCCTTATGCTTCTATGGACAATGATATATGCACCCTTGCATATGATAGAGGAGTAGATATTATCATTCTCCCTTTCCACCAAAACTATAAGGGTATTGATAAAATTGTCGCGGATTCTTATAGCATCAATATAAGAAATGTTAATCGTAGAGTCATAAGGAAGGCTCCTTGTTCAATAGGAATATTAATTGATCAAGGAACACTAGAGGATGGCTACCATACAATCAGTGAATGTCAATCATTTTATATAGTTGTTGTGCTATTCCTTGGTGGTACTGATGATCATGAAGCACTAGCATATAGTAGACGTTTGGTAGAGAATCCAAATGTTCAACTTCAAGTCATTAGAATTAAGTCATTGCTTAACAACGACGACACAACTACTGATGAAGGAAATGTCATTGACAATATGATTGTAAATGACTTTGTTGTAAATACTAAGAATATGAAAAATGTCAAGTTTAAGGATATCTTTGTAAATGATGCAGTAGGAACTACGAAAATTATTCGTTCGATAGAAGGCAATGTGGACTTAGTTTTGGTGGGAAGGTACCATGATCCACAACTCTCAGCTATATCAGGACTAATGGATTGGAGTCAGTGGTCTGAACTTGGTGCAATTGGTGCTGTGCTTGCTACTTGGGATTTTCAATTTTCAGTGTTGGTAATACAACAACATCAAAATGATTACCATCAATCGGAGGGACAAAAAATGGTACAAAAGCAACAAAAACAAGTCAAATCAATGCATACAAGACAGAATTCTAATGCATCTTTAGCATCTATAAGAGATGGAAATGAAACCACGTCATTTGATACTAAAGATTCACATGCTTACTCTAATCTTGTGGTAAATCAATAGCTGAAATAATAGTTAATTTGTATATCATGTTCATATATATAACACAAACATAATGATAACCAACTTGATATGTATCACTTTTTTTTCCTTCTGCTATGGAGTATAAGTTATCACGAGTCTCTCTTATCACATAGTAGTAAGTAATAATCAAATTCAAATACAAAAATATAAATCCTCTCATTAGGCAAGATCATGAAGGCTTCTCTTCACCTCATTTCAAAAATTTACTACTTATTCTCGTTAAAATCAAATTAATCCATACTAGACCTTTTAATGTTTAGTTTCGTACTAGTACGAATGATGCAAACTCCTTCCCAAAGTTCGCTTGAGTAAAAAACCATGTTGTCACTACAAGAAAACCATTCAAAGAGGGTAATTTTTATTAATAGAAAAGGGCAATTAGATTATTGTCTTGTGTAAATATAGGAAGGCAACCACATTTCCCCGGTTGATATTTGATAAGAGGAAGATTTTACTATTTTGCCTTCTTTAATATCATTAAGAGGACAATTTTATGTTTGTCCTATATAATATCAGCAAAGAAGACAAAATTTATAGATTTGTCCAGTTTGATCTAATCTAAGACAGACTAAGAGCACAATTTTGCAATCTTGCCCTATTTTAATATTTAGGAACAAGGAAGACCAAGTTAAAAATTGCCTTATTTGATAAATTACAATAAAAAAAGATAAATTTAGACATAAGAATAATTTTCATCATTTTCTTTTTCTTTCTCTCCCAGTTCAAACTTTCCACCCTAAAAAACATAAATTGAATTCTCTATTTCTCACTCTTGCAGAACACAAATTCTTATATGTGACCGACCCATATATAAGGTCCACGCAGGATTTTTACAGTAAAAAATAACCCAAGTGACCTAGATTTTTTCTCTCCTCTTTTCTTCTCTGTTCCTCCTTCCTCTTTGAATTTTTGGAGTTGAGGACGATACATTTCACAACCCAGATTTCGTTGTTGTAGAAGTGTTGATATGAAGGAACTTTTGTAAAGTTCAACAACTATTGCATTGGAATATCTAGAAAAGCAACTTGTTTAGAGAAAAAGTTGTCGAATGGCTCTCTCCAACTCACACTTGCTCAATTGATTTTTGAGAATGACATTTTATGGGTCAGACTTGAGAATGAGGGGAAATGAATTTTAACCCATCTATTGCATCTCTTATGGTAAAATATTATTGTAATTTCAATTATTCACAAAAAATACCTTATTTATCTATATAAGTAACCTCATTTGTTCATAAGAGTAACTTCATTGGTTCACAAAAGTAACTTTATTTAATCATACGACGATCCTATTTAATCAAAGAGTAACCTCAATTGTTCACAAAAGTAACTCCATTTGTTCGTATGAGTAACCTCATTAGTTCACAATAGTAACCCTATTTCTTCATTAAGTAACCTCACTTAATCATATGACAATCTTATTTAATCATATGAGTAACTCCGATTATTTACAAAAGTAACCTCATTTATTCATAAGAGTAACCTCATTCGATCACATCAGTAACCTCATTTAAACATATAATAACCTCATTTATTCATATATTTATTCATATGAGTAACCGCAAATGTTTACAAAAATAACCCCATTTATTCATTCAAATAACCCCATTTATTCATACGAATAACCCCATTAGTAACCTAACTTAATCATACGAGTAACTCCAATTGCTTACAAAAGTAACCCCATTTTATTCACAAATTGTGTGTTTCTCCATGGATTTTTTAACACTTTTATTAACTAATTCATTCATTTATAAGGAGTAATCCTATTTATTCATACTAGTAATCTCATTTAATCATACGAGTAACCTCATTTTATTCACGTAAGTAACCCATTTTATATGCATAAGTAACCCCAATTGTTCATACAAGTAACCTCCACTTATTAATACGAGTAACCTCATTCGTTTGTAAGGAGTAACCCCATGTATTCATATTAGTAATCCCATTTAATCATATGAGTAACCTCATTTTTTTCCACATAAGTAACTCCATTCTATTCGTATCAGTAACCCCAATTGTCATACAAGTGACCCCCACTTATTAATACAAGTAAACTCATTCGTTCATAAGGAGAAACCCCATTTATTCATACTAGTAAACTAATGTAATCATATGAGTACCCCTATTTTGTTCACATAGGTAATTTCATTCTGCTTATAAGAGCAACCACATTTATTTATAGGAGTGACACCCTTTTATTAATAAAAGTAACCACATACTCTTATAAATAACTCTATTTGTTTATAAGAGTAACTCCATTCATTCATAAGGGTTTGTGCATAAGGGTTAACTTCAAAAGGTCATATCTCACAGTGTGGTTTAATTTTTTAGTAAGGGTATTCTCGTTAATTCACACCTAAAAAACTTACCAAAAATAGAAAGTTTTGAATTGTTGTATTTAATTTGAAACTTTCCAAAAATGAAAACTGTTGCGTTTAAAACGAAACGGAGGTAGTACAACTGTTCAATCATGGCAGAATTGAGGGTAAATAATTTTTTGCCCTTTAAAACAAATAGGGCAATTTTTGGATGTAAGAGAGCAATTTTACTTACCCTCTTTGATCTCATTTGTTGTAATGTTTATGAAATGAAATTCAAGGTTGTCACCAAATTTGGGTGTAATGCGTATATTAATGTTTGATTTAATCTCATTGGTATATTTACGTTTTTTCCTATCTCATTGGTCTATAGGTTATGTATATTATTTATTTATATTTTAATATATTGAAGCAAAAACTAAAAGATAAATGTACCACCCTATCATGAAAAAAAAATCACCTAATCTCTTTGAGATATTTTAGGAAATAAAATCTTCTATAAAGAAAAGCTATTAACCAAAAAAATTCAGATAATCTTATTAATTTGTTCAAACTAGTAATTCTAAAATTTCCAATTAATACTAATGATTTTAAATATATATCTTAATAATTAATCCAAAAGAAAAATTTATGTATCACAAATTCGAGCTAAACTCGTTCCAAAAAATGTTCATAGCTAATTGTCCATTTTTCATAGATAACATAGGGCCTCTAACACATTTGAGACGACCCTGCCTAAACTATCTGAAGAAAGAATCGAAAGGAGCTAAGACTCAGCTTGAGGCAATATATCTAATGCAGAGGTAGTAAGATGACCATAAGATGTAATTAAGTCTCTAGCCTCGCTGGCCTCGCGAATTATATGAGTTAGACAATATACAATGAACTGATCGAGAAGTCCTTTAATATTAGTCATCAAAGTCGAGATTTACCATAGGTAGAAGAAAAGACGTTTGACAGGCCACAAGGTTGTCTACATTCAGCAACTTGTGAGTATTCCACTGATCAGAGGGGTGAACTTTATGATCTAGAGTAACCGCCAAAAGGTTCATATTGGATAGAGTTAAGAGACTCTCTTGTTGCAGGCAATTATCCAACTAGAAGAAAATATTCATGCTAGTACCAAGTTTCCAGCAGGTGCCTTTACGCGCGCGAGATTTCTCGTTGCTTGTAAAGTTTTACTCCAAATTTAGTTAAGAGTCTTTCGAGTGAGGAATGTAATCGAAGAAGGAAATAAAAAGACAAATACGTGTCTCGAATGATATGAGACCAAATAATCAAAGGGGAGGCAAGGAATTATTATTATTATTATTTTAGTTGTTTTTTCTACGGGAAAATAATATCATATTATTAATTACTTGCATCAATATCTGCTAATACAACATCATCAGGAGGATATTCTTCCAACCACGCTCGAAGATAATCAAACTTACAACTAAGCTTTGCTAAATCTAAGCAACCACATCCCCTTCTCTCTTTACAAAGGTGAAAGAAGCTTCACTACAACCGCTATGGATATCATTCAGGATGATGCTTCCGAGTTCTGTAGGTTCCATACTTGCTTTCTTCAACCTTAAAAAAATAGCAAAGTTATCCGTTTCCAACACAAAGTCCACAAAGCCAGCCTCCATAAAAATCTTCAATGCATGTCGCATCGTCATCGCTTCCACAATCACCATATCAAAGTCGCCTTGTAAGAATAAGCATGTTTCCACCACGAACTCCACCTAGACCCACACCCCCCTCCCCTTTGAAAATTATCGCGTCCGGGTTGATCTTGTATACATTTTCTCCTAGCAGTTTCCACACTTTATTTAGCTGAAGTTGGTTCACATCCATACTACTTACCTCGTTTGCTTGTTTAATCCTCCCACAATCCTCATGGCCTTGTGGATAACCTCTCCAACTATCTTTTTTCTTCCTTCTAATACCCACCCATTACGCCGCAACCATATACCCTAGCTCATACTCCAAAAAAGCTTCGCCAACTCGAGTCCTTGTACCTACTGCGAAGGGATCCACACCACTCTCGAAAAGAGCCCTCCTCATTACCATAAAACTCCATCCTTATAGGGGAAAGATACCAAACCCACCTTGCTTCATTGCACGTAGTGAGTGCATGTAAAACAATTTATCTTTTCTCACCACACATGGCGCACCTCTCATCCACTTCAAAACCGTGCTTCCCCAACTGCTCCATGACTGCAACCCTCCTTTTACAACCCTCCAAGAAAAATGCTTAAATTTTGGCGGCAGATTCGCATTCCATATCACTTACCACTCAAATCCCCCTTGATTTGTTGACGAGGTGGCCTTATCACTCACATATTCCTTTAATAACATATGGAGCACTCCTTACAATATACTTACCATCTTTTGAGTAGTGTCATGCCCATTTATCTTCATCATTAAGCAAAGGCACCTGGATATGCCTAATCGTTTTCACTCGACCTTGCGAAAGTAGCTCATCCAACGGCTCACAAATCCACTTACGCTTGACCCACAATTCTTTCACCATCAGGGGGATATCATTACGATTAATCGGAGTTGAGGGGATTTTGAAGCTTGGTAACTTTGCCACCCAATGGATCTCGCCATATATGTATGTTTGCATCATTTCCTATAACTCTTCTAGCCCCTTTTTCAATCACCTCTCTTGCCCCAAGATTTAGCGCCAAGTGAAGCTCATATTCAGGCTTGGCTTAGCCTCCCAAAAAGAGCAATTTGGGTAATATTTACCCTTTAAAACTTGAGCCATGAGAGAGTCTTCATTGTTCAACACCCTCCAACCTTGCTATGCGAGCATAAATTTATTAAACACTTGCATGTTTCTAAAACCCATACCCTCGTCTTTTTTTGAACTATACATATTATCCCATGCCACCCAACAATTCTTTCGTTCCTCACCTTTTTTCCCCCAAAAGAAATTCCTACATAACTTTTCTACCTTTTTAAAGATACTTAGAGGGATAGAGAAGCATTGCATTGCATAAGTAGGAATTGTTTGTGCTATGGATTTGATGAGAATCTCTCTGCACGCTTGTGACATATACTTTCCTTTCCAACCTTTTAGCTTTTTCAGATACGATCCTGAATAACTTGGAACACTTGTTTCTTCGAACTTCCAATGTAAGTTGGCAATCCAAGATGCTTGTCGTGTCCATCAACAACCTTAAATGATAACTTCATCTGAAGTAAAATTGTCTTCTCAAGTTCAATGTTTAGACCAAAAGACACCTCTAATTTGTCCATCATCAAATCTGACCTGAAGCAGCTTCATAAATTGAAAGAATATCCATGAAATTCCCAACCTCATTCTCACTAGCCCTCACAAATAGAATACTATCATCAACAATAAAAAAAAGATGAGATATATCATCAACCCGTCTAGCAATTTTAAGGCCATGGATGTGACCTTTTTTTTTTCGAGTCCCGCAATAAAGCTGATAGGCCCTCGGCATACATAATAAACAGGAAAGGAGGCAATAGATCACTTGCCCCCGACTCTACTCGGCTTAAAGTATCTCGAAGGTTTCCATTTACAATAACCTTAAACGAAGCAGAGTTCACACATTTCATGAAATTGTTAATGTAAGCACTGGAAAAACCAAATCTCAACATAATCTTCTCCAGAAACTTCCATACAACTCGAAACTTCCATACAACTCGATCATTTGCTCATGTCCAGTTTAATCCCCAAAAACCCTTTTTTCTTTTTCTTTTTATCCTTAAAATATAGAAACACTCATAGGCCACCAGCACATTATCAGTAATCAATCTTCCCGGCACAGAACCACTCTGAGACTCATGAATAATATTAGCAAGAATTAGTTTTAGTCTATTATCCAAGACTCTAGACACCATTTTATACACCACATTAAACAGACTAATTGGTCTAAAATCAACATGAGACTCACATTTTTTCTTCTTCGAAACGAGCACTATATGAGTCTGATTTATAGACACAATGTCACCATTATTATTCAAGATGTATAACACTTGCTCAATCACATCTTTGCCTACAATGTTCCAAAGTTTATGAAAAAAGATTGCAGACATACCATCAGGTCCGAGCGCTTTCTTGGGGTGCATCTGACACACTGCTTTATACACCTCCTTCTTCGTAAAAAGGGTTGCCTACAACTCATATTGGGTAGTAGGGCCTTCACTTTATCTACTACATCCGTAGCTTCTACATGCCCACCAGTGGTAAAGAGATTCTCAAAAAAGGCAGACAACACTTCCATAACTTGTTCTTCATCTTTAAACTCATTTCTTGCAGCATATTGATAAGAGGTTTTTAGTGTGTCGTTAAGACACCAAAAATTGCTTTTCAAACAATATTTATAAAATTTAACAAGCAATTACTAAGAACATAGTAAAGGCAAGTCAAGGGGAGATCCACAAGAAAAATGGGATTAATCAAAATCAATCAAGTCTAGGTTACCTAATTGAGGGATTTTTTGGGGGGTTTAAAAATGATTTGGTAACAGCTAAAACTAACTATTATCAAAGAACTAACAAATAACACGAGATGAAATATCAAATAGGAAGACACTAGAGTTAAGGTTACTAGTATGGATCAAAGGGGACAACGATTATTAATGCAATTGTGATTCAAAGGCGACAATTATGCAAGGTTTAGTTTTCCTCTAAAACACTTGAGTCCTCTCTCGAATAGTCCTCGAGAATAATCACTTAATCAATCAACTAACTTCTCCCTCGAATGGTCTTTAGTCAATTGATTAAGAGATTCTTTAAGTACGGAAAACCCCAAATATAGGATCCCCTTAATTTCTACCCAATATCTTGGTCTAGAAACTTAGTTGATTCATGAGGATGATAAAAGAGTTCAAAATTCGATTAAAAACATTTGAAATCAAGATACTAAAGTATAAGTGTGATCAATATCTATTATAAGGCCTCAAAACACCAAATTAATGCATAATCATCTTTAGATCATCACAATCACATTAACAATATATTTAACCTCTAATCCATACTTTCACCCTAACCCTAGATAGGAAACTACTCACTAATCATGGATTTTAAGCATAAAAACATGAATTCTATAACTAATCTAGGGCTAAACATGCTTAAGAAATAATAATTCTAATAAAGATAAGCAATTAAGAAACTATAATAAATGATATCTAATGATAAGAAGAACAAAGAATAACAATGAATAGAGAGATTAAAAACTGAAAATTTTGAAATTAAATTAATGAAAGTTACCTTGAAAGTGTAGAAAATCAACAACTTTAATCTATGGATCTCAATTCTAAGAATAAGAAAAGTGTTTGTCTCTCTAATGTGAACCCTAATATCCTCTCTAAACTATAGAATGAAAGCATCATCCCAAAACTAAACAACTCTCGTTATTAAAACGCGCATTGCTTTCTTTGCAAATTTAAATGGTGCAGGCGCACCAAATCAGGTGCGGAGCACCATTTCTTCTGTTCTCCAGCATACATCCGTCGTTGATAGGTGTGGGCGCACCATTGTCATAGGTGCAGGCGCACCATGTCATAGGTGCGGAAGCACCTTAGAGTGGTGCGGACTCACCAACTGTTCTGCTCTAGTCGAATAATTCAACTTAAAACGCGCATAACTCTTTCATTTTAGATCCAAATCAATTTTATGACGAGCCGTTGGAAAGCTACCGAAACAAGTTTCACCTCCAATTGAATTACTTTAATATGATTTGTGGTTCGAAAGTTATGTCCATTTGAAGTTCCCTAAATATGATTCTATTGTGCAATGTGCTGCTTTGTGACCTCCAATTGAAATTGCTTTAATATGATTTGTGGTTCGAAAGTTATGTCCATTTGAAGTTCCCTAAATAAGATTCTATTGTGCAATGTGCTCCTTTGTGCGAACGAACATGGGGCATGGTGCAAGCGCACCATTTCTCAACGTGTGCTTTATTTTCATTGCTTCCTTTGCTAACTCTATAACTCATAGCCATCTTAGGTAGTTCACCTATATCAAGAACATGTCAAAATAGGGTAAAAGCAATTGTACTAGAAATTTGATAAAAAAATGACTGAAAATCCAGCAAAATGACACTATGATCAAGAATGATCAAGTGAATGAAGTAGAAGGGGAAAAGGAGAATAAAAAGGGAATAAAGGGGGAGAAAAAGGATCATAGTGAGCTAAAAGGAGTCCATAAAGTGCTTTAGAAACGCACTTATCACATATTTTATACTGACAATGTTATTTCGATATACTCTCTGTTTTGCCTTAGCCTAAAAAAAGGTTGTATTTTTATCACCATTTTTTAGCGATTTTTGTCTACTTTTTTGTTTCCAGTACATCTCGTCTATTATCTAATTCAGTCTTTCTATCATCAAGAGCTCTCATTTGCGCAAAAACCTCATCTATTTGCATTTCTTTTATAAGTTGCTCCATTTTAATCCTAAAATCCTTCATCTCCTTTCGAAAATCACCAAATTTATTTCTCCCCAAGCACTCAAATTCCTAGATGTAGTGCTATTTTTTTAGCAGAGATCTCCGCCCTTTTCCAAAGCACTCCCAATAATATATGCACAAGTTTCATCGCAAAGCCACATCTCTCTGAAATGAAACAACCTATGCTTTCTTTTCTTTTTTTGCACTTTAGCATTTCCTTTCAAACACAAGAGAAAGGGGGGATGATCATATATTCATTTCGAAAGATGGGTAACAAACAAACGTAGGAAGTAGTGTCACCATATCGAGGTGGCAAAAAATATATCCAGCTCTTGAATATTATGCTCCCCACCCCTATTATTAGTCCAAGTGAAATCATGTCCAATATACCCAAAATCTTCAAAGTTACACTATGTGGCTGCTTGTCTCAAAATGTTCGCATCTTCAACTCGAAAGTTAATTCCTACCTTGTTTCTCACTAGAAAACATCATCAAGCTGAAATCCCCACACGGAGAGCTTGATGGTCTTCTTGAAGTTGAGCCAACAACAGGCCCTTTTTGGCTTTTGCTCCTCCTCCGAGAAACCATACACTCTAGTAAATCTCCATCGTTCATGCTCCATCGAGTCTCCCATAATTTAACTTTCACCCTTTTGGTAAAGGCTTCCTCACATCCACTTTAAACCTAATTCTTATGAATCTATCTGTTCTTAGCGATCCCGAATTCTCCATCTTCACAAAGGTGCCAAATTTGTTGCGTAGCTTCTCCACGTTTGCCATATTCAGCCTACCCTTGACAAGAAGGTTATAGATCCGGGCCCAAATAGGAAGTTCGTACACCGAGTTTTCAGAAGGCCAAGGGATCAACCTCGTTGAAAATCACAGCGAGTCTATCAAAGTATCATGGTTGTTCATCGAGAACCCTCTTCTTATCTCTTCAATGATGAAATGGGAACATATATGTGTTTTTATCACTGTTACTCATTTCAACGTCATGCATAGGGTTCCACACATTCTTGATGGTACTTATAAAAGCGTTGACATTTATCTTGCGATATGTCCACACTTTCCCCACCAAGTTTAATTCAATCCGTGCTTCTTCATCTAATCATCCCATTCGATTGCTTGTTTAATCGCTTCACACTCCGGGTGAGAAATATCAACATATTTCCTCTTTTCATTTTTCTTTTGATCTGTATCTCTCTCTGTCGTGTAACTGGCCCATTCCCTTGCCAGAGATTGCCAGCAACGAGTCCATTGAGTCAACGAGTCTTCAACCAAGGTTGAGGAAACCTAGAGGAAACTTATTAGTTGTTCTTTTTCTTTTTTCAGTTCAGTTCATCCCAAAAAAATAAGGCCTATATTGCTTTATAAGAATCACACATCTTGTCTAGAACAAGAAATTAGCTTCCCAAGAGGTAATGTGAGTCAAAGTTTCTCTTTAAAGTAATTAAAATCAAACATATAGTCTAATTTTTTTTTTTTTTGAGGAGAAAGAGAAGTGCATTAATCAAATAGTCTAATTTTTTCTATCTTATTTTTCTTAACTTTTTATTTTACTTAAGTTACCTTTTCTTATTTATTTTTCTAAAGATAAACAAAAACAAGGTGCATAAGAAGCGATCCATAATATTCTTATAAGAACCAGAAGAAATACCATAGTCGCAATAACCCAGCTAGAGTGGGCTTCATGAAAACAAAAACCCTAAAGCCCATCATTCCAAACCCTAGCTACCTTATCTCTCTCCTCTCCCACACTATAAATACCAAATAAGCCGTAAAATCTTAACCCTAGCTTCCCCTCCTCAATTTCACAGAGCAAAAGTGTGTGTGCGAGAGAGAGAGGTCAGAAAAGATGCAGATCTTCGTGAAAACCCTAACGGGTAAAACCATAACCCTAGAAGTCGAATCCTCCGACACCATCGACAATGTGAAAGCAAAGATCCAAGACAAAGAAGGCATTCCACCAGACCAACAACGTCTGATTTTCGCCGGAAAACAACTTGAAGATGGTCGCACACTTGCTGATTACAACATCCAGAAAGAGTCGACTCTTCACCTTGTTCTTCGTCTGAGAGGTGGTGCTAAGAAGCGTAAGAAGAAGACTTACACTAAGCCTAAGAAGATTAAGCACAAGAAGAAGAAGGTTAAGTTGCCTGTTCTTCAGTTTTATAAGGTTTCTGATTCTGCTAAGATTCAGAGGTTGAGGAAGGAGTGCCCTAATGCTGAGTGTGGTGCTGGTACTTTTATGGCTAATCATTTTGATCGTCATTATTGTGGTAAGTGTGGTTTAACCTATGTTTACCAGAAGGCTGGAGGCGATTAAAGCATGGATTGATAGCAGAATCTTGAAAGTCAGTGCTTTCAATTTTTATGTTATATTTAGTTTTTGAGATTTTTAGATTCTTGCAAGACTTTTCGTAATCTTAGTTGTTATGGTTATCGTTTGTTGAGGATTATATTATAACTCTGTTGTTTTTGCTAATGTTGGATCTACAATTTTGAATCCTTTTTTTTTTTAATACGGCGTTATAATTTTGTTTTTTCGTCTTGATTTTGGCGCTTATTTGATTTAGTTTGTTGTTGTTGTGTGGTTGATGATATGCTTTTTCAGCCGCTTGAATCGTAAATATGTGGTCTTAGACTTTATTTGATTGAATTTATTGTGGAGTTGATGAATTATAAATCTTTTTTTTTGAATTTAGCGTTATAGTTTTGTTTTACGTATTGCTTTTAGTTTTTAGTTGAATGAATTTGTTGTTGTGTTTTTTTGTTTGGAAAAATTGTGAGGTTTATTTATTCTGTGAATTGAATCGTAAATTTGTGGTTGTAGACTCTAATTGGTTGAATTTGTTGTTATGTGGTTGATGATTTAATCTGAGATGCTTGAATCGTAAGTTTGTGGATTTAGACTTCAATTGGTTAAATATATTTTGTGGTTGATGAAATCTCGATTTATTGGTTAAAATATATATCGTGAGGGTAATTCATACAATATAAATGTAATCTCAGTTTCTCTAATCTGAAAGTTGTATGTGGATTCTGAAAGTCCTAATTTTGTGATTAAAGTTTGATTAACATTAATATTTGTGGTGGTTCTGAATAGTTTGTGTTTTCTTCGGTCACCATGGTATTTTGGTCTTTGAATTAGTTTTTGGGATGTACAAGGTCTATGGAAACTGGAAATTAGACGGTGATTTCTGTGTCAAACTTGTTTATAATTGTATTCTGTAATATCCTGCTTTATCTTTGGCTAAGACGACTTGTGTGAGTGTCTGTGTTTTGCTTGTGAATCTTATGGCTAAGACTGACTTGTTATTGTGTGATTGTATGTGTTTTGCTAGAGAGATTATGGTTGCCTGCTTCGCATATTGTATGCTGCTACTGGAACCTTGTTTGAGAAATCGCAATATTGCTCTATTTTGAAATTAGGGGCGTGTTTGCTATGCTTTAACAGTCAGTCAATCACCCAGATTGCTGGGTGTTTTTGTGCTTGTACGATTGTTTGAATTACGGTCTACCTGAGTTTGCTTATTTTGGTTTGTCATCTATTGGGATCACTACCTGAATTTTTTTGTGGTTTTGATGTTTGCCTGGTTTTATGTAGTCTTTTTTATCTTATGAAGAATTAGCCGTATGTGTTATGCTAAAGATCATCCATATTCATGGAACTGCCTTACGCCTTGGCCCCATCATCGTATGATGTTTAAATTGCAGTGCTGGTACGACCTTTTGAACAACTGCCTACCTGATTTTGTTGGGTTTAGTTTGTCATCTGCTCGGTTCACTACCTGAATTGAGTTGTGGTTTTGATGATTGTCTGTTTTATGTATTCCATTCAACGTTCATGGAACTGGCTTACACCTCGCCCCCTATTGTCTTATGATGTGAGCCACAATTTATAGGACTGTATTAAACCGTTCCCCAGCATCCTATGATGCCAATCACAGACTATTGCTTTCAAATCCTTTCATTGGACATACTTTTTAAACAATTAGGGCTCTGTAAGCTTTTTTTGGCAACGAAACCCTAAGCTGGGGAACTTTGATTTTCTTCATAATTTTTGTCTTCCGAAACTGATCTTTAATGTGAATAGGAACATGAAGCTGATATCATGTTTATTTAGTGATTTTGTTAACCACTCCACAATTGTCCACTTATATACCAATCAATGGAAGTAAATGCACAATAATATCTTCTAAGAGCTTCCGGACGGAAGCATGGCTAATCTGGTGTAGATGAACTTCCTGCCAAAATAGCTTTATAACAATTGTAAACTGCTCAATTCTCATGTTCTGATCATACAACTGCTTTACATTCTAAATCGTGTGCTGCAACTGCGCAGAACAGATTTTTGAATGCAAATTGCTCAAAAATGATCCTCTGAAAACTTCCGTAACATGTTCACGTATATTTATACCCTATGTAAGAAACTTTGCCGTGTTAAAATTGACCCCAAAACTTGGAACTCTTAAGCTTAAGACTGTCGTGAGAGTTGCTGTGCATACCCAAGTTAACGGGAAGTAAAAAAGAAAGCATGAAACTAAGGATTTCAAATATGCAAGGTTAAAAGTTTGAAATCCAACTTTAGCTTCATCTGAATTGTTTCCTTATTATATTGCAACCTAAATTGCCGCATTAAGCAAAGAGAAATATTACACAACTTTGACCTAAAATATTGGGGAAACTTTCCACGAAATCAATACAAAAGGGAACAAAATTCTTGCATGCTAGATTGAAAAACCAATAATAGTAAACAACTTTAGTCTCTAAAATGTGATTGTCCTCATTAAGCAACAACTACAAAATACAAGCACTCCTTTGTTCGTGACTCCAAAAACAAGACAAGTATTATCTTGCCATATATTTGCTAGAAGTGTAGCTGAATTGATGTCGTCAAACCAATTCAAGATCCTGAAATCTACAATGCCCTCTATTGGTTAGAAAATATTGGGGATGGTTAAACATCATACCAAAATTATTTAAAATTGTCCCGTTCGCATTAAACATTTTCAACTTCACTCTTCTCTTTGTATTTTTTCTTTTCTACAACCATCACCATCATCCCCACACCACCATTGAGGCTACATACACCACCAACTAAATTACACCCAACTACCAACGAAATCAAAAAAAAAATTTAATCTCGTTACAAGAAAGCGCGTATGTGAATAAGAAAATTGATTGAGCCTTGTTTTGGAATAGTGTGGTGGCCACCAAATAACGTACTTAAATGCCCAATTTTTTTATCAATTTGTTCAAATATACCATTCAATCTTATCATAAAAATACAAAGGTAAAAGACTATATAATATATACTTGTGTAAATTTTACAATCTAAAAGTATCAACTTGTAGGAAGTTGAGTCACCACAAGATATATACAAGCTAGGAAATTTTTTATTTTTTGAAAGAGAAAGGTTAATTCATCAATTGAAAGGAATATATGACATCAATAATCAATCTTAAAGAAAGATAAGATGAAATATAATGTGATCTAATGAAATTCTTTACTGATATAATTATGATGACAAATCGAAATAAAATAAATGTAAATAAATAATGTCTTTTTGTTTACTGAATTATGTAGCTTTTTAGAAGAGCTTTTATTATTTTTATAAAGTTTTGAGATATACTCTTTTTATTGGATCCTGCAGATAACATACGAAAATTCACTAATGATAGTAACTTTGAATAACAAACTATTAAATGAATTTGCGGTAAAAATCAAATTCAAAACTCACATAAGGAGATGTTAAAATGTCAAATTCCAAACTCTTACTAAAGGAGACAAAGAACCAAAGCATTAGACAAACACCTAGAGGTGGCATGGAACGAGCCAGCATGCGTGCCACCCCGGCACGAGCCCGTTCAAGGCCCGCCCCAGCACAAGCCCGTTCAAGGCCCGCCCCGACACAAGCCTGCCTATATGGCCCGTGAGCCGGTCCACGGGCCAAATGTCTCTTTTCTTTGTGTTTTAGTCTAAAATTGCCAAAAAAACAACATAAAAATGGATCAGGCTCGCGGGAGGCACGACCCATGCCCAGATTTACAAAAACCTCTGAAAAAGATATAAGGAGCATGTTCAATATTAACCTTTAAAGTAATTTTTAGTGTTCAACAAAAAATTTAATAATAATGGTGAAAAGTAGTGTTTGAAGTAACTATTGGCGTTTGAATTAGTGTTCTAGAAAAGCTATAAAAATTAGCTTTTGAAGATTGAGTATAATTTATTTTTGTTGATTTTCTAATTATTAACTAATTTTACCGAACACTAGTAATCATAAAAACAATTTACACATTTAAACTTTAACAACTAATATATAAATCCTATTTTTAAGAGCGTTTATTTAAAATTTAATTATAATTATGTTCCAAAAATTCTTATTTTATTTGAGTTGGAATATGAATTTTTCATTTGTTTGTGTTTGTATTATAGTATTTACTAATGTGATTTTGTGAAGTAATTATTGGATGTATTCTTGGGTTTTATATGCAATTTGTTGAGTAGTATTTGGTCGAAAGAGAAATCCATAACCAAAATCATTCCCTTGTCTGTTATATTTTGAAAGCTAAAAACAAAACTCATTTTACTTTCTCTCTCTAGTTATGAATGTGTTGATTGTGAAAATGTTATTCGATGAATTCGAATACGCAACTGTTTTGCTGGTTTAGTTTATGAACCGAAATAGAAAGTGTGCAAGATATGGGTGGAGGATGCTTACTCTTTTGACCCGATATGTCGGCTACGCCTCATAACAAACCTTGGGGGTAATATTGTTGTGCTCCATATGAACATTGGAGGCCGCATTTTTCCAGATCCTGTACTTGTCACTAGTTTATTTAAGAGAGTGAGCTATGCTAGCGTTGTAATGAAAGGAAATGATTTGGAACATAAAAGTTATTTTTAACGGGCTGAAGAAATGTTGCGAGTTTTTCTTTCATTTTGAAATTTTGTTTGTTTTGTATTTCTTCGTTGAATTTGGAGGTCTAGAATTATGAGCTCGGAATTGGAAGTGGAGCAGGAATATATAGGCTTTTATTTATTGTGATCGAGTTTGTATTTTAGATAGCTGATTCGAGATTATTTATTGATATTGTAAAGTGTATAATTTTTGGGAATTTAGTCGAGTTATTGGTGTAATTAGGGATATTTTTCTGCTGCGATTTTATTTAATTAATAGTTAAATTCTAATTTGTGGTTGTTGAGTGTGTTTCGCTAGCAGCTTGGAAGAGCGGGCTGGTACATAATATTTGACAACTACCTTTATCGAACATACCTAAATTAATTATTTTAACAAAAACTAAAAAGCAAGTAAATAAAAGCCAAATTTCGAGCTTACCGCTATCAAAAAAATAGAAACACCTTCCAACTGGCTAAGGAAAATTTTGGGTTTTTAGGGATAAAACGGATAAAGAGAGAGGCAGTTAGGTCGTTAGCTAGGTAAAAGTTCACAATACATATTATATTTGTATAAGTGGTAACTTGTTCAACTTTTCTATTGTTTCCCACCCTTCAACTTTGATAAAATGGTATTCTATGAACTTGTTAGTTGTTTTAAGTAGTTTACCAGTTTATCCGTAGCCGTGATCTGGTGCTAGTTTGAGTTTTTTTGTTACGAGTTAATGATCCCTGTCAAAATGAAAAAGTTAATTATCAATGAGATTAGAAAACCTTATCTAGTTTGCTTCCCAATCTTTTCAAATCTTCGTTCTACATGCATGTGAACTGTAATTGAACCAACCACTAGATTCATGCTCGTTACTATTAGGTAAGAGCATTCCTTCTCATCTCAAATAGTCTTACTTGTGTTTCATCTAGCTCAACGTGCTAGATATGTAATAAGCACACGAAAATTTAACATGGTTTGACTAACGTGATCTGTATACATGAGCTAGTTAGAAATTCTAAGTTTTTTCAATATAGTGATCAATCTTGGAGTAATTCACAGCGCAAGAGTATTCCAACCATGCACACTGCTAGGTACCCTAGATAAAGATTATCAAAGTAAACAAGAGAAATATGCACACAACAGTAGGATAGTAATTGTATTAATGAGTAAACTCAGCAACCTCATAATACAATCCTTATAATTCGAGAAGTAAGGGGTCTCCCAAGCCTTTCCTTTATTTCACTCAATTTATGGATGAAAACTCCTACTGAGCTCAAGCTCCTATTTATTTCTCTTTCTCTTTCTCTTTCTCTACTAACACCTAACCATTTCTCCACTCAACCATTCTGTTATGGCTGCAGAAAATTCTTCTATTCCTTCAATACCAAGCTGCCACCTGTAATAGCTTGATTAATGACTTCATTGCACTTAGTCCTTTTATCCTTTTTTCTCCTTGCATACGTGTACAAAACGGGGAGCTGATGTGAGGGCTTGGCAATACCACTGAGCCAATTAAGCACCTTTTCCTCAAGGTGAAAATTCGAAAATCGTGCATTGAGCAAAGCCACAGATTCCCATGTTGCTTCATTCAGGCAGATTGTTCCATTTCACCAGAACTTTACCTGATCCGTAAAACTGAAGCCAACAAGACATGAGTTGACCTAATCCATAAAACTGAAGCCAACAAGACATGAGTGGTTCGAAAGGACTAGACGTGACTATCAAGATTGTCTGAAATTAGAGCGTACCCCTAGGAGTTGTTTAGGTTGAGTTTCAAGCACCATGCCAGTAGACGATTAGGGAGGCAATGTTGTGGAGATCTGATGTTGTCCCACTGCTTTCTTGAGTTGCGACACATGAAACACAAGGTGTATCTTGGCATATGGTGGAAGAGTTAACTTATATGCGACTAGGCTTACCTTCTTTGTAATTTGGAAAGGTCCATAAAACCTTGAAGAAAGCTTCTCGTGCATCCGCTTGGCTAAGGATTGTTGTCTATAAGGTTGCAGGCGTAGATACACCAAATCTCCCACATCTAAGTGCACCTTTCTATGCTTTTTATCCTCATGTAGTTTCATTGCATTTTGAGCGTGCAACAAATGAAACTTGAATTCATCCAGAATAACATCTCTCTTAACAAGCTGATCTTCTAGGGAACAAAAGGAGGTGTTACCTTTCTCAAACCTGAACAAGGGTGGAGGGTTTGTCATAAATCGCCTTGAAAGGTGTGCATTTTGTTGAAGCATGAGGACTAATATTGTAGCAATATTCTGCCCAAGGGAGCCTAGTAGCCCATGACTTGGGTTTGTCATTAATAAGACAACTTAAATAAGCCTCAAGGGACTTATTGACGACCTCGGTCTGTCCATCAGACTCGGGATGGTAAGTAGTACTCCGATGAAGGTTGGTACCCTGTAGCTTAAATAATTCTCCCCAGAACAAGCTCATAAAAATACGATCTCTGTCAGAGATAATGGTAAAAGGAAAATCATGGAGCCTAACCACCTCCTTGATGAAAATTGCAGCTACAGAGGATGATGTAAAAGGATGTTCGAGTCATATAATGTGCCCATATTTGGTTAACCGATCAACCACCACCAACACCGTGCCCAAGCCTAAGGACTTAGGAAGCCCCTCCACAAAATCCATACACTAGTAGAATAAATGCTATTTGCTGCGGTGATATTGCTGCGGTTTTACCTATACGCAGCAATATAACACGCAAAAAGAAAAAAAAATAGAAATTGACAATATTGCTGCGGTTCCCGCCCAAAACCGCAGCAATATTGTCTAACAGATACTTTTTAAAATAAAGTGGGGGTCTTGAACAACACATATTGCTGCGGTTTCCACGTAGGACCACAACAATATATTAAAAAAAATAATATTTTAATATATTGCTGCGGTTTTTGACAAAACCGCAACAATATTATGAAAAAGTATTAAAAAAAAAAAGTTAGGGTTTCGCATATAACCCGCCTCTCATACTCTCACCCTCAAGCGCTCCTCTCTCATACTCTCACCCTCAATTGCTCCTCTCAACAACCCCTAATATTCTCTATCCTCCGGTCTCTCTCATCTCATCTCTCTGATCTCCTCTCTCTGATCTCTTCTCTCTGATCTCTTCTCTCTGATCTCCTCGCTCTAATCTCCTCTCTCACCCCACTCATCGGAAACAGTAACGGAGACATTAGATTCAGGAGTGACCCATTCGTCATCATCGTCCTCATCCCATTCATCGTCTGGGCCGTTGATGGTGAAATTGGGCACACCTGGGCTGGAGGTTGAGACGCGAGCAACACAACAAAGTTTTTCGTCCGATAAACGAGGGTTTCGTTTCCAAAAGACGGTTTCGAAAGTTTTTCGTCCGACAAACGAGGGTTTCGTTTTCAATCGTTGTTTTTTTTAATCGTTGTCGAGGGATAGATATGTGATTTCTCGTTCTATGTCGCCATTTTTTTTTGAATCATTGTCGAGGGATAGATCTGTGATTTCTCGTTCTATGTCGCCATTTTTTTTTTTGAATCGTTGTTTGAGTTAGATCTGTGATTTGTTTTTTAGATTTTTGTTTTAGGATTTTTTTTGATTTTTTTTCGTTTTTAGTTGAGTTTCTTATTTTTGTTTTTATTATAATTTTTGTAATTAATTATTAGGTTGTAATAATTGTTTTGTCATTTTTGCTTTTTATTTTACTTTTTAATTTTTGTATTACTTATGTAACTAGTTTTTTTTATTTTTATATATTAGTGAGATTCAAGTTATTTCATGTTTAGTTTGTCTGCAAAATTGGTGGATGTGTTGGTTGCATGGTTTACTCTTTCAAATTTAATTGTTAAATTCCAAAAAAAAAAAATTTTTTTTTTTACCTGTATCTGAGCTATTGCTGCGGTTTTGGGCAAAAACCGCAGCAATACCTTATACGTTTTTAATAAAAAATAAAAATATTGCTGCGGTTTGGCCTAAAAACCGCAGCAATATTTGTAGATATTGCTGCGGTTTAAAACCGCAACAATATTATTAATAATACCTATTGCTGCGCCCTTAATTGCTGCGCGCCCAAAACCGCAGCAATATGGCACTTTTTAACCGCAGCAAATAGCCTTTATTCTACTAGTGATAGAAATGTCTTCCCAGATTGTTGAGGGAATGGGTAGAGGCTGTAATAACCCGCGGGACTCAGAGTGGACGTCTTGTTTTGTTTACAGACATGACAACTTTGCACAAAGTTATTAATATCCTTCTTCATACCTCTCCAGAACCATTCCACAGCAAGTCTTTGGTAAGTTTTAAAACCCCCAGCATGACCACCCATAGGAGATGAGTGGTACTCTCTCATGAGTGTAGAGTGCAAAGATGAGTGTCTAGGGGTGACCAAATACCCCTTGTACATCAGTATGCCATTGTCTAATGTGATCCCTTTCAATGATGAGTTACTAGCTGTCACGACACTGAGCAGTTGATGTAGCTCATGGTCATTGTTAATGGCATGCTGGAACTCAATCCAATGTGGATGGTGAGTTGTTACCAAAGCACCAAATTCCACAACACCTCCTTGTTTCCTTGATAGAGCGTTCGCCACCCTATCACTTGCTCCCTTTTTGTATTTAATTTCAAAATCAACCCCAAACAAATTTCCCACCCATTTTGATACTCCGGAGCAAGTTCCCGCTGTTGTAGTAAATACTTGAGGCTTTGCTGATCGGAGTGAATAATAATTCGCCTACCCAGGAGATAATGCCTCCAATTTTGAGCAGAGAGAACCATAACCATCAACTCTTTCTCATAGATAGACTTAGACTGAGCACGTACTCCCAAGGTCTTGCTATAATACGCTATCAAATGGCCTTGCTGAAGGAGGACAACACCTAGCCTATACCCTGATGCGTCTGCTTCATTGGCAAAAGGAAGAGTGAAGTCAGGCATCCGTAATACTGTTGCTGTAGTAAGATTTTTTGTAAGCTTTGAAAAAGCGACAATCTCCTCTAGTGACCAGTGAAAGGCGTCCTTTTTGAGTTGTTGTGTAAGAGGGTGTGCTATGTTGGCATACCCTTTAATGAACCTTCGATAATACCCCGTCAAACTAAGAAAACCTCTAAGCTCACACAATGTCTTAGGAATGGGCCAATCTAGCATAACCTGCACTTTTGTCTCATCCATGGCTACCCCTTTAATGGAATCACATGTCCTAGATAAGCCACCTCAGATTTACCAATCTCACATTTTTTTCTATTTGCAGTACATGGTACTTGAATTATCCCTACCCCCAACATGTCATGATCTAATTTTTCTATTTCATTTTTCTGAGATCGCGGGTATCTATATGGTCTTACACTAAGTGGATTGGTGCCATGTTTTAGGACTATGGAGTCTTCATATCCCCAGCTAGGTGAAAGGCCCTGAGGTAAATGAAATACCTGAGTATAAGCAGTAAGTAAGGGCTGCAAGCATTTTGGAACCTGGTCCTGCTTCTGAATTTCTTTAATGGACCCATGCAGGTTGTTTAATTCCACCCAATATCTCCCACCTTCCTTCTTTAATGTCCGCATCATGGCTTTGAAAGATATTTCGGCCCTACACAACACCGGGTCTCCATGCAAAGTCACAGTAGCCTCCCCAAGTCGGAATTTTTGCGTTAGGGTTTTCCAATTAG
Source organism: Beta vulgaris subsp. vulgaris (assembly GCF_026745355.1). Taxonomy (NCBI): domain Eukaryota; kingdom Viridiplantae; phylum Streptophyta; class Magnoliopsida; order Caryophyllales; family Amaranthaceae; genus Beta; species Beta vulgaris. Next base: position 41,675,932 of record NC_079205.1, read on the forward strand.
TGAACGTGTTGCCCAGATTTTCCAACCACTGGATTCCATGTATCAAATCGGAGTGGCCCAAGGGTAAAGGTAGATAATCCTCCACGACCTCCACTTCCTAAATCTTCAATGGTACCTCCTTACACTCACCTTCTCCAAAAACCTATGTTCCTGTACCCAAACAAACTCCAAACGCCTTGGAGTGTGTTACTGGCAATTGTAACCTTTGCATCGTTTCAGTAGAGATAAAATTGTGGTTGGCCCCTGGGTCCACCATCACAATAGCAGGTTGGCCATTAATGGTGCTAGCCAACTTCAATATTTTTGGGTTTGAAAGCCCCATGATTGAGTTCAGTGAGATTTTCACTTGTGGGGGTTCAGAACTTGGACTAATGGGTGACTCTAGATGGGTTAAATCCTCCAGCGAGCCATATTTAACTTCCCCATCCTCCTAACCCAACAAAATGCTAAGTTCCTCCTTCTGACATTTATGTCTAGCCCCCCCATTTTTCATCACAACGAAAGCAAAGGCTTCATTCTCGTTTGTACTGGAGCTCTTGCTCACTCAACCTTCTTATTTCGCCAAAAGGTTTAGTCACCAGGATCTGGGTTGTGGGTCTGGATGAAGAGGTAGAGGAGTGTTGCTATTTTGTGGATGGGGTGAGTTGGAGAAACTGGTTGGGTGAGTTTGATAAGGGTAGGAATAGTGAGATCTAGCTGAATAAGTTGAGGGTTGTGGACCGACCCAGAATAAGCAGAGGATTGACTCCTAGAGTCCCATTTCTTTTTAGGCCAAAAGTTTAATTTAGTCTCAGTTTGAAAAGCCAACTCCATGACTTGATCCAATGATTTGGGCCCAATAAGCCGCATTTCATTTATGATTTCTTCTTTCGGCCAACTAGTGAATTGGGCTTGGGCCACTGATTTCGTGATTCCTTCGAAGGGTGCTAAAAGTTAAATGAAGCGTCTTTTGTATTCTCCCACTCCTTCAGTCTGCTGGTGGCTCAACCACTATTCATGCAACGACCCCATAGCGGTGTCACGGAATTGCCCGAGAAGAATCACCTTCATTTCCGACCACCTCAGTAAAGGTCTCCGACGATCTTCCCACTGATACCAGAGAAGGGCATCACCATTGAGGGAGACCACCGTGGCCTCCACTTGTTCCTCCGGGCTAAGGTGGTAGAAGGTGAAGAATCGCTCGGCGCGGAGGATCCACCCATCTGGGTTGTGACCCGTAAAAATAGGCAGGTCCTCTTTTTTGCTCCCCGTTTACTCCCTTTTGTCTTAAATCGAAGTCCGTGTTGCTACCGCTTTTGAATAAGTTCGGGCGCTCTCGAAAGGCACCCAAACACTACCTTAAATCCACCACTAAACCCTACTTCCTCCTCGTCCTCCGATGTATCCCCGAAATTCTGTCCTCGATTTCCTTGACCACCCTGTCCTCCTATTTCCTTCGAGTCGCGCTAGTCCGGCGCACCCCTTATTCCACCCGTATCGCCATGGACTTCTCTCGATCTTCTCTCTCCTCTATCCCGGATCTTCGCCATTTCCTCCCCAAGTTGGTGGGTGGCCTTCTCCAGGGTGGTGGCGGTTTGTGTGGATAACGTCTGTTGCAACGTTCCCACTGCCCCAGCTACCGCCGAAGACACCTCCTCCTACAGGGATGTGCGCAACTCCACCACGCTCTGCTCGAGTTGTTTGATACTCTTAGTGTTGGTCGTCGCCATGATTTTGCTCGCTGGAATCTCCTGCTCTGACACTAACTGCTAGGTACCCAGGTAACCTAGCTGATAGATTATCAAAGTAAACAAGAGAAAAGGCACACAACAGTAGGATAGTAATTGTATTAATGAGTTAACTCAGCAACCTCACAATACAATCCTTACAATTTGAGAAGTAAGGGGTCTCCCTAGACTTTCCTTTCTTTGACTTAATTTCTGGATGAGAACTCCTACTCAGCTCAAGCTCCTATGTTATATTTCATGTTTTGATGATGCTAAATACTTAGGTAAAAATATTATGTTGTTTTCGAAAAATATAATATAACAAACATATTATCATATTTATTTATGTATCATGAAGGGAAAAGATTTTATAAATCTAAGTCAAGATATCACCTTTGTTCACTTGGAATTATGAGGTATATTTAATGTTCTATTAACTTAGAATATTTTATTAAAGATTCTTAGTTATTAAATATTGTTGTTGTAATACCCCATATTTTTAGTATGTATTTAAATAATCAAATATTTATTTTCCAAAATAATTATATTAAGCAAAGAGTATTTTAGTATTTTTATTGGTTTTAAATTATTTTGGCGAAAATATGGCGTCAAAATTGGATTTGTTAAGCTTTTGATATTAAATCCTAGTCAAAAAAATTCAGAATACCAAAAAAAAATTTTTTTTAGGGGCCATATATTCCTACGGGATTTATGGTGATTGGAGGGAGTTTTGTTTTCCTATAACTTCCAAATAAATGATGAAAGTTAAATACATTATTATTAAAAGAGAGGAGCGCTTAAATACATTAAAACCCTAGTGACTTTTTTATTATTAATTTTAAAAGCCTGTTGCTGCGGTTTTTTGTAGGAACCGCAGCAATAGGTTCAATAATAATTTTTTATATTATTTTAATATATTGCTGCGGTTTTTGTCAGAAACCGCATCAATATGTTTGGTCAAATAGTCAAAAATTTTCAATAAATTTTGTTCAAACCATATTGCTGCGGTTTTCGGCCAAAACCGCAGCAATATGGTTATATTATATTTTTTCTTTTCTTTTTACGTGATATATTGCTGCGTATGGGTAAAACCGCAGCAATATCACCGCAACAATAAGTAATTATTCTACTAGTGATAACCAAGGAGTCATGCTGCATTGGTGAGCAAATAGTAGTATTATGTGTATAATTTTTTTAACCTCTCGAGAATACTCAGGGCAATTTGATTATATGGCCATTGATGAGCTGGAGAATGTTAAGACAAATTACGTACCAGAGTTTGAAGTCTTCGGTAACCTAGACATATATAGTTTTGTTTTGGCCATGAAGCGGCCTAATTGTATTAAGAATATTTTGATACACTCAAATATTTTAGTAGTTGTTATGTATAAGGCAATATTTGCCATAATATATGAAATATGTGATTGATATGTTTTGAACTAGTTATACTGGCATAGTTATTGAATTATTTGGTAGATACGCAGTTATTCTATGAATGTCTTTATATATATTTATTTTTATTCAAAACACTTTTACTTCTAGTAGAGTTGCAGAAAGAAGGAGGAGTATGAGTTCTATGGTTACAAGGCTAGCAAAGATAACTGAAAACATCACTCAAGTGATAGCTAATCAAGAAACCAAGCAGAGTGATACTGATAGTTTTAGTGAGTTCTTTAAGAGGGTAGCAGCTGTCAAACCTCCGACTTACCATGGGAAAGAGGACCCAGCTAGTTTAGAAAACTGGATCCGAGAATTTGATAAGCTTTTTGATGCCAAAGTGTGTCCTAAAAACATTAGAGTTAATAATGTTGTTTATCATTTGAGAGATGCGGCAGACCTATGGTGGAAATAAAGGAAAGATGATCTTTTAAAGGATCCGGACTTTAGGTGGAACGAGTTTAAAGGGGCCTTGAGGATCACGTTTTATCCAGTGTACTTAAGGAAGCAAAAGGCTATGGAGTTCACCAATTTGAGGATGGGGACTATGTCTATTAATGAGTATTATAGCAAATTTTTGGAGTTAAGAGGTTCACACCTGAGATAGTACCATCCGAGACTTTGAAGGCCCAAAGGTTTGAGCAAGAGTTAACCTCAACTCTCCAAAGTTGGGAGGAGTAACTTTTGAGACTCTTGATGAAATTTATGGCAGAGCTGCTCACTTATATGGGATTGAAGGAAGAGAGATTGAAGGGACCTCCTCTGGGGAAAAGAGGAAGTATAACAACTATGGGAACAAAAAAAGTGGAGATAAGAAGCCTAAGCCCAATGGTGGATTTAACTAAACTGAGAAAGACAATAGGTACCCTAGTCAGAAGCCTAATGGGAACCAAGATAATGGGAAGAAAGCTGAGAGAACCTTTTTTCTGCAAAAGGTGTGATAAGAAATACCCTAGAAAGGATTGTCAAGGCAACTTGGTGATATGCCATTATTGTCAGAAATTGGGCCACCGTGATTAGGAGTGCTTTAGAAAAGTTGGTGAAGAACCTGCAAACCTGACCTGAGTAGTAAGGTCCCTCAAAATGATCAACAAAAGTTATTAGTTTCTTTAAATGCTGATGTTAAGCCAGGGATGAGGAATTAGTCTAAAGGTAGAGTTTTCGTCATGAACCGTCGTGAGGCGCATAATGTTTCTAAGGTAGTAGTTGGAACCTTTTTCATTAATTCCTTGTCTGTCAAAGTGTTATTTGATTTATCCCCTAAAAAAAAAAGTGTTATTTGATTTAGGAGCATCTCATTCATTTATTTTAAGCACTTTAGTAGCAGTCCAATGTCTATTTCATTAGAAATTGCATTGCCATCAGGGGAGATGTTTAATTGTACTAGGTTGCATAGTCAAGTACCTTTAATGATAGTTGGGGTGAACTTTCCATCAGACTTAGTTGAGTTTGACTTATTAGACCTCGATATACTTCTGGAGATAGATTAGTTGGGAAGATTCAATGCTCAGATTGATTGTGAGGCCCGGAAGGTGTCCTTAGTCGGTCCGAAGAAAGAAAGAGTGACTTATAGGAAGCTTGGGAAGGAGAAGAGAATGAAGATAGTGTATGCGATGAGAATTCAATCTTATGGGAACAAGGGGCGGTGTCCGTTATTCTTATGTGGGTTCAGACGATTGAAAAGGAAGATGAGAATAGGGAGATGTGGGTCGTATATGAGGTTTGATGTGTTTCTTAAAGAGATACCGGATGTGCCACCGGTTAGGGATCTTGAAGTCACCGTAGACTTAATGCCGGGAACAAGACATATTTTAAAGGCTCCGTATAGAATGACTCCAGCTGAGATGAAAGAGTTAAAAGTTCAGTTGGAGGAGTTGTTGGAAAAAGAGTATATAAGACCTAGTTCGTCTCCTTGTGGTGCACCTGTATTGTTCCGTGAAAAATAAAGATGGTAGTTTGAGGTTGTGCATTGATTACCGGAAGTTGAACAATGTGACAATCAAGAATAAGTATCCGCTTCCGAGAATAGATGATTTATTTGATTAGTTGAAAGGAGTAGGGATTTTCTCGAAGATAGATTTGAGGTCAGGTTATCACCAATTGAGGATTGATGAGGGTGATATTCCTAAGATTGCGTTTAGGACGCGTTAAGGTCACTATGAGTTCACAGTGATGTCGTTTGGTCTGACCAATGCACCTGCAGTGTTCATGGATTTGATGCATAGGATTTTTAGACCATACTTGGATAAATATGTGATTGTGTTTATAGATGATATTTTGATATATTCAAAAGATAGGAGTAGTCATGAGCGCATTTGAGGAAGTTTTGTCCACCCAAGAGAGCATAAGTTGTACCAAGCTCTCTAAGTGTGAGTTTTGGTTGGATGAGGTTGCATTTTTAGGACATGTTATCTCAAAGGAAGGAGTTTCGGTGGATCCTACTAAGATTCAAGCGGTGCGCGAGTGGCCAACACCGAAGACGGTGTCTGATAAGGAGTTTCCTTGGGTTGGTTGGTTACCATCGAAGATTTGTAAAGATTTCTCGAATATATCGAGACCAATGACTAGCCTGATAAAGAAATAATGTCAGTTTGTTTGGACTTTAGAGTGTGAGGAAGTTTTTTCGGCATTGAAGGAAAGGTTGACTACAACACCTGTTTTGGCTCTACCTGATGAAAGTCAGCATTATGATGTTTATAGTGATGCTTCGAAATTTAGGTTAGGTGTGTATTGATGAGAACCAAAGGTCATCGTTATGCTTTAGGCAGTTAAAACCATACGAGGTGAATTATCCAACCCATGATCTTGAATTAGCTGCAATATTGTTTGCTTTGAAGATATGGCGACACTACTTGTATGGGGCAACATGTAAATTGTACACGAATCATAAGAGCTTAAAGTATATTTTCACTCAGAAGGAGTTGAACATGAGGCAGAGGAGGTGGTTGGAGTTGATCAAGGATTATGATCTGGAGATCCAGTATCATGAAGGGAAAGCTAATGTTTTGTTGATGCATTGAGTCGAAAGTCGAGTCATTCAGTTAATACAACGGTGTCGCCAAGTCAATTATGTGTCGAATTTCTAGAAAATGTCGTTGGAGGTACTAGAAGAAGGAGGTGTTGAAGAATTATTGGGTTCTTTGTCGATTCAACCCTCAATCTATGATGAGGTTAGGGAAGGTCAATCAAAGGATGAAAAGTTAGAAAAGATTCGAGAGAAGATCCAGGATGGTCAGGTGTCGGATTTCCATATAGCCGATGATGGAAGTTTGCGGTTCAAGGAGAGGTGGTGTATAGTAATAGAGAAGAGTTGAAGCAAAAATTAATGGAAGAAGCTCATAGCTCACCTTATTCAGTACACCCAGGTGGTGATAAGTTGTATTAGGATATGAAGCAAACGTTCTGGTGGCCAAACATGAAGCGAGAGGTAGCAGAGTTCGTGGCTAAGTGTCTCACATGCAAAAGGTCAAGTTTGAGCACAAGAGATCGCAAGGGAAGGTTCAGCCTCTGGATATTCCGAGTTGGAAATGGGATTCTATATCAATGGATTTTGTGTCTGCATTACCAAGAACTAAGGCTGGAAATGATACAATTTGGGTAGTGGTAGATCGTTTAACTAAATCCCAACTTTCATCCTATGAAGAATACTTGGTCGATGGATCAATTGGCTAAAGCATATGTGAAATGGGTGGTGAAGTATCATGGTATGCCTAAGGACATTGTTTCTGATCGTGATTCACGATTCTTGTACAACTTTTGGCAGAGTTTGCAGAAGGCATTGGGTACTAATTTGTTAATGAATAAAACTTTTCATCCGGCTACAGATGTGCAAACAGAACGAACAATTCAGACTTTAGAAGATATATTGCGATCTTGTGTTATGGAGTATCAGGGTTCGTGGGAGGATTTCTTGGATTTGATAGAATTTTCCTACAACAACAGTCATCATGCAAGTATTGGTATGGCTCCGTTTGAGGCTTTATATGGTCGGAAGTGTAGAAGTCCAGTCTGCTGGAATGATATTAGTGAAACTGTGGTGCTTGGACCCGAGTTCCTCGAAGAGACGGCGAAAGAGGTGAAAGTGATTTAAGAAAAGATCAAGGCAGCTCAAGATCGGCAAAAGAGTTATGCTGATTTGAAGCGAAGGGTGAAGAGTTTCGGTTGGGAGAAGGTATTGTTGAAAATATCTCCAATGAAAGGGGTGATGCGATTTGGAAGAAGGAAAGTTAAGCCCAAAGTATATCAGGCCATATGAGGTGTTAAAGAAGATCGGGCCATATGAGGTGTTAAAGAAGATCGGGCCATATGAGGTGTTAAAGAAGATCGGGAAAGTGGCATATAAGTTGGATTTGTCAAAGATTTAAGTCGAGTCCATGATGTTATCCATATATCTCAGTCAAGGAAGTATATTCCGGATGTGTCTCATGTGCTGCAACCTGAGACCACTGAATTAGATGATAGTTTGACTTACCAGGAAAAACCTGTAAGAATTCTTGATAGTAAAGTTAGAAGTACTCGGACTAAGGATGTAAGATTAGTCAAAGTTTTATAGTCAAACCATCAGATTGAGGAAGCAACATGGGAAGTTAAAGCGGATATGCGCAAGAAATATCCGACGTTGTTTACCGAGGTTAGTTGTCGAGTTACGGGGTAGTAACTCCTTTTAAGGGGGGTAGAATGCGATAAAGTTTCGCGCTTTACTATATTATTGCATTTTAGGATATTTATGAGTCATTATATGCATTTTAAACATGAGCATTTTGAGTCAGAAACTGCAATTTCGGATTTTAATCCGTTTTTGGAAAGTGATTATGACTTTTTGTCTTAAGTTTCAAGGTCGAAACTTCTTTTAAGGGGGGTAGACTATAATACCCCATATTTTTAGTATTTATTTAAATAATTAAATATTTATTTTCCAAAATAAATATTTTAAACGAGGGGTATTTTAGTATTTTTGTTGGTTTTAAATTATTTTGGCGGGAATATGGCGCCAAAATTGGATTTGTTAAGCTTTTGGTTTTAAATCCTAGTAAAAAAACAATTCTGAAAACAAAAATTTTTTTTTTTAGGGGCCATATATTCTTACATGATTTATGGTGATTGGAAGGAGTTTTGTTTTCCTATAATTTCCAAATTTATGATGAAGGTTACAAATCTTGGTTTAATCTCTTAATTTATGGTGAAGGTTACAAACTATTTAATTTTTGAAATTAAGTACTACCTATTCTACTCCTATAAATACCCCATACCTTAAACCATCTTTTCTACACAAAAACTTTGAAGAATCCATAATCTCTTACTTCAAAATTTTTCTTTCTCTTCCTATCTATTCTAGTTTTTATTATTCATTTCAAGTTTAATTTTCTTTGGTTTAAGAAAAATATTTTCATATTTCTTACTCAAAAATATTATGCTCGTGATAGGTCATTCATGTTTAAATTCATGATTAAGTTCATGTGGTAAATTGCTTATTGGTTGGTTATGAGAAAGCTCAAGTATAAGAATAAATGAAGATACTAATATACTTTTGTGCAAGATCAAGTTACGTTATATAGCTAGATCTTTTGAAATATGATTTTATGTGATAAAGTTGTTTATTGATTTAATGGTTGGATTGGTTTAGAAATTTGGTTTGAAATGGTTACAATATTTTATTATTCACTCTTGGAAGTGAAGAGAAGGAATGATTTTATCAATCATTTTATATAGAAGTTTTGTTATCCTTTTTGGAAAATTAAATTACTTTTACAAGCAAAGGTTGATTGGTTTTTATGAACTTTGAATGTTCAAAAAGTTATTTATGAGGAAAGGAGGTTTATTCATGACTTACAAGTCATATTATTATTATTTCCACTTGATTAATATCAAGAGATTCAAAGTCCACTTGTTGGCAATTATAGTTACCCCTTGATATAGCTCCGTGATGGGATGACTAGCTTGGGGGGTGTGCACACTTAGCAAAACAGAAGGGGAGATAAGAAGAGGAATTGTTTTCAGGATTAATTTTAATCCAAGTTGTTTGGAAAGAGTTTGTTCTCAAAAGGTTATTCTTGAATTATTATTCAAGTGTTTGGAAAGAGTTTGTTCTTAAAAGGTTATTCTTGAATTATTATTCAAGTGTTTGGAAAGAATTTGTTCTTAAAAGGTTATTCTGGAATTATTATTAAGTGTTTGAAAATAGTTAATTCTTAAAGAGTTATTCTTCAATTATTGGTAATGGAGTTTCCGAAATGAAAAATTGTTACGAACTAACAAATGTGTTACTTATCTAGTATATTTCGTTCTCAGTTTTATACTGACGCATATTTCCTTTTTCCTATTTGGCTTTGCCCTGTTTACCTTTTTGGTAAGCAGATTTGCAGGTGAATTTTGGATGTGCATGGGAGCATACTAGGAAGGGGATCTTCATCTAGATTAGAGTGTTTCATTTATTTTGATTATTGAGATATTATTTACTTTTATTAATAAAGAAGTATTATTATTTTTTATTAAAGCCTTCCACTGCAAGTTATTTTGTTAGTTAGTAGTTGGTTGCCAAAAGCGTGTTAGTCACTTGGTGGTAATACTCCTAAATTACTCAAATATTATTTACTAAATAATTTATTTAAAAGCGAGTAATTTGGGGGTGTTACAGTTGTCTTTTGTTAAAATGCAGTTAAAACATGCGTGGGAGTATACTGGTCCTCAATGATCTTGTTGGCTGAAGTGACGCGCAAAAGCAGGAACTACTTCCTATTAATTCTCCAAGCTTCATTACTAATCGGTCAATAAAAAAGTAACTATCGGCTAGATTTTCGCTCCACTAACGAATAGTGGGAGCTGCCATGACCGTTGCTACACTTGTGGATTATGCGCAGCTAACTTAGGGCTAAAACTCGCACGATCTTACAAGAACACATTTAGGAGATCATGGAGGAGTAAGATTGAGGAAGAAAACGACTGACTTCCACAACTATAAAAGAAGAAGAATCGTCGAAGGAAAAATATAACTTTCTCGCTCTTAAAGTTTTTTTTTTGAAAGAAAGAAAAGGGATTTCATTAATATTTCGCCAAACGGCACTTACAAGTCATTTCTGAAAAACATAAAATTCTAATAGAAATACATATCACCCTAGAAATGTAAACATCGCAGATTTGACTTAATTTTGCCTTAATAAAAATCTTCATCTGAAGCAATGCAATCTGTGAGTTCGCTCTGGTTCGGCATACGATCTACAGATGCGGAAATTTTGGGGTGAACGTACTCCAATAGTCTTCCATAATTTTACAGAAGTTGTGAAACCCTAATTCTTCATGTTGAATCTCGAACTTCAACCAATGAGAATAATTTCTCATACCTAAAAACAAAAGAACCATACTCACAACTCCCATAGGGGAGAAGGAGATTTCCAAAACAGAAACTAAAAACCCCATAAAAGGGTTTGAGAAAATCTCATAAAGAGATACTAATTTATTGAACAAAACAAGAAAATGAACTAAAAACTGAAAATAAAAGAGAAAAAGGGGCTTACCATGGATGAAAACATCCATGGCAGCCCCCTAATTAATGAAAAAGGGGTAAGGGAGGGTAGGGTTTTAGAGAGAGAAAAGGAGAGGGGAGGCTAGGTTTTCCTTTCTCGCTCTTAAAGTTGATTATTACTGATAAGAGGTTTTTAGTATGTCGTTAAGGCACCAAAAATCGCTTTCAAACAATATTTATAAAACCTAACAAGCAATTACTAAGAACGTAGCAAAGACAAGTCAATGGTCGATCCACAGGGAAAATGAGATTAATCAAAGTTTAACGAGTCTAGATTACCTAATTGAAGGACTTTTGGGGGTTTTAATAATATTTGGTAACGACTACTAGCTAATATCAAATAACTAGCAAATAACGCGAGTTAAAATATCAATAGGAAGACATTAGAGTTAAGGTTACTAGTATATGGATCAAAGTGGAACAACGATCATTGATGCGATTATGAAGCAAAGAAGACGATTATGCAAGGTATAGTTTTCCTCTAAAATACTCGAGTCCTCTCTCGAATCATCCTCGAGAATGATCGCTTAATCAATCAACTAAATCCTCTCTCGAATGGTCTTTAGTCAATTGATTAAGAGATCCAATGAATTTGAAAAATCCCTAATAAGGATCCCCTTAATTTCTACCCAATCTCTTGGCCTAGAAATTAAGTTGATTCTTAGGGAGGACAAAAGAGTTAAATTCGATTTAAGAACATTTGAATTCAAAATACCAAAGTATAAACGTGATCAATATCTATCCTAAGGCCTCAAAACACCAATTTTAATGCATAAACATCTTTAGAACATCACAATCACATTAACAAAACATTTAAACCCTAATCCATACTTTCACCCTAACCCTAGATAAGAAACTACTCACTATTCTGGATTATAAGCAATTAATTCTGAAATCTATGACTAATCTAGGGTTAAGCATGATTAAGAGATAATTAATCTAATAGAAATAACCATTAAGAAACTATAATAGATATAATAATAAGGAAGAACAAGAACAACCATGGTAAGAGGAAATAAAAACTGAAACTTTAAAATTAAATTGAATGAATGGTACCTTTGATGTTGTAGAAAATAACAAACTATGATCAAAGAATCTTAAATCCAGCAACAAGCTTAAAGTTTTTCTCTCTCATATGAACCCTAATAATACTCTCTAGCATAGAATAATAGTGCATAAGTTAAACTAAAAACAAAACTATCATTTTTAAGTTGCCTCAAATTTTTTCTTTTGCGGATTCGAATGGTGCCGGCGCACCAAAATCATGTGCGGGCGCACCAAAATCAGGTGCGTGCGCACCATTCCTTCTGATCTGGTCGGACAGTTCAACTTAAAACGAGCATATCTAAATCAAGCTTATGACTAGTCGTTGGAAAGATATCGAAACGAGATTTCATCTCCAACTGGAATTACCTTCATCCAATTTGTAGTTGGAAAGTTGTTTCCATTTGAAGTTCCCCATACAAGATTTTATGGCACTATGTGCTCCTTTGTGCGAGCGGACATGGGGCATGGTGCAAGCATATTTCTTAATGTGCGCTCTATTTTCATTGCTTCATTTTGCCAACTCTACAACTCATATCCATGTTAGGTAGTTACACCTATATTAAGAATATAAAACAGGGTGAAAGCAAATGTACTAGAAATTCGGTCAAAAATGACTGAAAATCTAGCAAAATATCACTATGATTAGGGATGGCATGTGGGTATAATTTGGCGGGTTTCGCACCGCTTTCGCCCCAGTTGGGGGCGGGTATGGATATGACTTTGGTGGGTAGTGGGTGGGTATGGATACGAAAAGTCAAATCCGCTATGGGTAGTGGGTAGGTGGTGGATATGAGGTCACATCCGCCCCAAATCCACCCGCCCCGCCCCATATCCATCCACCCCATATAATGTTTACTAATTTACCCTTTATAAAATAAAGAATTATGTTCATAAATCTAAAAAATTGTAAAAAATAATGAAGAAATATGAATACTAAGAATGTGTACTTTTTTCTTTGAAATGGGTGTTTCTAATAATTAATTAATATAATAGGTTATATATAGAAAATAAATCAGGTGGGCGGGTGGAAAATCCACCTGGATGATGGGCGGGTATAAGTGGGTAATGGATATTCACTTGGGTGGTGGAGCGGATGTGGTTATAACCTTATACCCGCATGGGCGGAGGTGGATATGGAAACTTGTACCCGCCATGGTTGACGGGCAGGTGGCGGGTATGGAAAATTTAGGTGGAGGTGGGTGTGGATTTAGGGGTATCCGCATCCGCCCCGCCCATTTGCCATCCCTAACTATGATCAAGAATGATCAAGTGAATGAAATAGAAGGGCAAACGGAGAATAAAGAGGGAATAAAGGGACAAAAGAGGATCAAAATGAGCTCAAAGGAGTCTATGAAGTGCGTTAAAAACGCACTTATCAATTACTTAGAAAGTTTTTCTGTATTTTCTGCTTCATTATTCCTTGTAATATTCTAAGTGTTTGGGTGAGAGAAAATTCAGAGAATATCCTTGAGATAAAAAAGGATAAAAAGAACGAGAGAAAAAGAGAAGACTTCCAGAGAAGACAAAGTGAGTGTCATCAGTTCGGGGGGAACTGAGTGACTGGAAACAAGTTCCTAAAGGAACAAAGAAGGTCCTTCTTAATTTGTAAAGAGAGATTCTTCTGGCCTAATTCATTAAAGAAATTTGAGATTAAAATCCCTTGGGGTCAAGGTTCTTTCTACCAATTGGGCCTAGGAAGTTTTCCTTGTAAAAAATTCGTGTGTCTTTTCTCTTAAGTGTTAAAGTTATTTCTATTCCACATTATAAATTCGAAAATTTTCCCTCAACTACAATTCACCCCCCTCTTGTAGTTGGCATAGTGTTCATACTAGAACAACAATTGGTACCGGAGCCTAGTACCTCCAAAATCAGTTAACCATGAGGAGCTGGTACCTGGCACCATGAACACTACCCGGTGAAAAACTTGATGAAGGATATTCTACTCAGCGCCTCCCATGTTCAATGGAAAACACTATCCATACTGGAAATATGGAGATTTTTATAGAAGCATAAAACTATCAAGTATGGAGAGTAATTGAGATTGGTGACTTCGAAGTTACCAAGAAGAATGATAAAGGGGAGCTGATCCCAAAACCCTATAAGAATTTTATAAAGAATACTTAGAAAAAATGGAGATGAACAACTTAGCTAAAAAGCTACTCCACTTTGGCATTGGTCCTCATAAACACAACAAAATCATGGGGTGCAAGACTGCAAGGCAGATGTGGGAACTACTTCAAATTACGCATGAAAGAGAAAGTGAGGTGAAAAGATCAAAGATCGACATGCTCATGCATAAGTATGAATTGTTTCAAATGAAATAAAAAGAGCTTGTTCAAGAAATGTCAACTCATTTCTCGAACCTCATAAATGAGCTTGAGTCTCTTAAAAAAATTATTACTCCAAAGGAACAAGTTCGAAAGGTTCTAAGGAGTCTTCCCCAAGATAAGAAGTGGATAGCTAAAGAAATATCTTTTTTAGAAACCAAAGATTTCTCTACATTCAATGTAGAGCAATTGGTAGGTTCCTTGATGACCCATGAATTGCATCGAGGAACTTATGAAGCAGATACGGTAAGACCAAAGACTATAGCTCTCAAAATAGATGATCAAGAAGAGTCAGAGATAAATGACGAAGAAGCAGCTATGATAGTGCGAAAATTCAAGAAGTTCTTTAATAACAACTATAAAGGGAAGATCACTAGGAAGCCCACCAAATTAAGTCATCACAAATGTGGAAGTCCATATCACTTTATCAAAAAGTGTCCTCGATGGGATACTAAGAAGGGTAAAGGCAAATTCAAAGAAAGGAGCAAGGATCAGCCAAAACCTATTTCAAAAACAAATATGAAAAGAGCGATGGTTGCAACATGGGGAGAATCTGATTATGAAGAGGAACAAGAATAGACAGAAGAAGAAACTGCTCATTTATGTCTCATGGCCAAAACCATCGATGAAGGAGAGTCATCTAACACTAAGGTATGTCCTAATAACATAGAAGAAGAACTTACAGAACTTAACAAAAGCCAACTTGTGAAATTACTTCTCCAAAGCTTAGATGATTTTAAGGCTATGTGTGTTAAAAAGGATCAACTAGAGAATGCCCTAAAAGTCACTAAGAAACATTCAAATTGGCTTTATTCTTTAAAAACCGATACTGAAAAACGATTCTTTAACCTTTTTGATAAAAACAAAGTATACAAGAAGCTTTCGAAAAGGTTAAAAATGAGAATTAATTTTTAGACATGGAACTGGCAAAGTTAAGACTTTTTGTTCCTAAAGGATCAGTTCCTTTAACTAGTACCAGGACAAATTTTGAAAAACTAAAGTCTGATTATGAAAATGCTTTGAGTGAAAATCTGGTACTAAAAAGGGAACGGGGTTTCTCTAGGAACAAACTGACTGATCCTGTAAGTTGGATACAAGAATATCAAAAAAAAGGAAGGGATGGTCTGGGCTTTAATCACAAGAAGGAAAATAAAAAGAAAAAATATGTTGATTTGCCTAGTAGCAAGATATGTTCCTATTGTGGGAATAAGGGACATATAGTTTCTGACTGTTCCACCAGGGAGGAACGTATAGGGAAAAATACATACATAATGAAACAGGTATGAAAAGCAAAGGATGATTTGAGTTCACAAAAGGAACCCAAGCAAGACTGAGTTCCTACCATTGAATAGTTTCTTTAGGTATAGGCTGAAGTAAGGGGGAACAACTTGTGGTTCCTCGATAGCGGGTGTTCCAAGCAGATGACTAGTGATCAATCCAAATTTCTCTCACTTTCAGCATACCATGGAGGAACACTGACCTTCAGAGACAACCTAACTGGTAATATTGTAGCTGTTAGTAAGATTGCAATAAAAGTACAGGAACCAAGATACTTGAAGGAACAAGGAAAGAAAATACCTATATGTTTGATCTCAACCTTGTTCCTAGGAACAATCTCACATGTTTAAGCGTGATTGAAGAAGACCCCTTATTGTGGCACAAGCGTTGCGATCATGACAACTTGTCCATACTAAAGAAACTAAATGGGAAAGACTTAGTCGTTAGATTACCAACGATTAAGTTCACAATCCATAGTGTTTGTGATCCTTATGCAAAAGGAAAGTGTTGAGTTCCCTATTTTGAATTTTGAATGATGACAAACTACATTGAACTATTATATTGCATGCATGTTTCTATTTACATGTGTAGGTGCCAAAGTACAAGTTCAATGGATAGAAAGATGAAGCTAGTGAAGTCAAGCCTTGAAGAATTGCATGAAGACCAAGATCAAGTTGTAACTCATTTAGGTCTTAGATGCAATGTAAGTGGTATAAAGGTTTTAATTCACTATAAAGGTTTGCAACTAGAGAGATGAGATAGTTGTGGATGACAAGAAATCTCTTGTCATACACAACTACAAGTAAAACTTGGTTGATTGGAACAAGTCTGGGAACAGATCTGAACAAGTCCTCTAGGTTTTACTTCATGCATCCGTATTTTAGGAAAGTTTTCTTTCCGCGTAAAATTGATTTTCAAAATACACGGATGCATGTTTTGTTATGCGAGCAAGATTTCTTAAGTATGGTAAGTGTGTTATATGATATTATACTGAGTATATTTTCCTTGGAATAATTTCCACACTTCCGAGGAAAGTATACTCTCATAATATCATGTAACATTTACTTACCAAAGGCTTATTTAAGAAGTCCTTCTAGCATTCAAACCTTAGGCTTTTGCACGATATTTTTGAGTATACTCTTAGCAAAAGTATTCTCTCTCAATATTCAAACCTAGCATAAACCCTAAACCACATAGATCTAAAACACTCTCATTCTAAGCGTATTAGGCTGTTTTGTTCGTGAGAGAAAAACTTGTTGTATTTGAGCATCCTTGTGAGTTCAGTTTGCTGGGGAAGTTGATCAGGGATCAATTCATTTGAACCATCATAGTTGGTGGTTGAGTCGAACTTCCATAGGTGGAAGTTGGGGAATCATCTTGTGCATAGGTGCATAAGTGATTGAGTGTAATTCTTTTGTTATTCTGAGTTGATTAATAAAAGAGTGAGTGAGTGGAGGACGTAGACTTATTTGAAGTCGAACCTCGTTAAATCCTTGTGTTGTTTATTCATTGCTTTTATTTCCGCTGCTAGAGAACTGTTCTTTACTTTCTTACTATAATCAAAAAGTTCAACATTCGGACAAATACTCAATTCAACCCCCCCTCTTGAGTATGTCTTGCACTTACAATTGGTATCAGAGCCTAACTTCTTGAAAGGGTAACACCTAGAGAAGGAAGAAAATGACTACTCAAGAAACGACCAGTGGACCCGGAGGATCAAGGTTGCCAAAGTTCAATGGAACCAACTATCCTTGGTGGAAAAATTGCATGAGAAATCTGATCATTGGCACAGACTATGAGTGCTGGATGATCATCAAGAATGGACCAAAGAAGGTGGCTAACAATTCAGATGGAACATAGAAGAAGGAGAGTGAGTACACTACTACAGATCTGAAGACTCGAGAAAATGCAAAGGCCATGTCATTACTTCAACAAGGTATTGCTGATAATGAGGTAAGCCGTTTGCATGCTCTACTGCTAAGGAAATATGGGAAACCTAGAATTAGCCTATGAAGGCACTAGTGAAGTCAGGAGATCTAAAGTTGATATGCTTATGTCTAAATATGAAACTTTTGATATGAACCGAGATGAAAATATAAGAGATATGTTTACTCGTTTCATGTCAATTATCAATGAACTTAAATCTCTTGGAAAGAACTTTACTAATGAAGATTTGGTGAGAAAGATCTTGAGAAGTTTGACAGGTAAATGGCTGCCCAAGGTGACTGCTATTCAGGAGGCTAAGGATCTAACGACCTTGTCCATAGAACAACTTATTGGGTCATTAATGACTCATGAGATGTTGGTGGAGTCAAAGGAGGAAACACAACCAAAAGTCGTGGGTTAGCTTTGAAGGGTGAGGAAATGATGAAGATCTTGATGATATTGGTCTCATGGCTAAGAGGTTTGAGAGGAGTCTCAGAACGCAGTTCAAGGGGAAGTCTTGGAAGAACAAGGGCAACTTGAAGAAGACCAGTTCCAGCACTGGTTGCTTCAAATGTGGAGAAACTGGACACATGATCAAGGATTGTCCAGCATGGAAGAATGATAAAGGAGGACAGAGAGAGAAGAAAATGACTAAGAGGGCTATGCTAGCCGCCTGGGGTGATTCTGATTCAGGTGGTGAAAGCGAGGAAGATGAAGCCCTAATGTGTGTGACTGCTCTGATTGGAGACATAGACCAGAGGCTACCAGTTTAGGAAAGAAAGGACACATGTGTCTCATGGCAGGAAGCAGCTCTTCTGACGAAGAACAGGTAACTATTTCTAATATGCAAGAACAAATGAGATATTGTGATAGAGATGAGTTACTGGGTTTTATTGAATCTGCTATTGAACAAAATGTTAAAGGTAATGCTGCTTATAAAGCTAACAAAAAGAAGTTGAGAGAGAAGTAACTCGAAACTTAGACCTAAGTGAAAGCCGTTCTGCTGAACTTGAACTTATTTGTACAGAACTGAAAGAAAAAATTTCAGAGCTTGAAATAAGTTTGGATCAGAAGAATATTGAGCTTGAGATGCTAAGACCTCAATCAGATTTTTCAAAAACTGATTTTTATCAAAACAATGATAGAGGATTTAGTAAACTCAAGGAGGCTGAAGTTGAAGGTATAAATTTCGAGTTACTCAAACAGAAAAGCTTTACTTTAGAACATTCTGATTTAATTTTGGCTCATAATTATCTGATTGATGATGTGGAAGAATTGTTCAATGAGTATGTGGATTTGAAAGCTTCTTTTGCTAGCACAAGTGGTCCTAGTGTTAAGTTGAAGACTTATGTTTGGAATATGAGGGTAAGATCTGTGATCTTCAATCCGAATATACGAACTAAGAAAAGGCAAGAACATTGCGACCACTTCTGAACAGATCCGAACTGGTTTCAAAACTTAAGGATGAGCTTCATAAGGCAAAGTTGGATCTTGCCATTGCTGCAGAATTTAATGAAGCTCAACTTAAGAAACTTGAAACCAAGGAACAGATTTGAGTGATGCTTGAGACAGATGAACAGGTTGCTCGATGCTCAGAGTACTTAAACATTCTGACCTCACAACCTGGTAATCCTCAGAGGTTTGGATTAGGGTATTCTGGAACCAGTTCCCAACAGCCACCAAAGTTGGGAAGAGAGAGACTTGGATTTCTGAATTCAAGAGAGGTAAGTACGTGTTTGCAAAGGACATGCACGTTGTACCTACTGGGTAAGAATGGTCATGTTATTAATACTTGTTGGACTAAGCAAAAACATGAAAAAGAAACCAGTCTCATGTTCACAATGTTCAATATCAGAAGGGTCATACACACAATTGGTCGAACAATGGAAAACATGATAAAACTAAGAAGACCAATGTAAAACAAATCTGGGTTAGAAAGGACAGAGTCAAACTAGTTTCCAAGGACAAGGAACCCAAGAAATCTGGGTTCCTAAAACTAAACCTTGATTTGTTTGTGCAGGTTAGAGTGAGAGCAAAACCATACTGGTATTTGGACAGTGGTTGCTCAAGACACATGTCAGGAGATAAAAGTCAATTTCTCTCACTCGTAGCCTATGAAGGAGGAAGTGTCACCTTTGGAGACAATAGCAAAGGTTTGATTAAAGGTATGGTAAAGTTGGTAAGACACTTTCTCAAG
Source organism: Beta vulgaris subsp. vulgaris (assembly GCF_026745355.1). Lineage (NCBI taxonomy): Eukaryota > Viridiplantae > Streptophyta > Magnoliopsida > Caryophyllales > Amaranthaceae > Beta > Beta vulgaris. The sequence continues at coordinate 41,695,369 of NC_079205.1, forward strand.
CTATTAATGATGTTTACTATGTAGAAGGTTTGAAACATAACCTCTTGAGCATTTCTCAACTATGTGACAAAGGAAACCATGTTGAATTTGAAACCAATCTTTGTCATATAGTCAACACTGAAACAAGGGAACTGGTCTGCAAGGGATTTCGACATAACAATGTTTACATAACATTTTTAAGTCAGATTCCAAAGACCAGTGCCACTTGTCTTAGTGTTATAAAGGATGATCATTGGCTGTGGCATAAGAGACTTGGACATGTAAGTTTTTCTTTACTAATAAACTGAGATCTCAAGACTTGGTGACAGGTTTACCTAACATCAAGTTTGCTGCAGATCATATTTGTCATGAATGTGCTAAATGTAAACATGTCAAGTCCTCTTTTCAGCCAAAGAAGTTTGTAAGCACAACTAGACCTTTCGAACTTGTACACATGGACTTGTGTGGGCCCATGCGTGTGCAAAGTCGAAATGGTCATAGTTATGTGTTTGTGTTAGTTGATGATTATTCTCGTTTCACTTGGACAATCTTTTTGAAGTTTAAAAATGAAACTTTTGAAGAATTTGAAATTCTGGTAAAACAAGTCCAAAACAAGATTAGTCATCAACTGGTCTCTATCCGGTCTGATCATGGTTCTGAATTTGACAATGTCAGCTTCGTAACCTACTGTAATGATCATGGTGTATCTCACAATTTTTCAGCTCCTAGAACTCCACAACAAAATGGAGTGGTTGAAAGGAAAAATCGCACTCTAGAAGAAATGGCAAGAACAATGCTTCTAGAGAGTGGTCTTCCTCGAAACTTCTGGGCTGAGGCTGTGAGTACTGCGTGTTATATTTTGAATAGGGTAATGTTGAGACCTTTACTAAGAAAACACCTTATGAGCTCCTTAGGGGAAGAAAACCAAACATTGTACATTTACGATTTTTGGGTGCAAATGTTTTGTACACAACAATGGTAAATCAAGTTTGGACAAGTTTGACCCTAGGAGTGATGAGGCTGTTTTCGTTGGATACTCTTCACACAGCAAGGCATACAAAGTTTTCAATAAAAGAACCTTGTGTGTTGAAGAAAGTATCCATGTCTTGTTTGATGAGACTAACATGTTCAGCAAGCATGTGCAGGTTGAAGATGCTGATGAGTTCGAAATTGGTATGCTGAACTTTACAGGGCTAAGGATGAAGAAGGTGCTGAACCAGGCTCACCACACAACTCTCATAGAGAGGAAGAGTCTGGTCCAGCACAGAATCAGGTAGCTCAAGAGGTAAGGGAAGGAGATAGTGACTCAGATGCTCATCCACATGAAGATGATGCAGATGAGACCACTATGGAAACTGGTTCACCTGCTCAAAACAACAATGAGACAGGGGGAACCAGTACAGGAACAGGTTCAACATTAGAAGGCACAAATGCAAATTTGATATGAACAAATCTTTTAAGTACAAGTCCTCTCACCCCACTGATCTAATCATTAGTGACATTAACAAGGGGGTGCAGACAAGGAATTCTACTTTGCAAAACTTTTGTGCATTCTATTCCTTCTTATCAAATGTTGAACCTACTGACTATAAGGTTGCTTTAACGGATCCAGATTGGGTTCTAGCCATGCAAGATGAACTCAATCAGTTTGAGAGAAATCAAGTATGGCATCTTGAACCCAGGACGGAGAACATGTGTTATTGGAACTAAATGGGTGTTCAGGAACAAATTGGACGATTCAGGAATTATAGTCAGAAACAAAGCTAGGCTAGTGGTTCAAGGGTTTAATCAACAAGAAGGAATTGATTATGATGAAACCTTTGCTCCAGTAGCCAGGCTTGAAGCTATCAGGATATTAATTGCATTTGCTGCTCAAATGAACTTTAAACTCTTTCAAATGGACGTTAAGACACCTTTCTTAATGGCTATTTGAAAGAAGATGTTTATGTAAAGAGCCCCCTGGTTTGAGATAGTGATTTGCCAAATCATGTTTTTAAACTCGATAAAGCTCTCTATGGTCTCAAACAAGCTCCAGAGCTTGGTATGAGAGACTTTCCAGTTTTCTTTTAGAAAATGGTTATAAGAGAGGATCAGTTGACAAGACACTATTCTTGAAAGAAAGGGGAACTGATCTGTTAGTGGTCCAAATATATGTTGATGATATTTTTTTGGAGCTACTAATCCTGATTTGTGTAAAGAGTTTGCAGATTTGATGAAGAGCGAATTTGAGATGAGTATGATGGGAGAGCTTGGATTCTTCCTTGGTCTTCAAATCAAGCAAACCAAAGATGGAATCATGATCCATCAACAGAAATACCTCAAGGAGCTGCTGAAGAGGTATGGTCTGCAAGATAGCAAGTCCTATGAAACCCTATTCCAACTTCTACAAAATTGAGCCTTGATGAGAAGGGAAAGGATGTTGAGGGCACGCTATACAGAGGTATGATTGGCTCATTGCTTTACTTAACAGCCAGTAGGCCAGATATAGTGTTTTCAGTAGGGTTGTGTGCGAGATTTCAAAGCAACCCTAAAGAATCTCACCTAAAGGCTGTTAAAAGGATTCTTAGATATCTCAATGGTACTGATGATTTGTGTTTGTGGTATCCAAAGGGCAGCAGCATGAGCCTCATTGGATACACAGATGCTGACTTTGCTGGTTTTATTGTGGACAGGAAGAGTACTTCTGGAATGGCCCACTTCTTAGGTTCTTGTCTCATTTCATGGGGATCTAAGAAACAAAATTCTGTAGCATTATCCACAGCTGAGTCTGAGTACATTGCTGCTGCTTTGTGCTGTGCTCAACTCTTGTGGATAAAGTCACAACTAAAGGATTTTGGGGTCTGTTTCGGAAGTGTTCCATTTTATGTGATAACACAAGTGCAATCAATATTTCGAAAAATCCTGTCCAGCATTCTAAAACCAAGCATATTGAGATTAGGCATCATTTTCTAAGGGACAATGTTGAAAAAGGTAATGTTGAGTTGGAGTTTTGCAGGTCAGAAGATCAACTAGCTGACATATTTACAAAACCTTTGAGCAGAGAAGTGTTCATCAAGCTTCGTACCTTGTTGGGTATGATTAAGATTAGACAATGAGCTCTTAGGTCTTGACTTGTCCCTTTGGCTAGTCAAATGATGTCAATTTGTGTATATATTTTTTTCTTTGTACATTTTTCTTTTGCTTTTTAGGGCTTACAAAGTTCTTATGCGATGCTGAACTGATCATCTTAGTACTTGGGTACTTAAGCATAAGTCTTAAAAAGGTAAGTTGGCACAGACCAGTTGCAGACCACTTGGGAACCAGATTCTTGAGGCGGTTATTCTCTGAATATTTGCTTATTTTTTTTTTCAAATTTTCAAATTAGGAAATAAATGAAGTGACGATTGTAATTAAGGCAACTGCAGTTTGCCGAAACAGATATATCCGTTTGATTTTTTCTTTCCTTACCATCTTATATATATTCTTGCATGTGATCATACTTTCCTTATTTTTTTCTTATTCTCTTTGATCACATATTTTCCTGATTTTCTCTTTAGTTGCTTATTTTCTCTCGATCAAACCCTAATTTCTTCTTCTACTCTTTCTTTCTCGAATTCTTGAAACACAAATCGTTCAAGTTTTTCTTCTCTTATTCTCAAGTGCTCAAAAAAGAAGGAGTACTAGGTTGGTCGAAAAGGAGGTTGAAGAATCTCCTGAAATTGTAACTAAGAAAGCAAAGGAAATGGTTGAACCAGTGGAGGATCCGATTGTGGAGGAAGAGGTTGAAGATGAGGAGGAAGAACCTTTAATACGGAGGAATTCCAAGAAGCCAGCAACCACAAAATCCACCACTTCAAAAACAACTGCACCCAAATCCACCACAAATCTACCACCTCCAAAGCGGTTATTCCAAAATCAACCGCCAAAATCACCAAAACCACTACTCCCAAAGTTACAAAAACCATCACTCCCAAAAAGCCTGTCACACCAAAATCAGAGGCTCCCTCACCAAAACCGGTTGAGGAGTCTAAGCCAGAAGAGTCGGAGAAGAAAGAGGAGTCAGAATCTGAAAAGGAGTCGGAGCCGGAGCCGGTGGGTGAGTCTGAATCGGAAAATCAGGAGTTGGAGGAAGAAGAAGTTGAGAAGGAGGATGTTGTAGTTGAAAAGGCAAAGAAGGTTGCCGCCAAGAAACCGCCATCAAAAGTGGTTAAGTCTGTTGAAAAAACGGTTACCAAACCCATTCCCTCAAAACCGCCAATCAAAACCACCAAGTCCAAAATCTCTACCCCTACAATCTCACCCAAACCAGTGGAGAAATTAAAGAAGAAGGAAGATGCTGATGTTGAGGGGGAAGTTTCTACGAAGGAGGGTGTTAAGGATGTTGTCAGCAAAGGCACAAGGATAAAGACGGTTGCTAGGAAGGGTGCTAATCTCCAAAGGCAAGGAGATTATGTAGGAACCAGACCCATAACTGTTCCCAACCGACAAAAAGAGGAAGTTGCCTGCTATTGCTGCTGCCGAGGGTTCTAAACCCAAGAAAAGTAAGTCTATCACTCCTGAGGCTTCGTATGATTTGAGGGATAGGTCTATTCTGGTTGGTTTTTCTGTTGCAAAGAGTTGGGTTGTCAGAATTTCTTGCATGAGGTTAAGGAAGCTTTAGACTTTCAGAAATGGTCTATGTTATTTGCCAAAGAACTTCATGTGGTTATGCCTTTGGTTGAGAAATTTTATGAACACCTGCATACTAAGGACGATGGGTCCTACTTTGCTTTTGTTAAGGGCACTCCCATTAATTTATCTGAGAAAATTTTGGCTGAAATTCTCAAAGTCCCAAACAAGGGACTTGATGAGTACTCAAGGGAGAACTGGCCCACAGTCAAAGGCCTCACAGCAGAACAGATCCAGACCAGGTTGTTCGCTGGTCCACCTGACCCTAAGCAGGGGTACACTATTGGTCACTTAAGGGAGCCCATCATGAGGATCTTTCATACCATAGCCTCAAAGATTGTGTTTCCCAGAGCACAAGGCCGCATGAGTGTCTGGTTGATGGATAGTGTTCTCATATACTGTCTCATGGAACATATTCCAGTCAACCTCCCTGCTATGATATTGGGTCACATGATCTGCTGTGTGGAGAAGGCTAAGCATGCACTGTCCTATGGAGGATGGCTGACCTTGGTATTCTCTCATTGGAAAATTCGTATGGTGGGAGACTATGGAACCATGTCTCACCTTACGAATCAGATTATAGGTCAGAAGGGTATGTCATATGCAGGTGGTGTTCTCAAAATGAAAAGTGAAGCAAAGGGTGCTGCTGTTGGTGAAGGGACCAGTACGGAATCAGTTCAGGCTACTTATGCCTTGGTGAAACAGTTGAGTGACCAGAACCAGATGATGCAGAATATGCTGAATAGTGTTACTCAACTTTGCACTGCTCTTCAAGAATCCTACAGGAGAGTTGAGGTTCGCCTTGACAAAGCTGGTATTCAGGGTCGAGAGGATTCTGAGGCAAAGGCAGAGTCATCTCATGCTGCTGGTGATGAAGATGACGATGAGCTGGTTTCCGAGGAGCAAGAAGAAGAGGAGGAGGAAGAGCAAGAAGAAGAGGAGGAGGAAGAAAACGACGAAGTTGTTTCAGAGGAGGAGGAAGAAGATGATGGGACTGAAAATTACTCTGGAGCCGATTGATTTATTCTCTTTTCTTCTTCCTATCTTTTGCTGCTAACCCCTCTTTTCTTAAACTTTCTATCTGGTTACCCCCTTTCCAAATTACAAAAATAATTGATCTTCTGTAATTTGGTCTACTACTGGTCTGTAATAACTCTTAATTAGGACAAGTAGCTTTTGGTACTCTGCAGGAACTTTGGTAGCATCAGCATCCCTAGAATGCTGTTTGAGCTGCCTATTTGGCTTGAATTAGTAGTTATCTACTGTTTATATATTGTTCCTTTGATTGTACCCTTGATTTATTTTGATGATGCCAAAAGGGGGAAGCATGTGCGAAATTCTGTGATCTTTTCCACCTAATCTTAGGGGGAAGTAGATCCGGTGCTATAACCTGTGTGTGTTGCAGCAACTAGAACAAGTCTGCATGCCTTGTTAGAGGTGGCAGATTAAATTTGATCTGGAAGTGAGTGTATTCAAAGCACTTTACTTCTTTTCACCCTAATGACTTAGAAATAAGTCTGAACAACTACTGATGTTCTTCTTGCGAATGCATGTTTAAGTCTAAGAGCTCTGAGTCTAATTAGTATTTGCCTATGGTACTTAGAAACTCTTTCTTATATTGTCAGTTAGTTGTGAACTGGTGTACTTGTAAATGATGCTTAATCTGCAGGAACAATACGAGACCAGTGCCTTGAGTTTTTGTCTTAAGAATTCAAATTGTTTGAAAAAGTTCTCAAAACTAATGATATTATTTGCAGGGTGAACTTCAGAGTTTGTCATCATAAAAAAGGGGGAATTTGTTGAGTTCCCTATTTTGAGTTTTGAATGATGACAAACTACATTGAACTATTATATTGCATGCATGTTTCTGTTTACATGTGTAGGTGCCAAAGTACAAGTTCAATGGATAGAAAGACGAAGCTAGTGAAGTCAAGCTTGAAGAATTGCATGAAGACCAAGATCAAGTTGTAACTTATAGGTCTTAGATGCAATGTAAGTGGTATAAAGTTTTGATGCACTATAAAGGTTTGCAAACTAGAGAGATGAATAGTTGTGGATGACAAGAAATCTCGGTTTCTTGTCATACACAACTACAAGTAAAACTTGGTTGATTGGAACAAGTCTGGGAACAGATCTGAACAAGTCCTCTAGGTTCTACTTCATGCATTCGTATTTTAGGAAAGTTTTGTTTCCGCGTAAAATTGATTTTCAAAATACACGGATGCATGTTTTGTTATGCGAGCAAGATTTCTTAAGTATGGTAAGTGTGTTACATGATATTATACTGAGTATATTTTCCTTGGAATAATTTCCACACTTCCGAGGAAAGTATACTCTCATAATATCATGTAACATTTACTTACCAAAGGCTTATTTAAGAAGTCCTGCTAGCATTCAAACCTTAGGCTATTGCACGATATTTTTGAGTATACTCTTAGCAAAAGTATTCTCTCTCTCAAATATTCAAACCTAGCATAAACCCTAAAATCACATAGATCTAAAACGACTCTCATTCTAAGTGTATTAGGCTGTTTTGTTCGTGAGAGAAAAACTTGTTGTATTTGAGCATCCTATGAGTTCAGTTTGTTGGGGAAGTTGATCAAGGATCAATTTCATTTGAACCATCATAGTTGGTGATTGAGTCGAACTTCCATAGGTGGAAGTTGGGGAATCATCTTGTGCATAGGTGCATAAGTGATTGGAGTGTAATTCTTTTGTTATTCTGAGTTGATTAATAAAAGAGTGAGTGAGTGGAGGACGTAGACTTATTTGAAGTCGAACCTCGTTAAATCCTTGTGTTGTTTATTCATTGCTTTTATTTCCGCTGCTAGAGAACTGGTTCTTTACTGTTCTTACTATAATCAAATGGTGCCGGCGCAACAAGCTTAAAGTTTTTCTCTCTCATATGAACCCTAATAATACTCTCTAGTATAGAATAATAGTGCATAAGTTAAACTAAAAACAAAACTATCATTTTTAAGTTGCCTCAAATTTTTTCTTTTGCGGATTCGAATGGTGCCGGCGCACCAAAATCATGTGCGGGCGCACCAAAATCAGGTGCGTGCGCACCATTCTTTCTAATCTGGTCGGACATTTCAACTTAAAACGAGCATAACTTCTTCGTTTTATATCCAAATCAAGCTTATGACTAGTTGTTGGAAAGATATCGAAACGAGATTTCATCTCCAACTGGAATTACCTTCATCCAATTTGTAGTTGGAAAGTTGTTTCCATTTGAAGTTCCCCATACAAGATTTTATGGCACTATGTGCTCCTTTGTGCGAGCGGACATGGGGCATGGTGCAAGCATATTTCTTAATGTGCGCTATATTTTCATTGCTTCATTTGCCAACTCTACAACTCATATCCATGTTAGGTAGTTACACCTATATTAAGAATATAAAACAGGGTGAAAGCAAATGTACTAGAAATTCGGTCAAAAATGACTGAAAATCTAGCAAAATATCACTATGATCAAGAATGATCAAGTGAATGAAATAGAAGGGGAAATGGAGAATAAAGAGGGAAGAAAGGGACAAAAGAGGATCAAAATGAGCTCAAAGGAGTCTATAAAGTGCGTTAAAAACGCACTTATCAATTACTTAGAAAGTTTTTCTGTATTTTCTGCTTCACTATTCCTTGTAATATTCTAAGTGTTTGGGTGAGAGAAAATTCAGAGAATATCCTTGAGATAAAAAAAGGATAAAAAGAACGAGAGAAAAAGAGAAGACTTCCAGAGAATACAAAGTGAGTGTCATCAGTTCGGGGGGAACTGAGTGACTGGAAACAAGTTCCTAAAGGAACAAAGAAGGTCCTTCTTAATTTGTAAAGAGAGATTCTTCTGGCCTAATTCATTAAAGAAATTTGAGATTAAAATCCCTTGGGGTCAAGGTTCTTTTACACAATTGGGCCTAGGAAGTTTTCCTTGTAAAAATTCGTGTGTCTTTTCTCTTAAGTGTTAAAGTTATTTCTATTCCACATTATAAATTCGAAAATTTTCCCTCAACTACAATTCACCCCCCTCTTGTAGTTGGCATAGTGTTCATACTAGAACAACAATTGGTACCAGAGCCTAGTACCTCCAAAATCAGTTAACCATGAGGAGCTAGTACCTGGCACCATGAACACTACCCGGTGAAAAACTTGATGAAGGATATTCTACTCAGCGCCTCCCATGTTCAATGGAAAACACTATCCATACTGGAAATATGGAGATTTATCAAGTATGGAGAGTAATTAAGATTGGTGACTTCGAAGTTACCAAGAAGAATGATAAAGGGGAGCTGATCCCAAAACCCTAGAAGAATTTGATAAAGAATACTTAGAAAAAATGGAGATGAACAACTTAGCTAAAAAGCTATTCCACTGTGGCATTGGTCCTCATAAACACAACAAAATCATGGGGTGCAAGACTGCAAGGCAGATGTGGGAACTACTTCAAATTACGCATGAAAGAGAAAGTAAGGTGAAAAGATCAAAGATCGACATGCTCATGCATAAGTATGAATTGTTTCAAATGAAATAAAAAGAGCTTGTTCAAGAAATGTCAACTCATTTCTCGAACCTCATAAATGAACTTGAGTCTCTTAAAAAAATTATTACTCCAAAGGAACAAGTTCGAAAGGTTCTAAGGACTCTTCCCCAAGATAAGAAGTGGATACTAAAGTAATAGCTTTTTTAGAAACCAAAGATTTCTCTACATTCAATGTAGAGCAATTGGTAGGTTCCTTGATGACCCATGAATTGCATCGAGGAACTTATGAAGCAGATATGGTAAGACCAAAGACTATGGCTCTCAAAATAGATGATCAAGAAGAGTCAGAGATAAATGACGAAGAAGCAGCTATGATAGTGCGAAAATTCAAGAAGTTCTTTAATAACAACTATAAAGGGAAGATCACTAGGAAGCCCACCAAATTAAGTCATCACAAATGTGGAAGTCCATATCACTTTATCAAAAAGTGTCCTCGATGGGATACCGAGAAGGGTAAAGGCAAATTCAAAGAAAGGAGCAAGGATCAGCCAAAACCTTTTTCAAAAACAAAAATAAAAAGAGCGATGGTTGCAGCATGGGGAGAATCTGATTATGAAGAGGAACAAGAATAGACAGAAGAAGAAACAGCTCATTTATGTCTCATGGCCAAAACCATCGATGAAGGAGAGTCATCTAACACTAAGGTATGTCCTAATAACATAGAAGAAGAACTTACAGAACTTAACAAAAGCCAACTTGTGAAATTACTTCTCCAAAGCTTAGATGATTTTAAGGCTATGTGTGTTAAAAAGGATCAACTAGAGAATGCGCTAAAAGTCACTAAGAAACATTCAAATTGGCTTTATTATTTAAAAATCGATACTGAAAAACGGTTCTTTAACCTTTTTGATAAAAACAAAGTATACAAGAAGCTTTCGAAAAGGTTAAAAATGAGAATTAATTTTTAGACATGGAACTGGCAAAGTTAAGACTTTTTGTTCCTAAATGATCAGTTCCTTTAACTAGTATCGGGACAAATTTTGAAAAACTAAAGTCTGATTATGAAAATGCTTTGAGTGAAAATCTGTACTAAAAAGGGAACTGGGTTTCTCTAGGAACAAACAAACTGATCCTGTAAGTTGGATACAAGAATATCAAAAAAAAAGGAAGGGGTGGTCTGGGCTTTAATCACAAGAAGAAAAATAAAAAGAAAAAATATGTTGATTTGCCTAGTAGCAAGATATGTTCCTATTGTGGGAATAAGGGACATATAGTTTCTGACTGTTCCACCAGGGAGGAACATATAGAGAAAAATACATACATAATGAAAGAGGTATGAAAAGCAAAGGATGATTTGAGTTCACAAAAGGAACCCAAGCAAGACTGGGTTCCTACCATTGACTAGTTTCTTTAGGTATAGGCTGAAGTAAGGGGGAACAACTTGTGGTTCCTTGATAGCGGGTGTTCCAAGCAGATGACTAGTGATCAATCCAAATTTCTCTGACTTTCAACATACCATGGAGGAACACTGACCTTCAGAGACAACCTAACTGGTAATATTGTAGCTGTTAGTAAGATTGCAATAAAAGTACAGGAACCAAGATATTTGAAGGAACAAGGAAAGAAAATACCTATATGGTTGATCTCAACCTTGTTCCTAGGAACAATCTCACATGTTTAAGCGTGATTGAAGAAGACCCCCTATTGTGGCACAAGCGTTGCGGTCATGACAACTTGTCCATACTAAACAAACTAAATGGGAAAGACTTAGTCGTTAGATTACCAACGATTAAGTTCACAATCCATAGTGTTTGTGATCCTTATGCAAAAGGAAAGTGTTGAGTTCCCTATTTTTAGTTTTGAATGATGACAAACTACATTGAACTATTATATTGCATGCATGTATGTTTCTGTTTACATGTGTAGGTGCCAAAGTACAAGTTCAATGGATAGAAAGACGAAGCTAGTGAAGTCAAGCCTTGAAGAATTGCATGAATACCAAGATCAAGTTGTAACTCATTTAGGTCTTAGATGCAATGTAAGTGGTATAAAGGTTTTAATCACTATAAAGGTTTGAAACTAAGAGATGAGATAGTTGTGGATGACAAGAAATTCGGTTCTTGTCATACACAACTACAATAAAACTTGGTTGATTGCAACAAGTCTGGGAACAGATCTGAACCAGTCCTCTAGGTTTTACTTCATGCATTCGTATTTTAGGAAAGTTTTCTTTCCGCGTAAAATTGATTTTCAAAATACACGGATGCATGGTTTGTTAAGTATGGTAAGTGTGTTATATGATATTATACTGAGTATATTTTCCTTGGAATAATTTCCAACTTCCAGGAAAGTATACTCTCATAATATCATGTAACATTTACTTACCAAAGGCTTATTTAAGAAGTCCTTCTAGCATTTAAACTTTAGGCTTTTGCACGATATTTTTGAGTATACTCTTAGCAAAAGTATTCTCTCTCTCAAATATTCAAACCTAGCATAAACCCTAAAATCACATAGATCTAAACGACTCTCATTCTAAGCGTATTAGGCTGTTTTTGTTCGTGAGAGAAAAACTTGTTGTATTTGAGCATCCTGTGAGTTCAGTTTGCTGGGAAGTTGATCAGGGATCAATTCATTTGAACCATCATAGTTGGTGGTTGAGTCGAACTTCCATAGGTGGAAGTTGGGGAATCATCTTATGTATAGGTGCATAAGTGATTGAGTGTAATTCTTTTGTTATTTTGAGTTGATTAATAAAAGAGTGAGTGAGTGGAGGACGTAGACTTATTTGAAGTCGAACCTCGTTAAATTCTTGTGCTGTTTATTCATTGCTTTTATTTCCGCTGCTAGAGAACTGGTTCTTTACTATTCTTACTATAATCGAAAAAGTTGCAACATTCGGACAAACACTCAATTCACCCCCCCTCTTGAGTATCTCTTGCACTTACAGAAAGCAAGTGAGATCCTCATTCAAAACAAAGAAAATGCTAAGCACACAAAGTCCATTGGAACTTATTCACATGGACTTATGTGGCCATGTACGCATTCAAAGTCGATCAGGTAAGTGATATGTATTGGTGATTGTATATGATTTCTCAAGATATACATGTGTTATCTTTCTTCATAGCAAAGACGAAACATTTGATGAATTTTTGGCGTTTGCTAAAAAGATTCAACGAACTAGTGGTTACATATAGAACATATAAGATCGGACCATGGAAAGGAGTTTGAAAACTCCAAGTTTGATGAATTTTGCAGCAATGAGGGTCTAGATCACAACTTCTCAGCCCCACGAACGCCATAACAAAATTGTGTAGTAGAGAGGAAGAACCGGACCCTAGAGGATATGGCAAGGACAATGTTAATTGCAAGCAGTCTTCCGAAAAACTTTTCAGCGGAAGCAATAAACACATCATGCTGCATCAGCAATAGAGTCATGTTGAGACCAATTACATTGAAGACTCCTTATGAGCTGCTCAAAGGAAGAAAGCCAAATATTTTTTTACTTTCGAACTTTTGGATGTAAATGCTTTGTACATAATAATGGAAAGGATAATTTAGGAAAGTTTGATGCAAGAAGTGATGAGGCTATATTTCTAGGATATTCATAATGTAGTAAAGCTTATCGTGTTTACTAAGAGGGAGGGCATTATGACAAATCTTCCATAGAAACAATTTCCATTTAGGCTGAATATTAAGGTGTCATATAAGCTTGAAAATAGGAGAAGAATGGCAATGAGCAGCACCTTGATTCAGTTAGTTAGAAGATAGAAACAAATAACCAATTTTGGTGGTAAAAGAGCCAGAATTATGAAAATTCCAACCATAACATCTTGCTCTTTGATATTTAAAAGGAAGTTCATAACTTAAAATATTTTGAGCATCCTTGAAGCAACAATACTATTTAATCAAAGGAGTATTCCACTTTGAAGTTGGATCAGAAGAAATGAAAGCACTCACCTTAGCAGATTGAGCCTGCTGAAGAGTAATGGGAGAATTGGCTTTCGGAATAACATTGTTGACCCAAGGATCAGAAAAGCTCGAATGCTCTAACCATTACCCACTTTCCAACTGTAACCTTTCCATAGTAATAAATTCAGCATGAACAAAACTTCTTGCTCCCCAAGAATGCGATCTAAGAGACAATTTATTACTTTGAGAACTTAAAAGGAAAGGACCCATAGCATTAAAAACGCTACTTAGCAAATTGTGAGGTTGAGAAAAAATAGTCCAAGCCTTTTTCATAACAAAATATTTATTAGTCAAAGCAATGTCTCTAATTCCAAGCCCTCCCAAACCTTTCAGGAGATGAGCAATATAACTTTTCACCCAATGAATTCCTTTAGACGCAGAGCCAGACCACCAAAATCTTGTAATGAGGGAATCAATAGTAGAAGAAATAGATTTAGGTAATTCATAGCACTAGTAGAATAATTGCTTATTGTTGCAGTGGTATTGCTGCGGTCTTACTCATACGCGGCAATATAGCACGTGAAAAGAAAAATATAAAATAAAGATATTGCTGCGGTTTTGGCCTAAAACCGCAGCAATATGGTATCAACATGAAAATTTTAGTTGACTATTTGACCGAAATATTGCTGCGGTTATGGAATAAAATAATATTTTAATATATTATTGCGGTTCTTTAAAGGAACCGCAACAATATCATTTAAAAATATTAAAAACCAGTATAAAATACGTGTTTCTATCACTTAAAGTTTTTTGTTTCCTCACACACCTCTCTCTCTGCTCTCAACCTCTTATCCTCTCTCACTCTGCTCTCAACCTCTCATCTCTCTCACTCCTCTATTTTCTCATCCCTCCTTTATAATCTCCTCAATAATCTGCACGCAATAATCTCCTCTCTTTCTCACTCCTAATCTGTCGTCATTCTCCGGCGAGTTGTTCTTCTTCGAAATTGTTCGTCTCTGGCGAAATATGTTCGTCTTCGTATCTGGCGAAATCTGTTCGTCTTCCTCTCTGGCGAAATTTGTTTGCAATTTGCTTGAAATCATCAGCATCTTCGCCAAAATTTGCAACCGGCGAGTTCGTCTTCGCCAAAATCACCAACCGTCGTTTCGTCTTCGCCAAAATCACCAACCGGCGTTTCTTCTTCTCCAGTCGGTGACCGACTAGATTTGCTTTATGTGATTTTCAGATCTGAATTTCGATTTTAGATGTAAATGATGATTTTGGGTTAAATTTTCGATTTTGCGTGGTGAATATTCATGGTGTTGGTTGTTGGTAGTGGTTTACGGTTGAAATTCGTAGTCGATATTCATGGTGGTGGTTGTTGGTAGTGATTTTTAATTTTCAAGATCTAATGTCATTTTTTTCATTTTTCTTTAATTTTTAATTTTCTTTATTAATTCCATGTACTTCTGTATCTGTATTTTTTTTCGTTTCTTTAAAATCTTTCCTTATTAGCTTTGTTTTCATTTTTTTATATATTTTTGTAATTAGGGTTTGTAAAATATTTTTTTTATTGAATATATGGCGGTTTGGTTTAGTTATTTTTGTGTTGTTATTGTACTTCAATTCTGCAATAGTCTCCTTGAATGAGAGATTGATAGTGGATGGGTTTGTCGTTGGTTTTATTCTTTCAAATTTAATTGTAAAATGCAAAAAAAAAAAATTAGCTGTACTAGGACATATTGTTGCGGCTTTGGACAACAACCGCACCGATAGACTAAGATATATTGCTGCGGTTCCTAGCCAAAACCGCAGCAATACATTGTACTTTTTTATATAAAATAAACGGTTTTTTCACCATATACCCACGACAAATTTTTTTTTGCACCGTATACCCTTTCAACTTTCCAAATTCATCATATACCCCTCACATTTCGAAAAATACATCAACTTACCCTTTTGACTAACGGTGTTAAACTTCCATTAGTCATTAACCCCTAATTCCCTCTAACCCTAATTAACTAACCTAAACTAAACCCTAACCCCCACTGCCACATCACCCCACCCCTTACCCCTACTGCCACATCACCCTCACTGCCACATCACCCCCTCACCTTACCCACTGCCACATCACCCTCACTGCCACATCACCCCTCACCTTACCCACTGCCACATCACCCCCTCACCACCACCACCTCCTCACCACCACTCCCTCCCCACTCCCCAGCAACCCCCCTCCTACTCCCTGACCCCCACCCTCACCCCACCGGATTTTCGCACCTGACCCTACCCCCACCCTGATCGGATTTTCGCACCAACCCCACCCGCCGGATATTCGCACCTGACCCCTACTCCCACCCTGACCGGATTTTCGCCGACCCACCCCGGCGGATTCTCTACTCTGAAACCGTTGCACAACCCCCACACCACCCTCGCAGCACCCCTAAAATTATCGCACCACCCTCACACCACTCCTAAAACCCTCGCAACTACCCTAAAAATCCTCGCACCACCCCGAAAACCCTTCGCACCACCCCGAAAACCTCGCACCATCATTGTACCTCCCTAAAAAAACGTCGCACCATCCCTGATAAAAGCCAGATTTCAGGCCGAAATCAATTTTGCGAGGGAGGGGGGGTGGGACTGCAGTGTGAGGTAGCTGGAGTGGGGGTGGGAGTGGTACTGCAGTGGGAGGTGGGAGTGGGACTGCAATGGGGGGGGGGGGGGAGTGGGACTGCTGCGGGATAGATGTCGGAAGGTAGAGGGGGTTGCGTTGCTGTGGGCGGCGGAATGGGGAGGGCGCGGCGCTGCGGGTGGCAGAGGAGGGGGGGCTTCGGGGGTGGTGGGGAGGGAGACTGCAGTGGTAGTGGTAGGGGTGGGGGTGGGAGTGGGGGATGGGGTTAGGGTTAGGGTTAGGGTATTAGGGATAGAGTATTAGGATTAGGTTTAGGGTTAGATTTAGGTTAGTTAAGTAGGATTAGAGGGTGATTAGGGGTTAATGACTAACGGAGTTTAACTCCGTTAGTCATTAAGGGTAACTGGATGTATTTTTTCAAAAGTGAGGGGTATATGGTGAATTTCAAAAGTTGAAAGGGTATATGGTGCAAAAAAAAATTTGTCAGGGGTATATGGTGAAAAAACCGTAAAATAAACCTATTGCTGCGGTTTTGCCCAGAAGTCGCAGCAATATGTTCAGATATTGTTGCGGTTTAAAACCGCGACAATATATTAATTACCTATTGCTGCCCCCTTAATTCCTGCGCGGCCAAAACCGCCGCAATACGCCACTTAATGACCGCAGCAATAAGCATTTATTTTACTAGTGTAGTAAGAAATCAAATAACATGAAAAACCATGGCCACTAGAATAGTATTAATGAAGATCAACTTTGTAGCTTGAGATAATTTGAGAGAGTTCCATTGAGCAATTTTCATAGCAATCTTATCAAGGAGAAAAGTGAAATGCTGTTTTTTTTAACCTTGTAGATCAATAGGAGCACCAAGATGTGGTGAGAAATTAACAACCTCAGAATAACACAAATACTCCAAGATGCTTTGCCGAAGTGAAACACTAACATTTGGAGAAAATTTTATGGTAGATTTCTCACGGCTCACCACTTGACCTGAAACATGACTAAATCTTGCAATCAACTGCTTCATACTCATAACAGCTTCTTTATTTGCTTGAAAAAACATCATCACATCATCCGCAAAAAAAAAAAAGTGAGATAGAAGGACTTCTTCGAGACATCTCAATACCTCTAAAAGAATCAATATCTTGGCATAGAGAGAGCATTCTAGAGATAACAGCCATCCCAACAATATATAAGTAAGGAGAAAGAGGATCACCCTGGCGAAGTCCTCTTTTAGGCAGGAAACTATCTGAGAGAGCACCATTAAACATAACTTTATAAGAGACTGAAGTAATGCACTATTTAAGTAGCCGAATCTAAACCTCCGGAAAGCCATAAGCTTTAAGCACACATAAAAGAAAATTCCAACTAATTCTATCATAAGCTTTTGACAAATCCATTTTAAGAGCAACCAAGGCTTGAATCCCTTGCTTCCTTGACGAAAGTTTTTGACTTAATTCATGATTAAGCAATATATTGTCCAACATTTATCTTTTAGAAACAAAAGCGTGTTGGAAATTACTAATGATACTAGGGAGAAAACTGTGAAGCCTATGAAGAATACAATTTGCAATACATTTTATAGATGGTATTACATAAACCAATAGGATGCAAATGGTTAACATTCTGAGGGGATGAGTTATTCGGGATCATGACCAAAATCGAGTGATTTCAAGACTTAAGGAGCTGACCCGATCTACCTTCAACTGTATTCTGCCCAACGATAACCCAATGTGTCTTAAAAAAATCCATAGTCACACCATCTGGCCCTAGTGAAGCATTAACTTTCATGAAAAACATATGTTTCGTTATTTCAGCCGCAGAAGGGATAAAAAGAAGGTGATTTTTTAATGATCACTTAGAGCAGCAAATCCAATTCATGTAAAAGGTTCCAAATATCACAAGTGTCCACTAAATTCAAATCCTCAGAATGACCATTTTGCAAAGCATTGACAATCAACTTGAGCATATCATGGTTACCAGAGACGCAAGTGCTATCATTGTTTTGTAAAGAATGAATAAGGTTTTTGGACTTCCTAATTTTAACTCTTGCATAGCAATTTCTAGCTGACGAATATGAATTAGCAAGCCACAAATCCTTCATTCGTTGCTTCCAATAGGTGAAGGCTAATTTGACACCTTTCATAAGCTTATTATTAACAAGAATATAATCTGCAGCTTGTTTTATGTTAGAGAGATCCCCAGCTTGACCTAAAGAATCTGAAACATTTTTCCAATCTATACCATTAACTCTTTTATGATGAATACACCAATGTTGAAGACTATGACGGACTTTAGAAATTTTAGAAGCCAAGATAAAACTAGGATTTCTAGTAAACTTCTCAGTCCAAATTTGACGAATTAAAACCTTAATTTCACTAATTAACAAACACCAATTTTCTAGCTGATAAGGTCTTTTGTTTGAAACAAAAGGGCTATTATTAGAAAAAATAATAGCTCCATGATCTGAACAAGCACTACTACATAAATGACCTAATGCAACCCCTGAAAATCGTTGCAATAGAGCCCAAAACCGTTGCAATAGAGCTATTGCGTTGCAATAGAGCTATTGCAACGGTTAAACAACCGTTGCTGTTGTTGCCGTTGCCTAGACCTATTGCAACGGTTTTTAGGCTTATTGCAACGGCTAGCATAAACCTGTTACAATAGGTGTAAATATGTGTTGCATTAGCTATAGAGCCTATTGCAACGCCTCTATGCTTATGGCAACGCCCTCCAATAGGTATTGCAACGCCCTATTACCCTGATTGTGTCCCATTTTGGCGACTAATGCAACACCTCCATATATATTGCGACATCATCATATAACTATTAAAACACCTCTAATACTAATAATATGCCTCATTGTGACACCTATTGCGACGCCTCCGTAGCTAATGCAACTCCAACACCATAATAGACTAGTAGTAATACATTGATATGTACATAAAATTATATATTCATAAATTTAATTTAAAATTTTATACACTGAAGAGGAATTGTGTATACAATAATCATGAGCCTATGAACAAATTTACGAAATACATTGTTACAAAAGTCTATTAACTAAAAAACTATATAAAATTTATGGTTTCTCAATTCGCTTCAAGAGAACTTCTACATGTAAAATGCTCCAATAAATCATTATCCATCTAAAGTGCTTCCTTGCCTTCCTACAAGTAACTAGTTTTCTTGAATGTGGCGTTCCATTTGTTCATTTATATGTCGACCTGTAAATTTAAATTTAATCAAATTAGTAAAAACCAAACACTTGTGATTAAGTTTCTTTAAACATAGTTGTCCTATTATAGAACCAAAATCAAATCTTCAAGCAACATAAAGGTGCCAAATCAGATGGAGATTGTCTCACATAAATCGTTCTTTAAGAATAAAGGTGCAAAATTTAAGTATAACAAGAATTTCTATCTAATCGTTTGTTTGTTATATTGTAATCGTGCTAGAAACCTAAAGCATACAATTCACTAACATAGGCAAAATATATGAAAGATGAGAGGGTTGTTCTCAAAAGGCTGCATAAAGTTATGTATTCACCTAAAAATGAAATTAAGAATAAATTTATAACACTATGTTTTTGGAACAATTCAATAGCTTATATCACCTCCTTTTAGAATACACTTCATAATCAAGAAGTGATGCAACCTGATGATTATTTCTGGGAGACTAAACATGATTCTTTTTTTAATTTCAAAGAAGGGGAACTATTTTATTTTAATAATTTTGATTAGTTTCTCATTAACATGATATTTCTTAGTTTCTTGCTGGAACTTGACTAAAATTAAGCTTGTCATGTATTTCTATAACATTATGACCGATATAAAATCACTAAAGTAGCTAGTCAAGTAATTCTAAAACTACATTACACTTATAAGTGAAATCTATAACGAAAAAGTTAGCATTATGATGCCTAATCGCCTAATTTATTCAGTTCTTCATGTACCTACATAAAAGAAATTAGATTATTGTCACTAAATAATTCTATCCAATTTCTATAAATGAAAGCGTTCATAACAATTCAATCTGCCATATTCTCATAACACCAAGGACTTATTCACTCCAAGAACACTTCAAGAGATATTTGATGTCCTTTGTATATATACCGAAATATCATCTCCATCTACATTATCCCTATGCCACAACAACATAATGATGACATTTAATAGACTATTGCCATTAGTTTAAGAATACATATTATATCATAAACATTCATCTAATTAGACATCTTTTCAGAATTATACCTCATCAATTTTAAAAAATCATTCTAGTCAAAATTAGAACATTATCATAAGATTATCAAATTAACATTATCACTTAGACTATTATTATAACTTTTTTTTTACGACAGACTATTATTATACCTTTCACAAACAAAGAAATCATAATTCTAATGATCCTTACTCCTTACTAAATGCAAACTCACCACCTAAGATGGATAACTTCATTCCACCGATTGAAAAACAAACTAGGAACTTGATTTCACTCCTACATTACTGTGTTTGATAGTAAAGTCATGTTTAAACGCCAACCCATATTACTTACACCATAAAGTACTAAGATTTTAACTTAGCATTCTGTGTAATGTACCTCGACCTTCAAAAAATTGTTCCTTTATCATCTCATCATCTAGTCAAATTCTTACAATATTATGGTTACAACTAGGAAAACTTATACACAACTTCACTTTAACTTCCTGATCATAATTCTGAATCCAATGAAATATTATAACACCTCAATTTGGAATGTAACTTCATATATAATAATAATAATCTAATTTATGAGTCGTTAGACTATTTTTTATACCTTAATGATATTTGCTATTAAGGAAACCAAATCACACTAAAGAAATAAATTTTTCAAATGAATTAAAGAACTTAGAATCACAATTGTTTTTCAAAAAAAAAAAAAAACAACGAAGATTATCACTTAAAGGCTACTTCAATTAGAGTTTACAAACCAACAATTAGCACAATTGACAGCACTATATTAACAGAATCAAAACACAACGCCATTCAATTACACTATGTACCAAGCCTACACACTCACAGTTCAAAAAAACAAACTCCATTAGACTTTCAACCAACAAGTCCCAATATAACATAGCAATACCCATTCTCACAATCAACTAACACAACTCCTCTCAATTAAACCCATCATCTATAATCAACTTGCTAATTTTGTTCCAAACTTAACAAGAATGAAATAAAATCCAATTGTGAGGGAGATTAGAAAGGAGTTGTACCAGCACAAGTAAGGAGGGAGGAGCTTCACCAGATTCAAAACCACGACGGTAGCCCACTGCACTTCGAGGAGAGGAATAAAGAAGACAGCAATGCCACTCGCTCGCGGTTGTAAGAAGAAACTTAGTCGAGCATAAGGGGCGACGAAGGATATGGGTAACTGGCAGGGGAAAGATAGGTGGGGGAGTAGGGGATGAGAGAGAATCACAGAGAAAAAACTTTTAGGGTTTGCAACCTTTGAGGAAAATAAACTAACCAAGCGTATGACTTTATGGCAAAATAAACCACCGTTGCATTGAATTAATGAAATGAACTATACACTATTGCAACGATTTACCAAAACTGCTGCAATAGATTTAAGAGTCATTGTAATTAACACTCTAATGCAACGATGTTGTAGAACCGTTGCAAATAAGCATTGCGTTAGGGTTGACCGTTGCAAAGACCCGTAACTTTAGCATATGTCGTTGCACTAGAGTGTTGCATTATGGTCAACCATTGCATTAGAGCGTTGCATTTGATTTAAAGTGTAGTAGTGAAGTGATAGGAAGATTTCTAATTAAACTAAAAGGAAAGTTCAGAAGCCAAGAATGAGACATATAACCTCTAGCTAAGCGTTCAAAGATGGTGAAGGAAGGGAGCCTTTTATTTGTCCAAGTGAAATGGGAGCCTGAGTAAAGAACATCAAGAAGGGAGGCATCAATTTTGAAATTATTGAAGGCCTTCCAACCTTTAATGATCGAAGATCCCCCTAATTTGTCATTGAACTTATCTAACTGATTAAAGTCTCCAATGACTAGAAAACAGTCCAAATTGGAAAGCAAAGTACCAGTTAATCCCATATACTTTGCCTATTTTGGTAACAAGGCTCACCATAAAGAAACATAATATACCAAACCAATCCTGAACCATCCTTTATTTTAACATACTACATAGTTGTTCAATGTCAAAATTACTCCAACTTAGAACAACTAAGCCCCCTTTAGTCCCTAAAGCATCATAACCACATACAAAACTAGGGGGAAGATTTAAACTTACAAGTAGAATCAACATCAACAACATCCATTTTAGTTTCACTAAGGAATAAAAACAAAGGGTGATTTGTAGCAAGGAGCCAGTTGACATAGGGAACTTTAGGGGTATCTGGCTCATTTAAACCCCTAGAGTTTCAGGCAACAATATTCATTGATCATTGGTTGGTTGTACATAGCCAGCTAACTCACCAGGTGGAGAAAGAGATGAGATCAATGAAAAATGAGCATCATAATCCATGCCAATAGAAAAAGAGACTGAATCAGTTGAATATGTTGATATAGTTGCAATAACCTTAGCTTTTTTGAACTTCCAAAGGAATCATTCAGCTCCTGATTCAACCTTTTCATTACCGATGACACTTCAAAGTCTATGTTAGGTTCCACACCCAAATCCTTAGCCAATTGAACATCAATAATTGCTTTAGGGAACAACAAAGCCACACCATCCACCTTTTTTCACATGTTAAAATCCCCCTTTACTTCCCAGTTTTCCAGTTGAATTCTACGTATCTTCCTGAACCAATCAGTGTAAATCTCATTCGGGAGAGGAGAGTTATTTGCAGAGATCCACTCGTGAAGCTGGCAAGTAGGAATTTATTTTTTCCTCAAGATAAAACATTTTAATCATGACCAACATGCAAATCCATAGGCAAGATAACTGGAGTATTTGAGGGGTCAAGCTCAACATTAATATTACTTTGACGAATGTTTGTGAAAGAGTTATTTGTAGACCAAGGTTGGGGAGGGGGAATATCAACTCGTAGGCCAGGGTGAATCCTAGCTCTATTATTAGAGCTTTGCACAAGAGGAAGCAACCTGGGACTCGATTGACTAAGCAAGGAAGATCTAGGAGTAATAGCAGGAGCATTAACATCAAGAACTGATCATGGCGAGACAGGAGAAATGGGAGGTAACTAAATGAGATGCAACTAGGTCATTGAGTAGCCCAGTTGGGTGAGAAATATAGGAAGTGTTATTTTGTGAGAGAGAAAAGGATGATTAATAAATTTACCTCTTTGTTGAGCCCATTCAATGATTCCTAGGGCTTCGAACAAAGTGGGCCTCGCCAAAGTACATGTTTGCCCCGCATTGGAGGACTCCCCAATTTTGAAATTAGGGTTTATAGTACTAAAACAAGGTAAGGGATGAACTATAAGGGTTGTGAAAGCAGATTGATGCTCATTAGGAATAGTATGGGAATCAATAGCACGAGACAATTCACCTCGATCTGCAATGTTTGACAAATCGAATGGCCCACAAGGGTCCCCATCTAAACTGAAGCGTGAACTAGGATATCTAGTGACTAGCAGCTGAGGCGACGAAGTAGCATGCCAATTGCTTGACATAGGTGAAGAAAGACCTTCATGAATCTTAAAATTAGCATGCATGTCTTCTTCATCCATGGATTCTTCTCTAGTACCATAATCACTAGAACAAGAAGAAGATATATCCGTAATATATGCATGCGGAGGATCTTCAAAGGTCTCATATGCCTAGAAGACTCAGGGAAGTTGTCTGGTTCATCCCTTCTCCATAAGTTCAGGTGTGAATTCCTGAACCTAAATCTATTCGGAGAACCCATAATAAGATTGGTGTAGAATTGAACATTATTTGGACCATAAAGAACCTTATGACCATT
The DNA here is from genome assembly GCF_026745355.1 of Beta vulgaris subsp. vulgaris. Lineage (NCBI taxonomy): Eukaryota > Viridiplantae > Streptophyta > Magnoliopsida > Caryophyllales > Amaranthaceae > Beta > Beta vulgaris. The sequence goes on from NC_079205.1 coordinate 41,718,941, forward strand.
TCTTTCAAATTCATCAAGACGGTTGTGAATCTTCCTTTGAGCTTTCGAAGTGGAAAGATTACAACGAATAGTTGAGTGGCCAACACAACTGTAAAGTTTACAGAACTTAAAGACATCCTCATATCTGAAATAAATCCAAAGTTCTCGATCCTCATACAAAGGTAGATAGCATCTGCGAAGTAAAGGACATGACAGATCAATGAGCACTGACGCTCTCACCTCAGGTTGAAGAGGAAGAGACTTATGTGGATGTATCAACTTGATCCACATAGCCAACATGATTTAACACCTCATGCACCCAATCTTAGTTCAGGAAGCCAAGAGGCAACCCCACAACTCGAACCCAAAGCCTTGCTGAATTAAAGTTGAGATGATGTGGGACTATAGTCCAATGCCCACGTCTTAAAGTTCATAATTCGACCATCGATGATAGCAGTGTGATACATAATGAGTCCATCCACACCTCGATGGTTATCACACTCAAAGATATAAAAAGAACCAGTTTTATGAACATTGATGTTCCCTCTTCTCTCCTAATTAATATTAATCAGACCCTGAACTAAGAGAGGACTCTGAGGATTTGGTCCAAAAAAGACCCCAATAATTGAAGTATTCCAGCGAATATTAGAAATGGGTTAAATGCAGGTGCATTAAAGAGAACCCCTATTCGAGGATTACTCAGGGAATCAGAAGGTTGCATGATAAAGAAAGGAACGAGACTGAAACTAACAAAGAGAGAAGAGAATAACAAGAGAAGTACCAAGAGAAATAAATGAAAATGAGAAAGAACTAATAGAAAAGTGGAAGATGAAACGAATGTTGCAGTATTTATCTTAAATCAAGAGAAGTTAGAAGAGAACTAACAGTATCGAAGCAACAAGAAGCTTAATGTCATGAGTGCATGAATGTCAAGTGTACAAGACCTGCTAGAAGACGGCTATAGTAGGCCTTGAGACACAGTTCTCGAAAGACTAGTAGCCAGAAAATCGTGGGTACATGCTACAGTAGAATGTAGTGACTCTTTGACTCCCACAATTTTAGTGGGCAAACCTCTAGAAGCACTAGAGAGAGAAAAATTTAGTGGTACATAATTGTAGCAGCATGTATAAGATGGATAAAAACTTAAATAACAAATTCACTTGCGAAAGCAAAAGAGACAATACAAACAAGTTAAGCAATAAAAACGCTTATCAAATTCGTAAAGGCCAAAATCAATTAAGTTTCACTACAACGACTAGCACCCATCGTCTAGTACAACTAGGATTTATGTGATATCTAATCTCATTCGTTCCCCTAACTTTCTTCTTTCACTATCACTATCACTATCACTATCACTATCACTATCACTATCAACCCATCAGGATCAGAGTGTACTTCATCGTCAATATTCATTTAAACCTTTATGCATTTTACCACTCCCTTGAAAACCCCCCTTACATTCATAATATTATTCAATTAATTAAGTTAAATATATAGTAGTATTATACAATGTCCACATAATATGAAAATATATTACTATATAGTATATTTTATATTTGTTTATTATATTTTGATTTGTAGTAGTAAGAGAAGAGAAAAGCGGAGGAGCGCGAGACATTTCCACCGAAACTCAAAAATATTACTACTACGACTACTACACATACATATATACACCCCCCACAAGAATCGTTCTCCTTCGTTTCTCTCTCTCTCTCTCTCTCTCTCTTCCTTCCTCCTCCACTCTTTCTTTCTCCCAACATTTTTTTTTCCTCCAAATTACACCCAACTCTCTGGTATCTGTAAGTTTTTCTCAATCTTTCTTCTTCATTATTTGCGATTTTTTTTCTGGGTTTTTCTTTCACTTATGTGTTCTTTGTGTACTTCTATTTGTGGCGGGAACAAATTAATTTCTACCTATTTTTACAATGTCTTCATTCCTTTTCATGTTTTCCAAGATTACATCTTGCAATTTTGGGTTAATGTTATATAGTCTTCGTTGACTCTGATGTTCAATTTCGTAGTATAATTCAACGTTATATGTGCATTAAAGTATGTTTTTTTTTGTTTCGTTGTTCGTTTTGGTTGGAAACTTTTGTTGTGTAACTTCATGTTTTAGGGTTTTGGATTTGCTTTTTCCATGATCGGTGCTTGTGTATGCCACATTGTTGATGTATGACACTCAATTCATGCAGCTGATTGCTGAATCTGTTGATGAGTAATGCATGATTTGTACTGTATCTGCGTATTTTTTTTGGGTTTTTGTTGATTTTCTGAGGGACGCCTAGGGTTTGTGTTTTGCATGTAATGGTACATTGCTTATTGGATTTTATTTCGATGCCGGATTTTGGCTGTTCCTGCTTTGTGGGTGTTACAAACATTAAGCTCACAATCAACTGTTACTACTAGGATTGGTCTTAATTTTTTTTTGTTCTTGTCTAGACATACTAGGGTTTCTTTTTGGCATTTATTGACAAGGTGCTGCGGGGTGGCCTGGTGGGTGCCAAAGTGCCGGTCAAAAATCACTCACTTTCTGGGCCATTTAGAAAATGCCGTTGCTCAAACGCAAGCCATTCTCATTGCTGGATTCCCCGAAGGATCTAGAGCCTCGTGAGCTCATCTTTCAAGTCCGATTCACAAAGGAGATATTTCGGGATTATCAGTATCCTCACATATGAATTTGAATTGAATGAATGATTTGTTTGTATCACTTCTTTTTGTCTTCAATTCCACTTTCCCTTATGGATTCCTTGATTCTAAATAGAGAATACTTGAAGCGGATAAATTTATACCGCCAGAGAATTTGGACATGTAAAGTTACAGGAAAGACTAATTTCACATACGAGGAGGCTTTAGTCTCAGAGCAGCGTGCGGCAGAGAAGGTTCAGAATTTTCCAGAAGAGTTGATTGTCCCTGTACTGCGAATTATTCAATACAGTAAGTGCTTTTAGCTACAGTATTCTACTGGTTACTCCTGTTACTTGTGCTAAATCGATAATCTTCTGAACCATATCTGACTGTATTCTGTAATAGTGCATTAGTTTTCTGTTCTTCAAATCTACTTTTCAATTGAAATATGTTGCTACAAGAGATTGGGGACTGCTGGCATAGCCTTGGATTAAATGTTTATATCGATTGTTTTTGGCACATGAGGGTTTCATTGGCAGACTGGCAATATTGCACCTTGCTTAAGCTCTTTTTCAATTTTTTTTTTGGTTTGAGGAGGAATTTGATGTTCACCTCAAAAATAAAAAAAGAAAAGGAGGGATTTGGAGTTTGTGTGCTAAGTATATTCTTTTCAGCTATTTATGCAGGGTAAATACAATTACAAATGTACTTTAGTCCCCATGTTACTCAGCAGTCTAGAGTTGTGGGTGGATCCTAACTAACAAAATATTTGGGTATATAATCAAAGGATTGAAATTGTTATAGGTAAAGTGTGCCCAATGGAAAGACCTGCATATCCCCCTTTTTTTTTTGTTACACAGTACCCACTGCTTATTTTACCCTATTAATTATATTTCTCTCTCTTCATCTTTCAACATGTTGTTTACTTCTTGCTTCCATAAAATTGATCCTTGCAGTATTCAGTTATGACAGTCTGAGAAATGGTAGGAATCCCGATATTGGATGATAGATGTAAGGAAGAGTGTACTGAGAAATGTGTTACTGGAACTAATAAGACGAGTATCGTTTGAGTAAGTTCATGGATATTGGCTGAATAGACTTGTTCACTTATCCCTCAGAGGACAAGTGTCAAGGATTTTGAATGATAGATGTAAGGAAGAGTGTATTGAGAAATGTGTTACTGGAATTAATAAGATGAGTGTCGTTTGAGTAGGTTCATGGATATTGGCTGAATAGAGACTTGTTCACTTATCCCTCCAGAGGACAAGTGTCAGGAGTTATCATGTCTGGTCACAACTTTGTATATAAACAGCAAAAGCCATAAAAGATAATGGCAATTGTGAAGGTTTTTGTCTGACAGATGTTGGCATTGACAGTGGCCTCGTCATCCTATTGTTGGTTGTGATGTATGAAGGGTTTATGACTCTGTGTTAGTGCTGGCTTGCTACCCTTGCTAATCAGATAGCTTCAGTTGCTATTTGAGCAACTTTGTGTAGGTTGGTGTTATGTTCAAATGTTAGGGGTAGATTTAATACTTGGCCACTTTTCAAGTGCATGGTGTCACCTGCTTTGAGTTTGCTTTCTACCAAAAATAGCTGATACATTGTTTAAAGTTTTTCTTGAAGGTAGAGGTGGATTTTAACACGATTTTGTGAAACATTGTTGAACTTTTTTGGGCCTATGTATAATGTCTGGGATGTACAGTGTACCTGCTTTTTATGTTAATGATTGAGATTTGCGTTATTTATTATTTCAAGCCTTTTGTTGGGAAACATTGGCTGTCATTGGGTTTTAAGGAAAAACTTTGAACTGAAGTACAATTCAATGCGAATCAGTTTTAGTATTTCATTTCCTTTGTATGGTTATTTGCTATAAGTTAGCCAAGAAAGTGGGAAGGGAGATGGAGGGGAGGAATGGACGGGATGAGCAGTAAAATGTGGTATTCTCCTTCCAAGTAAAGTAAATCTTTTCGCCTACTGAGGAAAGTATTTGCAATTCCTCTAAAGTGATTTTCATCTCTTAATGAACCAAACAGGGGAAAATGAGAAAAGGTGGACAAGGTTTTTCTTTCAACCTAACACAATTACCTTCGAATTCAGGTCTTTTAGGGCATCTTACTTGATTGTCTTACCTTTACAGTTCATTTCATGTATGCTCGGATTCCTTGTTGGGTTTCAGTCGTGTCTTCCGGTAATTTGTCAATACACGTGACATCCTGCTCTGCTCAGCAAAATGCTGGGGGGGTGTTAGAGAATTGTTAAGCATCATTCATTTTAGTTTTCCACAACATCTGAATTCTGAAACCATTTCCTCGCGTCATGTGAGAGCCAGCAATGTGCCAGTGCATACTATTATATTTTTGCATTTTGACGTTTCACACTGCAATGCGTTTATTGCATGATACTTTTCATTTTCTATTTTTTATTTTTTTGGATATGATTGACATAATTACATTATCCAACAACTCAAATGACTTGATGGTTACTTTATTTAAGTATTTCATGATCAGATAATATTTTATTATTAGCAAACGTATTTTGGATTTAGTATATCCAAAAGGAAGACAAGAACTCCCCAGAATGCAACGAAAAAAAGAATGGAAATTGACTATCTTTTAAAGAACCCTCTTTCATAAATACCAGGTTTTGAGATTTGTAATTCTCTGTCCAAAATATTCTCTTTGGATAAACACCACATCTTGAGCTGGATATCCGGCTGCCAACAATAAAAATGTCAGCGAGCAGCGTCCACAGGAAACTACACTATTATGAAACATGCTCAAGCTCTTTTTTTTCTTCACAGGTATGCTCCCACTAAGTGACTTGGTCCGCAAAATTAAAGCAGAGCTGCAAGAAAACCTGGTTGAGGGTGTAGAACTGCAAGGAAAAAAGGATGGTTATCTACATTCATGCAAGATAATTAAAGTTTTAGGTGAGGAGGCAGGCAAAGGTCGCTATGAAGTGGCATGGCTTGATAATGGTGCTAAAATAAATGAAAGTGCTGTGGTAGGTGAAGAAGATCTTGTTCGTAAAAAACTTCCATTTGGTAGAGAAGTTTTAAAATCTTATATTAGGGAGTCTACATATCGCAGTCTTCCTTGGGTAATCCACAATAGTTTAGCATCAAGGCATGGAATTCCCACAGATCCACCTGAAGATTTGAAAAGCATGATATCCTTTCTGAATGGATGTGTCATCAAAAACAAAAAGCGGAAGAACAATGAGGTGAGATATTACAGTGACACTCCGCTCCGGGTCCCTTTTGTTTGGTTTTGAGTTAATGTTAATCTCTTTGGGTTCTTTTCCTTCAAATTCTTATGATTAGGAATTCCAAGAAGGAAATCTCGGTAAAAGGAACAAAGTACAAAGGCAGAAATCTGATGGTTCACTCAGTGACAACAATGTTGAGAATGGTGGGTGACAAATAAATAAAGCTATAGTGCTTTTGGTGGTTTGATATTGTGTGAAATGTTAGGGTGGTTGGTTTATGTAGTATACACATTACATGATTCACCAAAGTTATTTTCTTACTCATTTTGAAGAATTATTGTTTACAAGCTGTTAACGTCTGAATATGCAGGGGATGAATCCATCAAGTATCCAATTGATGACAAGCTGGTGCAACCTGGTGCTGATGATCCAGTTTTCACTAATCGTCCTTCTCCATCAAGAGACTTCACCATACAAATGGACTGTGTGGGCGACCTTTTAATGGTTTGGGATTTTTGTTCGTCTTTTGGTAGGCTGCTCTACTTGTGGCCATTTTCTTTTGAAGATTTTGAAAAGGCTATATGCCACAAAGACAGCAATCTTGCTCTTATTGTAGAGACCCACGCAGCTCTTCTTCGCTTGCTTATAGAAGATGAGGGAGAATTTTATATAATGTTCCAGCAAAAGAAGCGTAAATCAAAGGTCAATGATCTTTGTTATGCTAAGATCTCTTCTTACCCTTAAAGGGAGCTTTATTTCTTATTCTTTAGAAGTTCCATACCACTTAAAATTGTGGGCATATCTCCTCTGCCATATTTTCTGCAATGCTCGTTTGTGGATGCCATGTTATGTTCCTTACCTGTGCTTAATTTGTCTCCTTATTTCAGATTACTCTAATTACATGGACAGAGTATCTGTGTGATTTTCTAGAAATGATTCGCATTTCTGAATTAACAACTCATCTACCAACCATAAAACGTGGCCATTATGGTCTTCTAGAGCCTCCTATCAAATTGAGAATTTTGAAGGAATTGGTTGACCACGCCATTTCCACAGATCTACTGAGAAAGAAGATAGATGAGCGACTTGAAGAACGACAAGCACTTTCTGCTTCAAAAAGAGGGGAAGCATTACAAGAAGGTAAGAAGAAGAGAGAGGCAAAGGAACGCCTGAAGGCTGTATCAGAAACCAATGGCATTGTGCTGGAGAATAATTCCGATGCTGCTGAAGACATCCCCAGTGTAGCAGGGAACAATGGTGTAGCTTTTGAAAATGGAGATGTCTCTGAGAAATTGTCTTCCACTCAGAAAAAATTATTACAAAACGGGTGTGTTTTCTTCACTTCTTTTTGATTTATGAAACATTTTAAAAGACCGGATGGTGTATTGTGATCTTTACTTGTATCATTATTTAGTCATAGTGACCACAAAAACAATGGAGCACGGGAAAAAACAAAGAAGCTATTGGAAGATTTAGAAAAGAGCAAAGAAGAAAGGGTACGTGTTTTTCTTCAGTCTCTGTATGATGTTTGTTTCTGTAACTGGACGTTGAGTTGGAATACATAAAACTGGAAACTATGCACATAAATAAGAATATTTGGACTCATAATTGATGACGACTTCTGCAGAAAGAATTTCTTGAGAAGGAGATGGAGAAACGAGTTATTCGGACCAATTCCATGGGTAAAGATAGAGACTATAATAGATATTGGTTTTTCCGTCGTGATGGGCGAGTATTTGTTGAGAGTTCTGACTCTAAGCAGTGGGGATACTACTGCAGTAAAGAAGAGGTATTCAGCTTCCAACTTTTTGTCAGGAGTATCAATCTTCACATCTAACTTTTTTGGGTGAAATATTTTAATGCATCTGTCACTTACTTTCCCATCTAAGAACTTGGAGGCTCGCAAAATGCTTCATTCAATAATTATTATGTTCGAAATACTCCCTGCTTTCTATAACATGCTTTTTTCATGGTCAAACTTGGGACTTATTTTTCTCAATATGTTTTAATCTAAATCATGAAAACTATGATGTTTTCATATTTGTCACATAATTGGATGGAGTGTGTTTAGTGGAGAGAATGAGAGCATATGGTAAACAATTTAACATTGTTTTGGAACATCCAAAGTAGAAACTTTTGATAAACCTTTTATTTGAGAGAATGTGTTGTGAATTTCGAGGATTTTACTGTTGATCTATGTTCTAATAATGTGTTCTATGATGTCTCTTTACAGCTTGATGCATTGGCGGGTTCCTTAAATCCAAAAGGGGAGAGAGAGAGGGCACTCAAAAGGCAGCTTGAAAAGTATTATCCTAGAATTAGGTAAGTATTTGATATAGGACGTGATAATCCATACAAATCTTAATTGATTGACCTCAATTTCAATCAGTTGCTTTCCTCAGTTCCCTATGTTGCCAGTCTTGCCACCATACAATATATAAGCTGTTTTATGTGTTAGAATATAGATGTGCTGTCAAGGCTTTAATTGGGTCTTAAATACGAATGGACCTTACTTATAAAGAACAAGATGGCTGAAGTATGCAGATCAGTTGCATTACATCAATCAAGCAACCTCATCCTCTGCATTTGCGGTCTAGGGCTGATGAATGAAGTCCTAGATGTGAATGGCTCCGAGGGTTGCAAGACAAACTGTTCCTTTAGTATGAAGTGAAATGGAGGCTTTCTTAAAATTCTAATAAGCATATTTCTGATATTAATTTACCCATTCATGATCAGTTATCACTTGTTTCCCCAGGTAACAGCTTTTTGAGGTGTTGAACATCCTAACATGAAAAACTGAATATTCCCAATCATCACTATAGTTGTCTTTTTCATGTGCCTTTTGAGTTTTGTCCTCAAATGGGTTTCAAACTTTCTTCTTTCGTCTTCTTTCATTGTAGCTTTGGTTCTTGCCTAAAGTTGTTTATTTCTGACCAAAAGCATTTTCATGCAGTAAGGAATTACAGAAGAGATCCAAGGAACTTGCCCAGAGAATTGCAATGGAAGATGCAATTGTTAGAAGGTCGACTCGGGTGCGAGCTCATCCAAAGGATAATCCTGCTTTGGCATTCCTCAAGTATTCCAATAAGTGGAAAGTTTTGATGGGTTAGAGTAAACAATATAGTTAAACCCTCCAACCTAATTCCATAGTTTTCCCGGTGCAGTTTTAATCTTCATTATTTTGCACTGTAATGGGCAGATCATATATCAAAGTCATTGATGTGGTCTAAAGTGCCTCATCATTATTCTCATTGAAGGGAATACATTGGGTTAGATTTTAGAGCTTAGTGGTTGAAGAGCTTTCTTATCATGAGAGCATCAGTTTTGTAAATGACTACGCCCATTATTCTATAAAGTAGATGCAATTGATAGTTAGAGTAAATGCCGAATGTTCATATCTTTGATTGCGTATTTTTTTAGCACTTTTTGATTCAAAGGTGGTACTTGCATCATGTCAACTTGGTAGGCTAAAGTGAAAGGTAATTGAGATTGAAATTCTAGTGAGGTTAAACACCTTAATTATTTGTAATTATATCATTAAAAACAAATAGTAAAATATCTTTTTTTTTTTTCTAATTATGTCATCTGTTTCTTATTTTGGTTTTGTTTGCGTTTTTACATTTGACCATTGCACTATTATATGGGGAAGAACATTCAAATGCCAAATCAAGTTATGCTTTCAAAAAAACTGAACATCCTGGATCCGAAAAACTTAAAACATGTTCTATTCAATTAACATTTTTGTCTTTGATTCGAAATATGACATTTCAATCCCAAAATAATGACAATTCAATATGCAAAACTTGACATCTCCAACTCAAAAGCTAATACTTTCTTTGTTTTTAAAATAAGTGTAACAATTTGACTTTTACGCGCGGCAATACACTTTTTTGATCATTAATATTTCTAATTATATATTAGAAAAATTAAAAAACTGATACTATGAAGATATTTATTGAAAAAAAAATCCAACTGACATTTTATGTGATCATTTTATTTTTATATATTAGTAAAAAAATATATAGTTAAAGTGACGTGTGCGAATAGTGCAAAAGTCAAAGTTATATTTATCTATGACTATCAATATCATTAAGATTTTAAATAACAGTCAGTTTTTTAATCCAAACACTACATATCAATATATAAAAAATTAGCAATACTTCCCAAAATCCACCATTCCACCTTTTGAATCCAAAATTTAACATCGAGTTGACTATTATAATCCATAAAATGACACAAGATCTTCGAGAACTGACAATTAAATTTATGAACTTACACTTATCTTTTTGATTAAAATTTACATAATCAGTCCAAAAGTTACATAATCACTCTAAAATTTTCATGTTCTCTCGATTTGAAAGCTGACACATCCACAAATTATTATTTTAACATATTGTGTCAATTTCTTCCTTGACAAATACTTGCATACTCCGTCTCAAATTGTTCTTTGACAAATAGATTTGACTCAAGTGATGAACTTTCCCATCTTCCCTAGCAAAGTTTATTGTCTGACTTGTAATAGACCTCCTAATGGAGGTCCTGTGCGAGGGCATCCCGAGGATTTCTTCTTGTATCTAAAAAAAAAAAACTGCTCTACCTGAAGTATACGGAGAGGCGGAGAGCAACACAATTAACTAATCTCCAAACTGCCTGTCAAATAAGATGATCAAGACTATAAAAGAAATGTGGCTTGCATTGAAAACGGATAATGTAAAAAGTAACTCTAGCCATATTCACATTTCCCATACATATGTTGTCCATAGCCATGTTCCACAGGACCACAGCATTTGAATATACCACAACTGCTTTTGGCTGCCATCACAGGAGCTACAGCAAAACTAAACTATCCCAAACTGTGGGAATTAAATGCATTATAAATTGTACTATTTGGCATACATGAAATTAGCTTACACACAACTTATGTTGATACATCATACATTTGGCATACATGTGATTAGCTTACAAACTATGTATGTTTATTCCTCAGATACCAGACAAAGTTTATCATCCACCCTGAGCATCTGTCAAGCTATATTGATGACAGCACGGCCAATAATGCTGCCCTGACTGAGATGTTGGTATGCACTGTCTGCCTCCTCGAAGCTGTAGATTTTTGAAACTGCTGAGCTTAGACTGAAGGCGCCTGTCTCTGCCAGTTTAACTATCTTGGGCAGGTCCTGTCTAGCTCTTGCTCCATATGAACCAATAATCTTCACCTGAACCCAATAAATAGAAATTAAGATGGATCAACTTTAGCATTCAGGATAATAAAAATGCAAAGGAAAAACTATCATATGTAAGGTGCTTGTGTGAAAGGTCCAAGATTGAACTCTTGAATAATGGGTGTTCCTGTGGGTTTGGATTTTTTAATTAAGGGTCTACCAGGTGAGCTAGATGGTTCAGAGTTAACTTTGAGTTTCTTATATCTTAGGTGTTTGAGGTCCTATCCTCTCTCATGTACACATTCACTCTTTTATACTTCTATAAAATTGACTCTAAAAATCAGGAAGAAAATACATCGATTTTCAAGGACAAAGCACAACAGATGAAAATGGTAGATGCAGGCAATTTGGTTAACAGGACAAAGTTCATGGAAGAAGATGAAATAGAATGGTTTATTTCGTATGATTCCATGCAATTTAAAAATTTCATATATACTTCTAAGTCCGTATAAAATTAAACTGATAACCTAGGGGGTTGGACTGTTACACTTCTATAGTGGTAATATTAATTACCGAAGGTATATATAATCCCTGTAAAGGAACACTTTTAGTGGTTGGTGGGGAAGCGGGGCTAATATTTTCCTGCTGCACAGGTGTTTTTCATGAAGTATATTTCCAGGACATCCGATTAGTACTTCGAAACCAACTTTTTATGGAGCTATTACTTCATCAAGATAATAAATTCGAATAACCAAAAAAAAAATAAGGAGAATTTAACAAAAACACCAATAAGGAATGTTTTTCATTTAACCAATAAAAGAATTGAGGTTAACCAAGCAACGCTTGGCCTAATGGTAAAGGTTTGGCCTCATAGGGGCTCACGTCACGGGATCAAACACCATTAGGGGATCTTTGGGTGTGAGGTTTCCCCTTACCATCCCCCCTCCCTCCCTCCCTGGCTCCCTCCCTCCCTCCCTCCCTCCCAAGTGTCCATCTTACCTACCTTAAAAAATTGAGAATTGAGGTAATCACCATGTCGATAGCATCGAACCCCTACATCAATCTAGCACAAAGCCCAGAGAAAGGGATGACCAAAAGCTACAGGTTGCTTGTCATATTGAGAATACCGTAAGAAGCAATACAGCCAGGTAGGGATGTAGGTACAGCACTGGTTCGCACATGCCCCACCAAATAAAAATTGTCCTATTTTGCTTTATAAAGTTGAATGTATTAGTTTGAAACAACCATTTCCAATTTGCTTCTACAGTGGTAGCATTGCTGCAGTGGTTGAAGGCATGTGGTGTCATATGTGTAATGCGTGTGGGGGTGGGATGCCAGGGACGGGAAGGGGAGGGGAGGGGAGGGGTGGGGGAGTGCTGCTGGTTGGATGACGTCAGTTAATTGGGTGACGTGGGGTGAGAGGAAAGAGATTAGGGTGGTGGAGGTGGGCCAGCAGGGGTTAATTGGATATGGTAGTGGTGTTAATGGTGGGGGTGAGAGAGAGGGGACTTCAGTATGGGTTAGGAAAGAGAAAAGGGGAGGAGGGAGATTAGAGGAAGGGCAAATTAAAGTTAGGGGGTTAATGACGTCAATTATGAGTTAATGACTAACGGAGTTAATGGCCGTTAGTCATTAAGGGCATTCTGTGGATTTTTTAGAAAGTGGGGGTCTATGGTGAATTTGGAAACTTGCAAGGGTATAGGGTGCAAAAAAGAAAGTGAAAAAACCGTATTTTATAAGTTTAACACTATCTATTACTTTTTTTATGTAAAAATTATTTATAACAATTACAAAAAATGATATAATAGTATTTAATTATATTACTCTGATAATATTAATTTTCAATTTTACATAGTCAAAACTTAAATTTCACTCTCTAACTTGTGCGGTGGAATGATTGGCCAATTTGTGTATTGTGCTTAGTGTGTACTTGGCAAGTTAGTGTAATGTAATGATTGTGCTTCCAAACTTCAAAATTAGATCTGTGACTAATTACAACAGAATTGGTACCTATTCAACACTAATCCATCCCCGGCATTAACATGAGAAAATCCAACAAACCAAATGATGCCATATTTTAATTCCTAAAGAAAAGTCGACCAATCTAGTCGTTGAATAGAAGCTATGCCTCCACCATCTAATTTACCTATGGCTTCAGTAATATGAGATCTATTCATGCAAGGCGACAATCATGATGGAGTATTATGATTGTCATGTAATACAAGCTTCAACAAAACATGACTGACAATTGGAGATAGCTTATATACATCTAAGGGTTTGCAGGGAAGTAGGCAATAAAATGCGATGTGATGATGGAGGTGGGGGAGTGCATTGTTTTATGATTTCTAATGAAAGATATCCACAACAGATCATCATTAGTCAACAATATATTACTTCTTCCGTTTTATTTTACTTGCAACATTTCTCATTTTTGGCAATTCTCTATTACTTGCAATGTTTTCCATTTTTGGCAATTCTCCATTACTTGCAATGTGTTCATTTCTGGCAATATATTCTCTCATTCTCTCCTACCACATGGGGTTCTTTTTTTATCTCTCTCTCCTCTCCTTGGTCCTTGTGCAGAGGAAACGTTGCAAGAGATTAAAAAGAGGAAGTATAAAGCACACATACATCAATAGTTGTACCGTGGCATACAATTTATTAGCTACTAAAATTTGCGAGTTTCACCAATATTCCAACTTAGTTTAAATAGCCGATTTTTCTATTATAATATAGACAGCCAACAATAATCTAAACTAAGCTAGAATGTCAAAGGCAATAATTTATTTATCAATCAGGTTAGATGTGTAATGCACCTGTCTACGAACAAGACGATTTATATCAACCTCTCCTCGAGCTCTGGAATCGGCAAGCCCGATCATGACAGCTTTTCCTCCATCCCGAACACTTTGTGTGCATTGTTGGAATGTTCGTGGTTTTCCCAGAGCCTCAATGGCAATATCAACACCAACTCCTCCAGTTATTTCCTGTACACAATAATTCGCAATACAGATTCAATATATGATGTAAATAAACTGGCGTAAAAGCATAATCAATCTATTTTTGATAATGCAATAGAGACATTTACATTAACTTGACAGTTGACAGCATCTAGAGGGAGAAGAGAGAAGGCGGAAAGAAATATTAACCTTAAAAATGAATATGTATATTATAAAAATAAACATGCTTAAAAAAATGGAATGTCTAATACTCCCTCCGTTATCTTTTGTTCTTCCTATTTAGAATCTTGACACTATTCACAATTGAAGAGAATCTTCTAAATTATGTTCAATATATGATAAAAAAATATAGTCAGGAGGGGTCTTATTTGATTCGTATCAATGAGTACATATTTAATCATTATAATTTTTACTGATACACAATGAAAAATATTCAAAGACGTGCATTCGCAAACGTGGAAGTCAATATAGGAAGAACAAAAGAGAACGGAAGGAGTATTCATCAGGCATGTAAAACATTCAGATAATTTGAATGATTCAGGAGGGGGCCGATAAAAACTTCACAAAAAGTGTCTTTCTTTGAAATATAGGAAAATGCTTCTTTTTCATGAATAAGATATGCCAAAATAGCCTCCATCAGAAGCATTTGACAGAAAGCCATTGCACCATCCACAGTGCTAATAGTTCACCACCCTACTCAAGCAACCATCTCTAGACTAGGGCAGGAAATCGTGAATAATTAAGAACAATAGATGTAGTTTCGACAGTCTCAAGCATATCAGCAATATCACAAGTCTCAAGTACAAAGACTTAAACTCGCATGTGACTGAGGAGTTCCAAAGGAAATATAAAAACAGAAACTAACAAAAGATGCGGAAAGTAAAGCACCTTGATTTTTTCGACTGCATCTTCTTTCTGAGCATTAACAGTGTGAGTCGCCCCAACAGCCTTGGCTTTCTCAAGTTTTTCATCACTAATGTCCACAGCAATAGCAGCAGAAGCACCAAATGCGCGTGCTATCTGCAAACAACTGCGGCATGCATTTATTGTCATATTCACCCAAAGTAGAGCAGACCAAGATATTAATCAATATATATATATGTAGAACAGACCAAAAAAGTAATCTATAGATAGATGATAGATATACAGATAGATAATAGATAGATAGATTTCTATGTTACATGTATATTATACTACATGCATATACGATGAACAAAGACTTGATCCGCAAGAATGCAAAGTCTAACAAGAACGTCTAAATCATAGTTATGTTCTAGCACAAGCATAATTTAGAGTCTACAGCAACAAGCTGGGCCTGCCCTGCTATAGTAAGGAGCATTATGAAGAAGTAATTGCTTTTACAACAAAAAAATAGAGTAATCCAGGGGGAGATGCAGTCCTTTGATGGCTGAAACTACAATATTGAATTGTGCAAGTCAGTGATTTTCTTTTCATCTATATGCACGAATGCAGGTGGATTCTTCATGGAAGTTCATGAGATCACTACAGTTGTATTAATGATTCACAATTCATTCACGCCTAACTAAATCATCAAAACTGGATATTCATTGAATAAGATTCATTTCCCATTTAATTTAATTTATTTTCTTTAAAAAAAACCTTTACCAACATTTAGCAACTCAATGAGTTGAACTGTTCCACGAATGTGTTTTCCTACAAATAAACCAGATAGATCTCCATTTGAAATACTACACGGTAGCATTCAAGCAACTAAGATGAAATATTGGTGGAGATGAACTATTAATAACTCTATAGAATCAAACAATCTAGCCTACTAATTCGCTACTTAAGCTCAGAGATAGCCACAATCGATGAAAGTTTCTGGCTCATACCTGGAGCCAACACCTCCAATGCCTATCACAGCAACGGAATCCCCGCCACGCATCTCAGCAGCATGAACCATAGCACCATATGCTGTAAAAACTGCACAACCTAAGATTGCAGACTCCGTATATGGCAATGAGTCTGGCAGTAAAGTTAATCCATGTGCCGGAATAACGCAATATTCTGCAAGGCCTCCCATGCTGTACATGTACACTGGTTTCCCTGCAAAATACATAATTTTACAACCAAATATATTCAGTCAAATGTAGAAATGACCAATAAATTAAGTTGCTCTGCAGTACGAATGAAACTTGCTTGAAGGATATTGAAAGATTAATAATGACATTGCTCTATGTTTTAAATTGTAACTCTTATTCTTCTCATCACTGTAGTCTAAACTCTAAAGGTGCACATATACCAAGGGATTCCTGTGACTCGGTGAACTCCCATGGTTGCTGAAGCAGATTGCTAACCAACTTTCAAGACAAAAGACAAGATATTTGGTTTTACACTTTTATTATTTCAAATGAGCTAGAGATTATAGCACAATAAAGGAGGTACTTAGTGTTATATATGCCTCATAAACTAGAGTTCTAGGCTTCTAGCAGATCTTCGAGATCACAATTCACAAGTACTTGTTCTCAAAGAGGTAGGTAATACGGCAACTGTTTGCATTGTCGATAGGGGAAATTACAACAGAAAAGAATATGCTTCTTTATATTATAAGAGAAAATATCCAGTAAGAGAAGAAAGAAGGATTATAAGTCCAACAATTGTCAAAAAGCAAAAGAACGAATTCCAGAAAGGGACACGCCAAGGAACAACCCATGAGGAGTGACCAAAGAAAACCAAAGAAAATCCCTGGCCATGTAAAATTTTATCATTTCTTCCAACAAAGAACCCTATAATGGCAATAAAAGCAACCCTTCAAAAATCTGTGCCCCTTACACCTTCCAAAACCTTATACACTATATTTTTGAACAACCCAACATATAATAAATGGGCATCTCTGTGAACCACACCAAACTTAATAGTCTCGAAGAAGGCATCACCTTACAACGCAAAAAACAAGTGATTTTCTATATCCTCACTAGCAAGACATGAAAATGCACACTGAAGGAGATGATTGCTGCTTGGTCACCAAACCCCTAGATTGTCACAAGCTATGTTACTCAAACTCTTTATTTTACCTCAAGTCCCACTTTGACAAGGGTATGGGGAAACTACTAAACACCATTATGGGTCAAATCAGGTAAATTTTTCACAAAATAGCCGAGTTGGACACTTGAAACATACCTCTATCCCACACATGTTCCCAAGTTCAAGTTACATAGCTCGTATTGAGTTTCCACAAGATAGCAACCCAATTTCCATCACCCACATCGAAATCTTAGCCTTCCAAATAAAGGTGAAAGGAGGAAGAGGTTATGAGTTTGAGAGTACCCTTTGTAATTAATTAGCAAAATACTAAATTTACCAGCACATGTACCATAAACCTAAAAAGTAGTTGGCCCTGTGCATGAATGTTCGTGGAAATGTAATTTTCTCTTCTTAATATGGCAATGAAATTTACATGTTTGGTTAGTAACGATATATATATTTATTGCCTCGTAATTTTTGGTTTCGAAATATATACAATATATATATATATCACATAAAATACGATAGAGTCTTATAATAATTATATTTAATTAAGAAGACTTAAACAAGTATTTACATCTCTAATACTCTTATCACGGTAGTAACAAGATACGGTGACATATTCTCTTACCCCAATTCCTTTTAAGCTATTATTTCAAGCTTAAACTTTTACGGGTTCTTTTACTTATCACGTCATGACGTCAATATTTCAATTTCTCACCAGACAAAAGTACGAAAAGCAACAAAATGAATTATGAAGTTTATGGATAATAACATATTTTTTATTGTAACTGACCCAAGGCATTGCCCGGGCCAAAATACTAGTTAAAATATTAAAAATAAAAATTTCCAAATTCACTAATCTCTCAACCAATAGTTCCATTCCCAGCTAACCGTGCAAGAATGTCGATTGTTCAGTTGGTAGGAAGAGGAAGAGTTCTATTTTATCATGATTAAAGTTCAACATAGAAAGCACAAAGGCATAATTTCGGCATAGGCCATCGGGTTCACATCTCATGGATGCATTTATTTGTCAAACCCCTAGAAAAGCTTGAGGGAAAAACTAGACTGTTATTAATCATAATATTTTTTACATAGAAGTATCCTAGAGATTTAATTAAAAGAACTCTGATTATGCTTACAAGGATCAAAAAGCATTGCCCAATTATTTGCCATCGTAACTAGAAGTATTGTATTGTCTGCGAATTGTTACTTTATGTCACGTTACTTGTGCTCAAGTATGGTTATAAGCCAACGAAGCCTGAATTATGAGCTAAGCAAGATGAAGGTTGGGCATAAATGGTCAAGAATTAAAGAAAAATCGATATGACGGAAGGAGAAGCACGGCCGAGATTAAATATTCGTACAATGCCAAAAAGATTACTATAGAGGACAGGGAGTCCTCCAAATACAAAAATGGAAAAGAAGATACGCCTAGGTTATTAAAACTATTCATTTTCTCTCATATAAGTATGTCAGATACAAGAACAAGGATATGACCGGTAGAGTTGATATTGATCCAAAAAAGGCAAATTTTTATTAAAAGGCTTTGTCTAACATATATCATTTCCCAAAACTGGCAGCTGAGTCTAGGCAAGGTAGAAGAGTGCTAACAAACTTTACAAAATTTAAATGAAAAGCACAAGAAACTCCCACATTGACTGATAGCAAATGAAAGCAAGCTTAGATTCTTATCACAATGAAAACAAGTGAACACCAATAGTAATTTTGTACCAACAGCTGACATCTACAGCTTTAAGTCAACCTGTTGAAGCTAAGTTCAAAGGTTTCAATGAATATTACCCATAGATGGGCCAAAAGATATTAAATATAAGGCAGGACATATAACAGATATTTAAAGCTTATGGTATAACCACAAAATGATAACATAAACTTTGATGTCGGAGATGACACTCACCATTGCTTCTAAGGAACAATCGTGTTTCACCGTCGTAAAGAGTTCCTTTTGCCCGGTTATAAGCAAAGAAATCCTCACAGAGATCATCTTGCCCCTATTTTGCATAAAGTAGTAAGTAGACGAAAATACAATTATATGGAAAACGAAAAACCATTTTATCTACCTTTGAACAGTAGGAACAGTTACCACAAGGCATGATAAAAGCTCCGACAACATGTGATCCAATAGGAAATCTGCGAAATTAATTATTGCTCGCAGCTATTGTCAAGTCTATATATAAGAAATTACACATTATGTATTGCACGAAAAGTTACATCAGTATAGCTTTAAGGAAAACATTCGTAATAAGAATAACAAGAGCTTAATAGTAAGAACTTGGTCTAGAAACCTTTGGATAATTTTGCTATCAGAAAGTGGGCCATGTTCTACAACTTCACCCGTGATCTCATGGCCAAGGACACAAGGGCTGGCAAATGGAAGTTCACCCTTTATCACATGAAGATCAGAGTGACATACTCCACAAGCTGCACCCAGTAAATTGTAAACGTCAAAACAACTCCATCAACTTCTCTTCTCTCAATCTTACCTAGCCATAAGTAAGATAGATAAATCTACAGGGAAATTATAAACAAGGAGGTTTCAAATTCCAAAAAAGTTGAACAAAACTCATAATGTGTCCGTCTTCAGTGCTCACATACAAGCACATCATAACACAAACAGAGTAATCATAAGAACCCAGTAACTACTTCCTCTCCACAACTGAAAGTCCTGAACTCCCTGTTGACTTTTGCACAGTCTTTGAGATGTATCATTAACCATAACTTTACCTTACTATACATCATTCTAGATTATACAAATATACTCTTAAAAAAGTATATATGAAGAATAAATTTAGCTTACCTTTCAATTTCAATTGAACATATATTCTCAAATAAATAGATGGTCAAACTTTGCATGGGTTGATTTGACACAGAGAAATCAAACTAGGACTATCATTAAATTTTGTCCGACATC
The DNA here is from genome assembly GCF_026745355.1 of Beta vulgaris subsp. vulgaris. NCBI lineage: Eukaryota > Viridiplantae > Streptophyta > Magnoliopsida > Caryophyllales > Amaranthaceae > Beta > Beta vulgaris. The sequence continues at coordinate 41,738,793 of NC_079205.1, forward strand.
AACATAAATGAGTTGTCACCAACAAGGAACCTACACTAGAACATGGACCATAATTCCACCAATAAACATAGTACAACATTTTATGTAAGAGCTCTTTGAGAGAAGTGTTTCGCTTATATGTTTGATTAGTTTCAATGTATATTTTAAGAAAACCAGTGTCTATGATTTTTACTAATTGAATATTAAAGATATTAATGGTCGAAGCTATGAGTTACAATTATAAAAGAACGGATGAAGTACTGAAATCACTTTCCGTTATTCTCATCTTTCTTTTACCAAGCAATCACATCAATAACATGAATGCGTGTACTTTCTTAATTAAAGCTGAAGTCGATGAAACAAAAAAAAAAGGGTAGAGAAAAATACCCTTAGTTTTGACAAGAATTTCATTGGCTTTAGCATGAGGCATGAGAAAATCTTCAATGGTGAGAGGTTGATTTGGGTTTGTAAACATAACCCCTCTCATATACGAAGCAGCTGCCCCACTCACATTAAACGACGACGTAGAAGAAGAAGAAAAGGAAGCAGAAGGAGAAGGAGAAGAGATTGTCTGCGACGCAGAGCAGGAGCTTGGACTCGGAGGACCATTGATGATGGAAGGATCAGTGTGGATTGATCTGGATAATGAGGAGATGAACGATGGGTTTGAGATGATTATTCTTCTGATGATTGATTTGGGGGTAATTGATGCCATTGAAATTGGAATTATTAGGGTTTGTAAGTTGAATTTTGGTTGAAGATTTTGTGTTTATGAGTTTGGAAGTAGGGAGTTGGTGAGAGATGGCCTGATAAAGAAGTTGCAGAGATGTATTTAAAGTTTTGGATTGAAATGATGTCTGTATCATGACTCATATTAACGTTGTTTATTTTGGTGTTAATCTAGATAATACTAGTGTACAAGTTAGTTATCCAACCACCTAATCTACTTGTAATAATAATTTTTTTGGTTTTAATGATTCTGCGCTCGAGAAGAACTCATAATACGTCAGTTACAAGAATGAAATATAAAATAGAATTATTACAAGGAGAAATATCAAAGCAGTCAGTGACTAAAAGACCAATATTAGCAATCCAGTCTGTCGATCGGTTGACTTTCCTAATGATATGTCTGATATTCCATGAGTGAAAGTGTTGAAGCGTGATTTTAACGTCTTTAATGATATGATCAATTTGCTATGGGAGGCGCTAAATACCTAGTATTGAGTTGATGACTAGTAAATTGTCACATTTTATGTGAAGAAAGTTGAGTTGATTTTGAGTTGCTATTTTTATACTATGGTGAAGTGCCATAGCTTCAGCGAAGATGGTGGAGGAGGACCCGAGGTTGAAAGCGGTGGCGTGGACGAGGTTACCGAAGTTGTTGCGGATGATAAAACATGTTGTAGAGTAGGAATCATGAACTGAACCATCAAAGTTTAATTTGAAGAAATGGATGGGAGGCGACTCCCAAGCAACGAGGATGGAAGAAGGTTGGGGGGTTGGGGGGGGGGGGGGGGAAGTGCTCTTGTTAAGGGAGAACCTTTGTTGTTTTGTGTAGTTTGTTTTTCTTTATTGGCTATTTGACCTATAAATATATGTCAATTACAAATAATCCATGTATTGCCTCATAAAGTCTTATATGTAAGCTATACATTCGAAAGCATTTTTTTTTGTAATATTTTTTTTGGAGTTACATCACTTTTTTATTAGAGTTATAGCGCGTAAAATCCATTCTCATGTAAGTATGCTTACTTCCTTCGTTTTTTTTACATGTGACACTTTTGAAAAATTGCGATTATCTAGGCAAAATTTTAATTGGAGATTAAGTAAAAGTAAGGGTGGGGATTTAAGTGAGTGGAGACCACCCCTCCCCTACCCACCCCAGCAGCCCAACCCCTTCCCCCACTCTTTCCCTCTCCTCTCCACCCCAGCCCAACCTCCACCCCTCCCTCTCCCCTCCACTCCACCATCGTTGCCCCTCCCTCCCCCTCCCTTTCCCCACCGATTTCCCCAGCCCCCCACTCATCCCCTTCGAATTTCCCAGCCCCCCACTGTAACACCCCGATAATTCTCTCTTTTCAGAAATACCTTTTCAATATAAAACCTAGAGAATTACCAAAGCATTATCGCCCGTGTGATAACGTATCGGCTTCTTCAGAATTTTGCAGCGAAAACATATAACTAAACTTCATACTTTAATATAATAAATAAATAAGTAAATAAATACTTAAAACCAAACACTCTATAAATGTCTATGCAAATCAAACTTATTATAATATGTTCTTACTGATGCAGTAAATATAATAATAGATTACACAAGCTCTCTATTCCTAGATTCCCAATGATGCAACATCTATGAACCTGTAAATGTCAAAGCTCTAAAGAATCCGCTCACAAAATGGGTCATCACAGGATCAATAAGGCAAAGCCATGATCAACAATCACAAACAAAGCACGTAATCAGCAAAGCCGAGTACTACATTTTTTTTTGAAAGAGAAATTTCATTAATTGAAGGCCAAACGGCATCTACAATAGATATTAAAGAAAAACAAGATACAATTAAACAAGATTAAATCAAATTCGTCTTGGAAGAAACTATAATGAACCAAATCGAGCAATACAGCGCAACCCCCTTGTATTTGCTGAATCAGACAACTATTGATGAGGAAGTCTATCATTCTGACATAGCTTGGAAAGAGCATTCTTGATCGAACCATGTTAACCGCATCCGAGATTCCAATACCTTTGTGTTGAGTCTCGAACTTCAACCAATAAGAACAATTTCTCATACCTAAAAACAAAAAAACTACACTCACAGCTCCTATAGGAGAGAAGGAGATCTCCACAACAGAGATTAAAAACCCCATAATTGGATTTGAAGAAATCTCATAAAGAGATACTAATTTATTCAACAAAACAAGAAAATGAAATAAAAACTGAAAATAAAAGCTCAAAAGGGGCTTACCATGGATGAAATCATCCATGGCAGCCCCTAACTGAAGAAGAAGGGGTAGAGGAGGCTAGGGTTTTAGAGAGAAAAAAGAGAGGAGGCTAGGGTTTTTTAAGTCGAGTACTACATAGTATCACATAAACATTCCTAATATGATACTAATAAATAACATTAAGGGATAAATAATAATATAACAATATAGCATTCTGCATATAACTTCTACTGAACTAAACTTTAAACATCTTTTTATTACTTGAATGGAATAGTTATTGGACTTGAGTTGTCTTATCTAAACTTGTCTTCACCTACGAAGACGAAATATGGGCGCTACTTCGAATTTCAGAATGACGTGCGATATCGAGGAACTTGTGAAAAATAATTGGGATGGTGATTAATCCATCTCCCAGAAAAAGCCATGGGCTACCAGCCTACCACCATGTACTCCAACTCCTAAATATATAACTCTAGACGTGGACCAGTCTAAAGTCTATGACTATCCAAGTTACACTTTACGTGATTTACAATTTATTACTTGTTATGATACACACACAAGTATCACAGAAATATCAAGTCAAACATTCACAACTGAACTTCATTTATCTTAGGATTTAATAAATGATCACACAACTTACAATCCAAGATTACTTTCTTTAATCTCAATCTTTCTTATTTTGTTGAACCTAGCCAACAATCAATCTTACCTTCAAAAGGCATAACTTATCAACTTACCAAATAAGGCCCACAGTCCTTATAAAGTAGTGAAAATAATATTGTAAGGGAACACATGAATAAACATGATTCAATCTTAATAATATATAAATTCCCCATGTAGATTAATAAATAAAGTTTCCATCCACATGCTTGCATCAATAATTCCATACAAACATGATAATCTTTAACTCATAATCAATCTCATAATTAACATGTTTGCACACATGCATAAAACATGTAAAATCCAAATCACATATGAACTTATAAAGTTCATATACATGATACTACAACTTTTCCTCCTTAAATCATGATACTATATCACATAGCACACATATATGTACGTACTTTGTGTAAACCAGTTGATAGGCCACCTTTAATTCCTTAAAAGTCACCTACTGAATATTCTCCGCCTAAAATAATCAATATAAACTAAAATCAATACTCTAAATAAAATACAACTTTAAAATATTTTAAATCTCCTTTAAAAATATTCAAAAGTTGTTTTTACAATTAAAACTTCAATTACTTTTAATATCTAGCATAGTATTACCACACTAGTAATTAAAATCCTTAAAACTCCATAATTAAAGCCTTTTCTAAAATTCCAGCAACTTATAAAATTATAAAACTCTCTTTAAACATATATAAACATGCTTAATTTCATAATTTAAAACAATCTCATAGTTTATAACATGATACTATGATTTTTCAATAATTAACACCCTAAAAATCCATGCTTTAATGATTAAAAATTCAATCTAAAAATACTAAACAAATCTGAAATTTTATTCTTTTAATACATAATATATATGAATCAAGATTATTTATTAAAACATTAATTTAAAGTTAATAATCATGATTAGTATTAAAATAAAGCATAAAAACATGATCTTCGATGGAAACTTGAGGAAGAAGAAAAGAAATTAACCAACAATTCAAAGAACCAAGAAGAACAATGAAGGGCGCCGAAATTAAGGAGGCACGCAGGCCGCAGCAGCAATGGCGCACAAAGATTGATGATTTTGAAGGTGTGGTGACGTTTCTTATCGAAGAAGAAACGTTACTTGAAGAAGAAGAAAGAAACTTGAGAGAGAGAGAGAGAGAGAGAGAGAGAGAGAGAGAGAGAGGGAATTCACATGGAAGAGAAAAAGAGTAGGGGTCGGCTGGTTATGTGCCAGGAGAGAGAAAAATAATCTTGTGTGGTAAAATAATTGGGTATTAAGGTATTTATAAAGAGGTTTTTTCTTTTGGTCTTAGAAAAAGGAGATTGGGTTCAAATAGAGTTTGATGATGAATAGGATAAATGAATTAGAACTCCTAATATCAATATAAATCCTTTTTCTAATCTACTTAGAATTTTGGGTTCCTCAAGCCCATTTAGACTTCTTTTTCAAATCAAATTAGTATTTCAAACATTTTTCAAAGCATGCGTAAATAAAATATTTTTAACTTTCTTAAATCCTTAAAATAATTTCTTTTGACTTTTAAAATAGTCAACCTTCTTTAAATAATTAAATCATTTAAAACTAAATTATGTTCAAATATAAATATATAAATACTAAAATATATTTATAAAATCTATAAAATTACGGGGGATTACAGTCTACCCCTCTTAAAAGAAGTTTCGTCTCGAAACTTGACACGAAAAACTCCCACATTTTCAAAAGTATGAAAATCATCTTTCCTTCGAAAAATATTTTGCCACTTATGTGCACACTTTTGCTAACTTAAAACACTTGTGTTACTTATGAACATGTTTTCTTATGCGGAGAATCTACTTCTTCTGCACTAATATGTGCAAATTGTCCATAATAGGCATACAAATGCGTAAAATCTCATAAAATAGACAAAAAGCGTGAAATTTATCGCATTCTATCCCCCTTAAAGAAAACGAGTTACGCCCTCGTAACTTACCTCAAGGAACAAGTCTGGATACTTCTTTTTCATCTCATCTTCGGCTTCCCGCGTTGCCTCTTCAGACTCGTGGTCAGACCAAAGTACTTTCACGACATGAACGTCCTTATTGCATGTACTACGCAATTTCTTGTCGAGAATCTTGACAGGTCTTTCCTCATATGTGAGGCTATTATCGATTTGAATCCGTTCAGGCTCTAGGACATGACGCTCATCAGGGATATAACATTTGAGTTAGGAAATATAGAATACACCATGCATCTTCTCAAACTCCATTGGCAATGCCAATCTATAGGCTACTTTCTCAATTCGCTCCAAGATCTCATATGTGCCTACAAACTTAGCACTTAACTTGCCCTTTTTCCCAAATCTCATGACGCTCTTAGTGGGTGATACTTTCAAGAGCACCTTATCACCTATGGCAAGCTCATCCTCTCATCGTTTCAAGTCAGCATAACTCTTCTGCCTATCTTGTGCAGCTTGAATTCTAGCTTGAATCAGTCTAACATTCTTGACTGTTTCCTCAATGAATTCTGTCCCCAAGATGATATAACACTAAAGTCATTCCATCAAATGGTACTTCTACACTTCCGTCCATATAAGGCCTCAAAAGGTGTCATGTTAATGCTCACATGATAGCTATTGTTATAAGAAAACTCAATCAGGTCTAATTGGTCCTCCAAACTACCTTGAAAATCAATAGCACATGCTCTCAACATAGCCTCCATAGTCTGGTTAGTCCTCTGAGTCTGACCATCAGTCGTAGGGTGAAAGGTTGTACTCAACTTCAATGTTGTCCCAAGGTTTAATTGAACCTTTTTCCAAAACTTCGAAAGAAACCTAGAATGACGGTAAAAAACGATATCTTTTGGGATTCCATGTAGTCTCACCACATGTCTAATGTATGTCTTAGCAAGTTGCTTCTTTTTCCATGTCTCCTTAATGGGTATAAACACAGCGGATTTGGTCAAACTATCCACAATAACCCAAATAGTGTCATTACCACTCCTCGTTTTAGGCAAAGCAGTCACAAAGTCCATAGAAATAGAATCCCACTTCCATCCGGGAACCTCTAAGGATTGAACCTTCCCCATGGGTCTCTTATGATCTATCTTCACCTTCTGACAAGTTAGGCACTTAGACACATACTCAGCTACCTCTCGCTTTATATTTGGCCTCCAATAGATACCCTTAAGGTCCTTATACAACTTGTCACCCCCAGGGTGCACATAATATGGAGTATTATGCCCCTCATCCATAAGGCGTCTCTTAAGGTCATTAAATTTTGTGGTACACACCACCTCCCTTTAAACCTTAAACTCCCATCATCATGAATCTTAAAGCCAGCTTTTTTTACCTTGCTTCATTTTCTCCTTGATCTTATCTAGGTGCTCATCCCCAACTACCCTCTTTGATCTCGTCGAAAACTGACAACCCCCAAAGATAGAGCGCTCAGTCTTGCTTCACTTTCCCCATAATTTAAGAGTTTTAGGCTCAGCCTTTGCATATCTCGACACAACTCCTCAAGGACTATAAAGGCACTAAAGCTATGACTCGATTTTCTACTCAAGGCATTAGCAACCACATTTGCTTTCCCCTCATGATACTGGATGTCTAAGTCATAATCCTTAATCAACTCCAGCCATCTTCTTTGCCTCATATTCAGGTCTTTTTGGGTCAAAAATGTACTTCAAGCCCTTATGGTTTGTGAACATCTTACAAGTTGCTTCATAGAGATAATGTCTCCAAATCTTCAATGCAAACACTATGGTAGCTAACTTGAGATCATGGGTAGGGTAATTAGCCTCATAAGGTTTCAATTGACGCGGCGCATACACAATTACCTTCCCATTATGCTGTATCACACATCCCAAACCATTCTTCGAAGCATCACTATATAATAAAATTCTAGCTAGTTTTGTCGAACCTATGTTATTGAGATTATTTTTAATAAAATTCTAAAGTAATATAATATAACGTTCACTTGACATGATAAGATGCAACCAAGATATGATATAGTAGTCAATTGATATGATAAGATTGTGTCAAGATATGATATAGTAGTAATATAATATATCAACTAGATTCCAAATAAAAATATATAAAAAAAAGTAATTTTCTTATACTCCCTCCAGTCTTTATTAGTTTTATTTCTTTTTCGGATGTCCCTTATTAGTTTACCCCTTTCTTTTGTTTCTATTTTTGGAATGAGACCACTAACTTTTCATCACACATACATTCAACTTTAATATAAAATAATAGTTTCTCTTTCCTTCTATGACCCACAACATTATTTCTCCTAAAACTCTGTGCAAAAGAAAGGAATAAACTAATAAAGATCAGAGGAAGTAGTTTATAATTTTTAAATACTCTAGAGTTTTATTAAAAATAAATTTAGTAAAATAAAGTTCAATAAAATTAGCTCATATTTCCTAAAAAAAAGCTTATATCAACAAGAAAAAGAGAGAATGGACCTAGAAAGAGAGAGGAGAGCGAGGAGAGAGAAGTGGGGACCAATTATGGGAAAATGGTGACCATAACCGTTATGCGTATATCTCAACTCGAGAGAGAAGGGGGACCGTTTATGAGAAAATGATACCCATAACCGTTAAATGCATATCACAACTTGAGAGAAAGGGCGGACCATTTATGAGCAAATGGTGCGCATAACCGTTATGGCCCTGTTTGACTATTAGCGGATAACTATTAGCTGATTGTCTTAGCTGATAGCTGTTAGCTGATTTGACTAGTTGATTTGTATTAATTGTTTGTATAAAGGTGTTTGGTAAGTAGCTGATAGCTGAATGCTACATTATTGTGTAAAATGACCAATAAGAACATGTGCATAATCTATAATTATTGTATCTTTTATTATTTATTAATGTAATTTTTAACAACTTTATGACATAAATATAATTGCTCCGCTCATTCCCAAACCTCTAATGTCAAACTCATCCCCCAACTTTTTTAAAAGGAGCTTTTTGAACTCAATAAGACATTGAAACCTTTTCGTTACCAAACACTCAAATTACGGGATTGACTAGTTAAATAGATTAATAAAAGCTCAAACCTCTAATTTTGTTCCAAAATTCTCTTTACTAAACAAGGCCTATTTGTATATCACAACTCCATGTCTCCATGGGCCATGTACTATCTATATATCCCACTAAGGGCTCTATGGGGTGATGTTTCCCTTATCATTTTCCTCCCTCTAGGAAGTCTGACCTGTAAACCTGATTGGTTATATATGTGCAAAGTGACAGTTCAGTAGATTCCTTCATCTTACCAACATTAGAAAAAAAAGGGTTTTTCTACATTATGCCCTTGTGTTTCTTCAATTTCTACGTTTTACCCCAACTTTTTAAAAATTCTACACGGTATCCTCAAACTTACCTTTTTTAATGCATGATGCCCAAACTATTGATTATATGTCATTAATTTCATTTATTTTTTTAAATTTATTGGATCTAATTTGACTTATACATAGTTTAGCCCTTAGAAAGTTATTCACTAATTAGATTCGTTCCACCGGAATATAAAAAAAAGACGAAATTAATGATGTATAATCAGCGGTAGGGGCATTGTCCGTTGAAAAAGGTAAGTTTAAGGGTACTGTGTGGAATTTTGAAAAGCTTGGGGTACAACGTAGAAATTGAAAAAATACAAGGGTATAACGTAGAAAAACCCAAAAAAAAAAAGAGTTCCTCTTTGCAGCAATACAAAATTGAAAAAGTAATGTTGTGAAAAGCTGCAAGTACAAAAGTAATGTATTAAATTCAGAAAACATATTGTATTCAACTTTTTGAATTTGAGAAAGGGAATAGAAGGGAAATGGAAGGGAATGGGAAAAAGTGAATTCCCCTCTCTCTCTCCTCTACTACAATTGACTTGACAACAGAAGTCAAGTGAACAAAACTTTTTACGTTAACTTTACGCAAATTATGGGAAGAAATAAAAACCAAAATTAAGTGGAAATTAAGTGTTGTTGACTTTTGTTAAAAACCAGGTGAACATCTTGAGGTGAAGGAATTTTGTTTTCTCGCAGACATGGTGTTTAGGTGAAGAGAAGGAGTTATGGGGAAGAAAGAGAGGATGCAGAGAGGGAGCTTTAGAGAAGAAGATGAAAACTTTTAGGGGGTGTTTGGTTGGGGTATTTTTAACGGAATAATGGAATTGTAATAGCCTATATTTTAAGCGGGTTTAATAACGACTTTATAAATGAGATTTGATAAGTATAATAGCTGGTATTTTCAGACACGTTTTAGTCAAGTTAGCTATGTTCATATTAGTAAAGAAATTACTTTGAGAATTATTATTTATCGTCTAAAGTAAGTTCCAAGCACAAATAAGTTAGTATGGATTTTATATAATAGAGATATTGAGTTAACGATTTTAAGCTTTGAAATAAAGAGAAACCCATTTTTAATTATAATTTATTTCTCCTCACTCATGTCATCTACTCTAGATGCTACAACATCACTCTCTCTTCTTCATAACTTCTCAATCAAGTGCCAAAAAGTGTTTTTTTTTCCCATAGATCAATTATTCTCTTCAAGATTTAATTATCCAAGTGGTTAAGAATTGGGAGAAACCTTAAAACCAAAATAAAACCCCAAACAATAAATTTCTCTTTCCTCTGTTTTTATTCCGACAATCTGTTTCCTCAATTATCTATAACATGCAATCCAATTTTGCTCTTTGTTTTTGAATCAAAGATGTAGATCACTTCGAGCTAATGAATTTGAGCACAAAAATCGCTCAATTTGGAGTTCGGAGCTATGAGTTACGCCTTACACAAGCTCAGCACTACTGCTGTACTTTGTGTTGCGCTGCTGCCGTGGTTGGCTTGTTTGCCTTGTTGCTGCCATTATTTTGGTTTTCCTTTTCATATGAAGGTATAAGCTAATTTTTCTTAATTCCTCATCTCCTTTTATTCCAATTCAAGTGTAATACAATGGGATTTTATATTCTGATTTTAGAAATAAACTTGGTTCTCAATTTTGTTATTGATTAGCAAATATAATTATGATAAGAATTGTTAAACTTAAAGATTCAATATTTTATCTTTCTTATTGGATTGAAGCTTCTAATATGAAGTAAGCCTCTTAAGTAAGTTTATAAAAACTGATTTTTATAAATTATGTCGTTTGGTAATACTCTCTGAAATCAGAATGATGTTAATTAGAGATGGAATTGATGTTGCGAGTTGGATTAGTAGAATGGGTTGTATTAAGAGTTGTGGTGGTTTATTCATGGAAGAGCTTAGAAAGTATGAGTAATTCAATTTGTTTATCTAAATTGTTGTGAGGATGGTTAATGATTATTGTTATTGTTTTAAGGTCGTTGTTGGAGTATGTATATGGAGATAATTTATGAAGTTCGAGCTATAGTTGGTTATCCAGAATGTCGAATTATTGGGAATCGTTTAAAGGTACACACATGTCCTTCCACTTTTCAAATATATTATTGATATTTCGATTGATCATATAAACTATATAAGTTGATCTTGATATGTTTTCATAAGTTAAACTTATGTTGTATTAAAAATGTGATTTGTGTACTATATGGTTTCTGAAATACATGTTTATGAGTTTTAAGACAAAAGTAGAACTAAATCGCATGTTAAGTTCTATTGGCTATAAGTTATGTTGTTTTGAGACTCAATAGTATAAATTTGTTTGATGAACCATGTTTTGTGATATGAATAAGGCATGTACATTTGGTTCTAAATAAGAGTTTCACTATATTTTCAATAGTTATAAGTTTGATTCTATGAGTTCAGTGAGTTATATATTAGGGGAATGGATAAGGTTATGAAGCTCAATTATGATTTCAGAAAAGAGTTCGTTATATATATGGTTATAAATGTATAAACTTTATAAGAACATAATACCTGTAAGTTGCTGAGAACCTCGGTATCACATCTTGGTAACATTAATTCTTGTTCAAGTCGTGTATGAATTTTTAAGAAATCAATTATGATGTTTGATTACCCATTTCTAAATACATGCATTAGAGGTTGGAAGATATGGGTTTGGAGTTGTAGTTGTAATTTCAGAGTACGCTATAACATGAGTTTTGGAGGACTATTATTTGAGTACGGAAATATACATGTAGTAAACTATGAACTAGAATAGTATGAACTATTATTATAAGGAGAATAAGTTCAAATTAAAAAGGTTACATTATGTCATAGAAGGATAGCAACAAGGACTATTTGAGGAATTTGGGTTTTGTAATATTGGAAAGTTATGTCAAAGTAGTTGTGGGACGAATTAGTAGATCGAAGAATTATGTTTGAGAATGTTAGTTATTATTTGAAAAGTGGAGTTGGGTGATTGTGTAAGTTTTGGAGTGCCAACGTCAATTAATGGGTCAGTTGTCGATATAAAAATTATATGGTTCTTAAAGATCAGACGACTATAAAAGTATATATTAGAAGGTATATATATATAGGGAATGAGAAACACTCAAAGTTGTAACATAGAGTTAAATAAATGAGTTTTGTAATAGAGATATCGATATAAAAGGGCTGGAATGATGGTTTCGGGAAGTATTAGACACTAAATTTGAGTTATGTTGACTAAGTCAAGGGAAGGTGATAACTGAGTTTGGAAAACTTCTATTATGGGTATCAATGAGGAGTGCAAAAGAGCTTAGGAGTCTTATTTTCTAATTGGAGAAGTAAAAATAGGAAATGGGAAGTGGGAAGAGTATAAAATGTTATGTATAAAAGTCAAGTTAGATATCTAATTATTTGGAAGTGAATTTTGGAAGTTCAACATTAATCTAAGGGTTAATAGAGTGGTTACAATAGCTTTGTGAGTCCAAGAGATTTATAACCAAAATAAGTATTTGAGACGAAATATTAAATATGGGGAGTAAGATCTGAAATGTGAAGGTCATATTAGAGAAATAAAGGATCAAGATATGGGTGGTGGTTTAAAAGAATATGAAATAGAGAAGTGTAACTTACAGTATTTAAGTTATGAAAGGTCATATCTGGAATTGGATTAAGTAAGAAAGTTTAAAGGTATAATTTTCTAGTAAGATAAGTAAGATTATGTAAATCGATATTGGGAAAGAAAAATAAAAATATAAATCTAGATAATAGAGAGCATGGTAAGTAAAGTTATATAATGACAATACTAAGCGTATGGTGTTAAGGCTAATATGAGCTTTCAGTACAAATACATGGGGACGTATGGTTGTGAATTATAAATTTAAGAAGGATGAGGACAACGAGTTGAGTGTTGGAATGGAGTGAGATATTTTGACTTGCCATAGTAATTGTGGGTGATTTATGATAATGTAATAAGGTTATATTCTGCCAATGAAAGTTCATGTATTAGGAATAAGAAAACCTTTAAGAGGCAAATTCATATCATGAGAATTTTGGAATGATATAGTTTAGATGCTATAAGTTAAAGACGGAAGTCCAGGTACAAAGAGAAACTATTATGATGAAGGGAATTGCCAAATCATGTTAGAGGATACCTTATAGTCTACAAGTAAAATATTACAGGTTAATCGCACGAGCTTAGAATTGGGTCTCGATAATAGTTAATTATCTTATGAGTCTTTGAGAAACATATTTTACATTTTGATTATGTTATGGGTTCGACTGCGGAGAGACATTTGATTTTGAATACGTTTTATGTATATTACTTCCTTGAAAGGAATATTTGAGGTAAGTGAGATTATTTGATATTCGAGTTTGTGTTATTATAAGATTATTGAGGTTCAGGTATTTTGGATATGTTAATTACATTTCAACTTTGTTTTGTTTTATATTAATTTACGGACGGAGGTTTAAGTCGTTGATACACTTTGGAATTGAGTATGCGATACGAATTAAGAACAAGAGTATAATAAGTTTTGAAAGATATAATAAGTTTGTGTTATTGGGAAAATAAGCATTATGATTTAGCGATTGTTTTATGGGGAAAGTAAACAACATTTATGGAGCGAGATGCTCAATATGTGTTATGGAGCGGGTATTGTTCCTTTGAGTAGTCATGATCCAAAAGTTATTGAGGTTAAGTTTTGGAAATTCCTAATTCGAAGTACCGAGCAGGAAGTTATGTTTAATTTGAGTTCAGTGTTTTTGCTGCAATTATTTTGACAAAAGTTCCAAATGTTCAAGTTAACTCAACCCTTTTGGTAAACTTTAAATGAGCACAATAAGTGCCTATACGACTTTTACAAGCAGTAAAGAATTGATTATTTCCTTATATCTTTACACGTAACTAATATGTGAAATTGTTGACGTAAAATGGAAGATTTCAAAAGAAGATTCAAGTCTTGCAATGATTAGCAACACAATAGTAGTTGTGATTCTTTTTCCTCTTCATGGATAAATATGTGTTCTTTGGACACGTGTGGTATTGATAAACTGTGCATTTAAACTATTTATGTAAATAAACTATGGATACAAGTGGGTAAAGGCCGATACCAAATAAGGTACGGTATGAACAACAACCCTTGGAGGATGGGGTCTCCTTCGAACCCTCGCTGGGTGGGTGAAGTCCAGCAGATAATAAAAATGGGACATGTCCTGGTTAAGGCTTGCAAGCATAAATATTTAAACGGTGGGGTGACGACCTCCATTAGCTTAGAGACAGTCGGCTCCTTGTGTAAGGAGCCCCTCTCTATTCGTGTTCGCTTTACCCAATGAAATTAAATGCTATAGACCCAAAGGGTTTTTGAATGATCTAAGTGGTGATCTTCATGATAAAAATTCTTACTTTAATACGATTGTGCTAGGATAGTAATCCTGAAATTTTTAAGCAAGTACCTTACTTGTGAAGCATATTGAATTCTAGCATGAATGGTATTCGAATGGTCTTAAGCCACCAAAATGAGGTTTTGGGATGAGCTTATGTATTTTAACTGTTGTTGAACTTTGTCCTTATGGCAAGGAACTTATTATCTGTAGTATATGTATGAGTACTCTTAATCGGACTTTCTAGTTAAGGGTTGCTAGAGTCGTGATAAAAACATTTCTAACTATTTGATTTTAAGTATTTTTGAAGTTTGGGATTGTTCCACTTGATGAGTAATAAGCCGCACAACTATTTTTAAGCCACTAAAATGAATTTATGGTTGGCAGTGTGTGTACTCATGTTTCTGATTTTGTTCTTGAACCTGTCCTGGTGGGGGCAGGGTTCATTGTTAGTGATTTTGCAGGGTTGATGTCGAGGACTTGGAATATGATTATTGATCAAGAAGAAGATTTTTATGTTATGAAATGGTGGGCTGAGGTTAAAGTTAGATGTTTTGTTTGGAAGTAGAGCTGGCCCCGGGCCGTGCTGGGCCTGACCACGGGCCAGGCCCGCGGGCTGAAGTGGAATACGGGCCGGGCTGAAATTGTGGGAAACTTGTCCATGGCCCGGCCCGGCCCACGGGCCTGGCGGGCCGGGCTCGTGCTCACCACGGGCCTGGTCCGAAAATCACAGTTTTTGAAAAAAAAAATTTGCAAAGCCCACGGGCTCGTGCCGTGTAACGCTCCGACCTCTAAGCATCTTTATTAGGTTAGTAAATCTTGATTATTAGCAGCGGAAGTCCTAGCTTTTGGTCAGTGCGTTACTGCCGTACTTTCCATTAGGAAAATACAAGGCAACATACTTGCATAAACATATAATAACATGAAAACTTAAACGTACTACATTATATTAAAGTAGAACAGAGTTAATTTTAATTAAACTAACTAACTACTTAGGTTACAAAAGCTATAAATGTTTGAGTTATTTTAATAACATTTCCTCACTGCTAAGCCATGGCGTCATCCCCATCGGTACCTTAAACAAACAAAAAACAAAACGTCATGAGCCAAGGCTCAGTAACAAACTACTCTAACAACGTAAATTCATTTCAACTCATTTTATTTGAAAACAGGGAGAAGAGAATATCGCAAACATCATTTCATAAACATATAACTTGATAATAGAAATCCAACCATTTTGAGATATTATCCTTTATAATCTTACATCATTTTTAATGGTAACTTGGCAAGTACAACATCATAACATCATAATCATTAATCCGAAAGGCGGTCACAACAAAGGTGGCACTTGCGGTGCCCATAACATTAATCCGAAAGGCGGTCACAACAAAGGTGACACTTGCGGTGCCCATAACATATACATATCCGAAAGGCGGTCACAACAAAGGTGACACTTGCGGTGCCCATATCCGAAAGGCGGTCACAACAAAGGTGACACTTGCGGTGCCCATATCCGAAAGGCGGTCACAACAAAGGTGACACTTGCGGTGCCCATAAAGTACTGCCAAGAACCGTCTTTCACTTTCATTTATCATGTTTCGTTATTTTTATATTTATGTGGTAAAACATGTCTTAAGCATCATGAAAACCAATTCATCATCATAAACATCATTTAGCAAAACATTTCATATCCCGCAATCCATAAACACATATCATCAAAACATTATGTAAAATCGTCATAAAACGTAGTTGGAAGGGGAGTGCGGGTGTTAGCAGTAGACGTTACCTCGAGTCACGATTATTATACTTGATAGTCGGGTGAGGCTTGTAATATCCCTTTTCCTTTCTAATCTATTCAAGGATTAATAAAAGACGACTTATTAATATTCTATTCTAAATCTTTAAGCTCTACGATCCATTTCCATCATGTGTCTATGAGTTACTAGAGTGTTTATGAACTTAATAGTTATGAAACCTTATTATCACCATTTATTACTTAAACTATAATTCTTGAATTTAATAACTTGATTACTAGCTTATGTAAACTATTTAATTAGTGATAACCATTTCTTCTAAGATTCATGGAAGTTCGTGTTTAATGACTTGAAGGTATGATTATAGAACTTTCATACTTTAGTTAGACTTTTGATAGTAAGGTGATATCTAACTCATTGTTAAACTCTAACTTGTACTAGTGATATTTCATGCTTATTGATACCCATGTATTAGTGACTTATTTAATTTATAACTTAGAAAGTGGGATTCATTCATTAAGCTAAAAAGTGGAGCTACATGTACTCATTTTTAAGAATAAGCTTACTAGGTAACACTATACTTATATAATCCAAGTATACTTAATTAATATTACTTTATAATACTTAAATTTAAGTCATAGATATATACTTGAATTGGGTTATTATTGTAAATATATAGGAAGCTATAATCAAATTAATCAAATGGTTATTCATTAAAGTTTTAAGTAAGAACATAATATCAAAACTATTAGTGGAGGGTCATACTTAATCCTTTGATTTACTCCAATAAAATTACTACATTAGAAATTTAGCCCAATAAATTATTTAGACAAGTAACTAATGTTTACTTAAAGCCTAAACTAATGACTTATTAGTGATGTAATAGTTTTTCAAACCAAAATAGGAGGGAAAGGAGTAACACTCACTGGGTAAAATAGAGAGAAGACACGAAGGACAGCAGGGGGCGTTGGTCTGAGCTCCGGCGGGTTCCAGGTGGTGCGGCATGATGGCCAGCAGGGTGGCGGCGCGTCAGGTGGCAGCAGCCCAGTCGGGCCGAGAAGGGAGAGGCAGCGAGACAGGGGAGGGGGAGAGAGCAGCGAGAAGGAGAGGAAGAGGAAGAGGGGGGGTTGCCGGCGTGTCGGCAGGCCGGTGGGCGGGTCCACATGCGCAGGAGTGGCGGCAGTCAGGTGGTGATGGTCGGAGGGTGGCCGGAAAATAAGGAGGTTGGGTGGTAGTGTTGAAAGTTTTCTGATTTTTGGATGGAGATGAATAGTAAAATCAGCATACTATTTATAGTAATTTTAGGAACAAAGCTCAATTAAAATAATGGTGGATTAATGGTGAAGTATACTTAGGGAGCAAGGTGTTCTAGAAGCCTTGGGGAGCAAGGTCATGGAGCTTGAGGAAGAAGATGAGTTGTGTGGATGGTGAATTTCCTTTTTTTGGAAATTTTCTAATTCTTTTACTAATACTAAAATAGTGATTTTTCCTACTTCCTTTTTAATGTATTACCAATCTAACTTAGCTTATTTTATTAAATACTTGATTTTATTTTGTCGAATATATTAAAGAAGTGATTAAATAAATAAATAAATAATTTATTTAAACTAATTATCAATGTTAATCAAGTTCGAATTTTCGGGATATTACATCCTCACCCCCTTAGAATAAGTTTCGTTCTCGAAACTTGCACATATGATATAAAGATTCAAACATCAAACTTGCTCAATCACATATTTCAAAAACATGCATTTCATTCACATATCAAAACAAAAGTTTACATAAAATCATCTAAGCAAATAGATGGGGGTATCTTGCTTTCATTTGATCTTCAACTTCCCGCGTGGCCTCAGACGATGAATGGTTAGCCCATAAGATTTTGACCATATGGATTGCCTTATTCCTGAGCTGCTTTTCTCTACGATCGAGAATTTCAATCGGTTTCTCTTCATACGACAGATCGTTCCTCAATTGCAAAGGCTCGTGCCTAATTACGTGGCTTGGATCAGAAATATACTTCCTCAACATCGATATATGGAAGATGTCATGCACTCGATCCAAGTCTGTGGGTAAAGCTAATCGATAAGCCACTTCGTTGACTCGCTCCAGGATTTCGTACGGACCAATATATTTCGGGCTCAGCTTACCAGACTGTCCAAATCTCATGACACCTTTGCTAGGTGAAACTTTCAGAAAGACATGATCACCTACCATAAATTCTAGTGGCCTCCTTCGATGATCCGCATAACTCTTTTGTCTACTTTGCGCAGTCTTAATCCTAGATTGAATGAGTCGCACTTTTTCTGTCGTTTCTTGTATCAAGTCAGGCCCAATCATTTGTGCTTCGTCGATGTCACTCCAACAAAGAGGTGTTCTACACCTTCTCCAATAAAGTGCTTCATATGGTGCCATCTTGATGCTAGCCTGATAGCTGTTGTTATAGGAAAACTCCACCAATGGCAAGTATTTCTCCCAACTTCCATGGAAATCCAACACACATGCTCTTAGCATATCTTCGAGGGTCTGAATTATTCGCTCGGTTTGACCATCGGTTGCCGGGTGAAAGGCGGTACTGAAATTGAGTTTGGTGCCAAAAGCTTTCTGTAACTCCTTCCAAAATTTTGCTTGAAACCTCGAGTCTCGATCGGATACAATAGAACTTGGAACACCATGTAATCTGACTATCGTGCTCACATATAACTCTGCTAGCTTGTCTAGGCTCCAATTATTTCTGATCGCCAAGAAATGTGCCGATTTAGTCAACCTGTCCACTATCACCCAAATGCTATTCATACCTCGGGATGATGGTTGTAACCCAACAATAAAATCCATAGAAATCGAGTCCCATTTCCATGTTGGAACATCCAAAGGCTGCAATAATCCCGCGGGTCTCTGGTGCTCTATCTTGATCCTCTGGCACGTCAGACACCTTGTCACATATTCAGCAACTTCCTGCTTCATATTACTCCACCAAAAATTCTGTTTCAGATCTTTGTATAACTTATTTCCTCCAGGATGAATGGAAAAAGGACTGTTGTGAGCTTCATCTAGTATCTTCTTCTTTAACACCTCGTTATTAGGAACACATAATCTTCCTTGAAATCTCAGTGTCCCGTCTTCCTGGATCACAAATCCCGGTGATTTCCCTTTCTTCACATCACTCTTTATCTTCTCCATCTCCGAATCTCCATTCTGAGCCTCTTTTATTTCTTCCAACCATATCGGTCGTAGCTCCAATGCATTCAGGTATGCGCCTCGATTCCTCTTAATGATTTCCACTTTCATCTTCTCTAAGTCATCGCAGATGGATTTGGGAAGGGTTAAGGTTGTGTTTAAGTAGGCTTTCCGGCTTAAGGCATCGGCTACAATGTTAGCCTTTCCAGGGTGATACTGAATGTCGAGATCATAATCTTTCAGGAGCTCTAACCATCTTCGTTGTCTCA
The DNA here is from genome assembly GCF_026745355.1 of Beta vulgaris subsp. vulgaris. NCBI lineage: Eukaryota > Viridiplantae > Streptophyta > Magnoliopsida > Caryophyllales > Amaranthaceae > Beta > Beta vulgaris. The sequence continues at coordinate 41,758,270 of NC_079205.1, forward strand.
AGTTCAACTCTTTTTGAGTGAAGATGTATTTAAGGCTTTTGTGGTCGGTAAAACCTTGCACGGAACACCGTAAAGGTAGTGTCGCCATATTTTGAGAGCAAACACCACTGCTGCTAATTCGAGATCATGAGTAGGATAATTTTGCTCATGAGGCTTGAGCTGTCGGGAAGCATAAGCTATGACTTTCTCGTTTTGCATCAGAACGCATCCTAATCCATGCTTAGAGGCATCACTGTACACCACAAATCCGTCAGTTTCGGAAGGAAGTGTAAGAACAGGGGCAGAGGTGAGACGTTTCTTTAATTCTTGGAAGGCTGATTCACATTTATCATTCCATTCAAACTTGACAGACTTCTTCACCAATCGAGTGATGGGCAGAGCTATTTTAGAGAAGTCTTGGACAAATCTTCGATAATATCCTGCTAAGCCCATAAAACTCCGAACCTCGGGGACGTTGGTAGGTCGAGGCCACTCCATTATAGCTTTTATCTTTTCAGGATCAACAGAGACTCCATTTTCAGAAATGATGTGACCCAAGAAGGCTACTTCTTTCAACCAGAATTCACACTTCTTCAACTTCGCATACAACTGGTTTTCTCTTCAACTGGTTTTCTCTTAACACCTCCAAAACTTTTCTCAAATGTTCTTCGTGCTCACTCAGGCTCCTTGAAAACACCAAGATGTCATCGATGAACACGACAACGAACTTGTCGAGGTAGGGCTTGAAGACACGGTTCATTAGGTCCATGAAAACAGCGGGGGCATTTGTCAACCCAAATGGCATCACCGAAAACTCATAATGACCGTATCGAGTCCTGAATGCGGTCTTTGAGATCTCTTCGGGCTTAATACGGAGTTGATGGTATCCGGATCTCAAATCAATCTTTGAAAAGGTAGTTGCACCTCGGAGTTGGTCAAATAGGTCATCGATGCGAGGGAGTGGGTATCTATTCTTGATGGTGATTTTATTTAACTCTCGATAGTCGATGCACAATCTCATTGTTCCATCTTTCTTCTTCACGAATAAGACTGGTGCTCCCCATGGTGATACACTTGGCCGAATATACCCCTTCTCGAGCAATTCGTCCAACTGCTTCTTCAATTCTTGCAATTCTGCTGGTCCCATACGGTAAGGTGCTTTTGAAATGGGAGCAGATCCTGGGATAAGATCAATGTTGAAGTCTATTTCCCTTTGCGGAGGCATGCCAGGTACCTCTTCGGAAACACATCGGGATACTCACAGACTATTGGGATGTCTGGTAAGGAGAGTTCGGGGGTGGTCACGTCAACCACATGGCATAAGAATCCGTAACACCCCTTTGCTAGTAATTTGAAAGCCTTCGCGGTAGAGATGGTTTTGGGCTTGGTTTTCTTCTTGATAGGAAACTTTACATCCATCTGGTCTTCTAAGAGAAATCTCATGATCAAGGCAGTTAATGTCGGCTTTATACTTAGACAACCAATCCATCCCCAAAATCACATCAAAGTCGGTCAGGTCAAACTGGACTAAGTCCACGAGGAATTCACACTTTTCTATGAGGATAGGACAATCCCTATATAGGATTTTACATGGAACAGATTCACCATTTGGAAGGGTGACAGACATGGATGAGAATTCAGGACATGATTTAGCTTTTAAACTTTTAGCAAATGACGTAGATATAAATGAATGAGAAGCTCCAGAGTTAAATAAAACATAAGCCGATACAGAGTTAACAGGAAAGGTACCGGTAATGACGGTGTCATCAGCCTCAGCTTCCTCTCTTTGCATCATGAACACTCTTCCAGCTTGAGGAGGTCCTCTGGGAGGGTATCTGTTGCTGTTGTTGCTGGTGTTGCCACCATAACCAGAATTCTGCATAACCCTTTGATCTCTCACTGGGACACGGTTGGTGACATTTCAACTCCACGATCACCAAGAGGGCAATTCTTAATACATGGCCTGGCTTACCACAACGGTAACATTGATCGCTTCCCCTCGACATTCTCTTGCTAATGGCCCAACTTATTACACTGTTCAACGAGGAACTTGTTTCTGACCATTGTTGTTCCCCATGTACCCCGTATTCTGCCTCTTGAAACCATTGCTTGGTTGGCTTCCCTGAGAGTTCCCCTTTCTCTTCCCATTCTCATATACCTCCTTTTGCAGCTTCGTTTTCCTTTCGACATTTATAGCTCTATCATATAGCTCTTGGTATGAGCTACTCATGTGTGCTGCCAACTTCACTTGAATATCAAGGTTTAGACCTCCTTCGAAGCGGTTCATCCTCTGTCGATCAGTAGTTACCAGGTCAGGAGCGAATCGAGCCAACTCATTAAACTTTACGGCATACTCCAATACAGACATGCTCCTTTGTTTCAAATGGATAAATTCAGACTCCATTTGTAGTTGCAGGGACGGGGGATAAAACTGTCTTCTCATAGCTTCTTTCAACTTTTCCCAACCAAATCCCGGTTGATCATGCATCTCCTTTGCAGTTTTCCACCATAAATCAGCTTGTCCTTTCAGATAAAAGACTGCAAAGTTGACCTTCCACTTGTCAGGGCACTGAGTAGCATCAAACAACTTCTCCATGTTGTTGAGCCATTCCTCAAACTCCGTGGGGTCTGGCTTGCCGTCATAGGTTGGCGGCTTGTGAGTGGAGAACTTCTTGAACATGTTAGAGCATTCCTCTTGCTCAGTTTTCGATCGTTGCCTGTTCCCTTGCAGAATCTCCATCATCATGAGTCCCATCAAGTTCAATTGATTCCCATTTGTTTCTCCAGAGGAATCCTTAAAAATAGGGTCGTTTCGAAGTGCGTCGAGTCTTGCTCTCATTTCCTCCAAATCGGCGTTGTTCGCGTTTCCTTTGTTAGCGCGTTCGCCTTCATTTGATTCCATCCTCTAAAATATGAAACGTTTAACGTTGTTACGCTTTCATAACAACCAAAGTAACTAACTGTTTATAAAATAATGTAAAATGATCCCATCCCGTTCCTAGCACTCACACTCGTATTATCATTTACATTACTCATTATCTTATTTTTATTACTTAATGTTACTATCACCTTTTTATTTACAATTTATAGCCTTTCTTATACTTCCTATTTAAAGTGACGTAAAACCATGAAGGTTTTACTTAGGGCTTCAGAACCGTTGCTCTGATACCACTCTGTAACGCCCCGACCTCTAAGCATCTTTATTAGGTTAGTAAATCTTGATTATTAGCAGCGGAAGTCCTAGCTTTTGGTCAGTGCGTTACTGCCGTACTTTCCATTAGGAAAATACAAGGCAACATACTTGCATAAACATATAATAACATGAAAACTTAAACGTACTACATTATATTAAAGTAGAACAGAGTTAATGTTAATTAAACTAACTAACTACTTAGGTTACAAAAGCTATAAATGTTTGAGTTATTTTAATAACATTTCCTCACTGCTAAGCCATGGCGTCATCCCCATCGGTACCTAAAACAAAACAAAAAAAAAACGTCATGAGCCAAGGCTCAGTAACATACTACTCTAACAACGTAAATTCATTTCAACTCATTTTATTTGAAAACAGGGAGAAGAGAATATCGCAAACATCATTTCATAAACATATAACTTGATAATAGAAATCCAACCATTTTAAGATATTATCCTTTATAATCTTACATCATTTTTAATGGTAACTTGGCAAGTACAACATCATAACATCATAATCATTAATCCGAAAGCGGTCACAACAAAGGTGACACTTGCGGTGCCCATAACATTAATCCGAAAGGCGGTCACAACAAAGGTGACACTTGCGGTGCCCATAACATATACATATCCGAAAGGCGGTCACAACAAAGGTGACACTTGCGGTGCCCATATCCGAAAGGCGGTCACAATAAAGGTGACACTTGCGGTGCCCATATCCGAAAGGCGGTCACAACAAAGGTGACACTTGCGGTGCCCATAAAGTACTGCCAAGAACCGTCTTTCACTTTCATTTATCATGTTTCGTTATTTTTATATTTATGTGGTAAAACATGTCTTAAGCATCATGAAAACCAATTCATCATCATAAACATCATTTAGCAAAACATTTCATATCCCGCAATCCATAAACACATATCACCAAAACATTATGTAAAATCGTCATAAAACGTAGTTGGAAGGGGAGTGCGGGTGTTAGCAGTAGACGTTACCTCGAGTCGCGATTATTATACTTGATAGCCGGGTGAGGCTTGTAATATCCCTTTTCCTTTCTAATCTATTCAAGGATTAATATAAGACGACTTATTAATATTCTATTCTAAATCTTTAAGCTCTACGATCCATTTCCATCATGTGTCTATGAGTTACTAGAGTGTTTATGAACTTAATAGTTATGAAACCTTATTATCACCATTTATTACTTAAACTATAATTCTTGAATTTAATAACTTGATTACTAGCTTATGTAAACTATTTAATTAGTGATAACCATTTCTTCTAAGATTCATGGAAGTTCGTGTTTAATGACTTGAAGGTATGATTATAGAACTTTCATACTTTAGTTAGACTTTTGATAGTAAGGTGATATCTAACTCATTGTTAAACTCTAACTTGTACTAGTGATATTTCATGCTTATTGATACCCATGTATTAGTGACTTATTTAATTTATAACTTAGAAAGTGGGATTCATTCATTAAGCTAAAAAGTGGAGCTACATGTACTCATTTTTAAGAATAAGCTTACTAGGTAACACTATACTTATATAATCCAAGTATACTTAATTAATATTACTTTATAATACTTAAATTTAAGTCATAAATATATACTTGAATTGGGTTATTATTGTAAATATATAGGAAGCTATAATCAAATTAATCAAATGGTTATTCATTAAAGTTTTAAGTAAGAACATAATATCAAAACTATTAGTGGAGGGTCATACTTAATCCTTTGATTTACTCCAATAAAATTACTACATTAGAAATTTAGCCCAATAAATTATTTAGACAAGTAACTAATGTTTACTTAAAGCCCAAACTAATGACTTATTAGTGATGTAATAGTTTTTCAAACCAAAATAGGAGGGAAAGGAGTAACACTCACTGGGTAAAATAGAGAGAAGACACGAAGGACAGCAGGGGGCGTTGGTCTGAGCTCCGGCGGGTTCCAGGTGGTGCGGCGTGATGGCCAGCAGGGTGGCGGCGCGTCAGGTGGCAGCAGCCCAGTCGGGCCGAGAAGGGAGAGGCAGCGAGACAGGGGAGGGGGAGAGAGCAGCGAGAAGGAGAGGAAGAGGAAGAGGGGGGGTTGCCGGCGTGTCGGCAGGCTGGTGGTGAGGGTCCACACGCGCAGGAGTGGCAGCAGTCAGGTGGTGATGGTCGGAGGGTGGCCGGAAAATAAGGAGGTTGGGTGGTAGTGTTGAAAGTTTTCTGATTTTTGGATGGAGATGAATAGTAAAATCAGCATACTATTTATAGTAATTTTAGGAACAAAGCTCAATTAAAATAATGGTGGATTAATGGTGAAGTATACTTGGGGAGCAAGGTGTTCTAGAAGCCTTGGGGAGCAAGGTCATGGAGCTTGAGGAAGAAGATGAGTTGTGTGGATGGTGAATTTCCTTTTTTTGGAAATTTTCTAATTCTTTTACTAATACTAAAATAGTGATTTTTCCTACTTCCTTTTTAATGTATTACCAATCTAACTTAGCTTATTTTATTAAATACTTGATTTTATTTTGTCGAATATATTAAAGAAGTGATTAAATAAATAATAAATAATTTATTTAAACTAATTATCAATGTTAATCAAGTTCGGATTTTCGGGATATTACATGCCGGGCCCGGGCCAAAATCTAAAATCTCCAAACGTGCAAGGCCCACGGCCCATGTTATGGCCAGCGGGCCGGGCCGGGCCCATAGCGGGTTCGGGCAGGGCCGGGCCGAAAACGGGCCGGGCTCGGGCAGCCCGCGGGCCAGCCCGGCCCATGGCCACCTTTATTTGGAAGTTATTTGTAATCTGTTATTTGATTTTCAAGTTGTTATGTTGTGGGCCCCTGATCCACGGATCCAGGATTGTTTTATAGGTTTTGTTTCCGCTGTGATTAAATGTAAATTCGAGGATTGTTAAGTGTTAATTGTGTTTTGTGTATCTTGAGTGTGATTAGTTAACAGCTTGAAAGTGTGGGCTGTTACAGGAATGATATCCATTCCATTATTTGGTTGGGCATAATTAGGGGAGAGTCTCATACTCAAGGGTTTCTATCTCCACCCCATCCCCCTAGAATCCAAATCTCCCCTCCCCCCTAGTTTCTAACTCCATTCCCTCAAGTTTCAAACCCTAATTTGTGTGGAAAGAAGAGAGAGAGAGAAGGGTTAAACCCTAGACAAGAGAGAATCCAGTCGTCGCCGACCACCCTTTTCCGACCCCCACCGTCGCCGACCACCTTTTTTGCAGAAGGTATGTCCTCTTTTCGCCCTCAATTTCTTGTCAATTACAGTTTCCAATTTGATGGAATTTTCGTGACAAATTTGATATCTGCTTGATCAATCTCCTTTATCGATTCCTTAATCTAGCTGCACCATTCTCCTCAATTACAGTAGCGATCTTCGTGACAAATTTGATGGAATTTTCTGTCATTGATTTAATGTGGATTTGTACAATCATGTTATTGGATATCTGCTTTATCAATCTCCTTAATCTAGCTGCACCAAATTTACAAGCTTGCTTACCTGATTCAGTGTTCATCGTTGCCACTGATAGGAATTTCTGGGAAATTTTAATTTTGAATCAAGAAAATAAATGTTGTACTAAGAGTAAGATGATTATTGTCCGCATGAAAATTATGGGGTTTAATAATGAAATTCGTGTATTATTTTTTATGATAATTCAACTGTATGGTTGTACACTATTAATAATTACCCATCCTGATCCACAATAATTTTCATGGATCATCTATTGGATATTTGGTACAATCATGTTATTGAATCACTTTTTAAAAATTATTGTCTGGTTAGTCTAATGTGGATTTGTATAGTGGTCAAAGGTGCAAGCTAGCAATTTGAATTATGTTAAATTATGTTGAATTCTCTCCCTTCCTAGTTGATGGTTGTTGTTCCCCCTACTTCTATGATTCAACTTGGCTTCTCTAAATAAATTATGCTAGTTACTTGATGACAGCTTATATGTGAATGGTGATGAGTTGATGCTCTTTGTGATATGGATGACGCTTTGTGCCAACTTATAATAACTAGTATGAGTTGAAGAATAGTCGTATTAATATAAATTGTATGTCATTGTCTACAGAAATGGCTCCATCTCAATTGACCATAGTAAGGAGATTGAAGAAAAGGCATATAGAATTGTTATTACTTTTCATGATAGTTAACAATATTAACACAATAATGTATTTGTTGATGTGTATGATGGGTATTAGGGGTGTTAATGAGCCAGGGTGGCTCGCAAACTGTTCGAGCTCGGCTCGGTCAAAGATCGGTCAAAGCTCGGCTCGAGAGAGCTCGGCTTGAGTTCGAGATCGGCTCGCGACCTTAACGAGCCGAGCCGAGCCTAGTAGAGTTTGGCTCGAAAGCTCGCAAACATGTTCGAAAAATTTTAAAGTACAAATTTTTATACATTAATTTCTAACCCAACATGAATCACAATTTCAAGTCCACTTTAAAATATTTACCAAATTAAAAGTTTTAGCCCAATTAAAAGATACAAACTAAGGGCTTTTTTTTCAGCCCAATTAAAATTTAACAAACAATTGAAACACCCAAAACACTTCAACATTCATTCACGATTTCACGCAGCCTACACTTCTACTGCTGCACAGACTTCTTCAAGGGTTTTCGAAAACCCTAAATCCCCAATATCCAGTCCAGCGGCGGCGGCGACCAACGTCAGCGACCAACGGCGGCGACCAGCGGCGGCGACCAGCATATTCTCTCGGTGGCGACTGGCGAGCAACATCTTCGGCGGCGAGCAGGATGACAGGTTTGTTCATAGTTTTCATTTTTTTTTCGATTTAATCTGAATTCGAAATTTCTATGTGCCATTGTATGATGAATTCGAAGTTTTTCTATTTAATCTGAATTCGAAGTTTTTTTCGATTTACAGCACTTGTTTATACAATCTTTCTGTGGAAAAACTATTCAGTCGAGTTGGTATAATTGCTAGAAATATTTTCGAGCTTTTTCGAGCTGAACAGTTCGCGAACTCTTTCGAGCCGAGCCTCGAGCCGAGCCGAATTTTTTTTTTTCGAACTCGAGCCGAGCCCATATTTTCGAGCTCGAGCCGAGCTCGGACCCTCACATTCTCGAGCCGAGCCGAGCCCTGTTCGGTCTCGGTTCGGCTCGTTAACACCCCTAATGGGTATAGTTACCCATCAAATTGAGCGACCAAGATATAGTAAGAGTGAGAAGAAATTTCTAAGACAAGAGCATTTGAATACACTAATCAAGCATAATGATATAGCTTGTAAAAGTGAACTTCACGTCAATAGAAAAACCTTTTATGTCCTCTGTGAGATGGTTAGAGATATTGGAGGTTTAAACGGTACTCGCAATATGTCTTTAGAAGAAATTGTGGCCACGTTTTTGTACACATTGGCTCATCACTTAAAAAATAGGACAATTGGAAGTCATTTTTTCGAAGTGGAGAAAGTGTCAGTAGAAATTTTCATCGATGTCTTCTGGCTATTCTGAAGCTACATACACACTTTTTATCATTCTTTAAAAAATCCATCACGTTGTTGATTGTGAACTTATTGCTCTTAATTTGTTGTTATGTAGAATTGTTTAGGAGCTTTAGATGGAACTCACATTAGTGTTCAAGTGCCAAGTGAGGATAGACCAAAGTATCGAACGAGGAAAGGTTCTATTGCTATGAATGTTTTAGGTGTATGTAATCCTAATTTGGAATTCATATATGTGCAACCTGGTTGGGAAGGATCTGCTCATGATGGACGTGTCCTTCGAGATGCTATTAGTAGGCCTAATGGTTTGAAAGTGTCACAAGGTATTCATATCTAGACCTAAGATTTTATATTGTAGTATTCGAATAACCAATGTCATGACTTATTTGTTTGTCGTATTTCAAGGTGCTTACTATTTGTAGTTGCGGGATACACAAATTGTGAAGGGTTTGTAGCACCATATACAGGTCATCGATATCACCTTAAAGAGTGGGGGGACCGACAACCAATTAGTGTAGAGGAATACTTCAACATGAAACATTCTAAGGCTAGAAACATTATTGAGAGATGTTTTGGACTTTTGAAAGGAAGATGATGTATTTTAAGGCCCCCTTCCTTTTTTCCAATACGTACTCATGGGAGTATAGTTGAAGCATGTGTCTTGCTACACAATCTTATTCGAAAGCATATGCCAACATATGACACTATGTATTTTGATTCTAATAGTGATGAAGAAAGTGACGATGAGGATCTTGATGGTGAAGTTGAGTATATTACTCATATAGCGACTTCATATGCTTGGACTACTTCTAGGAACAACTTAGCACAAAATTTGTTTAATAATTGGAAAGCTAGGCGTAGTAATCAAGCATAAGTTGTTTGTTTATTTTCCTACTTTTGTTTAGCATCGATTTGGTTGTATTGTTATGGTGTAATTTTTTCCTTATGTTGTAAAAGAATTATTTCTGTATCTTTTATGAGTATGACAATATTTGTTCCTTTCATTAGTATGCATATACTTTTTCTATTTTTCTTAAGCTTATTTTTATATTTATCTTGTTTGTTCATATATGATATATTTTGAATAGGATGGATGTTGGTCAAATTATTCAAAGTGGAAGGCGGAAAAATAAGCGATCATGGACTAAACTCGAAGAAGAATGTTTAATCAATGGATTGGTAGAAATGAGTGTCGACCCATCATGGAAAGCAGATGGGAGTTTCAAGAGTGGTTTCAAAAATAAATTGGAAGAGAAAATGAATGAAAAAAACCCCTGGATGTGGGTTGAAAGTCGTTCCTCATATTGAATCGAAAATCAAATGGTTCAAGGATAAGTACAACGTGCTCACTGAAATGTTTCGTACTTTTGGTTTTTCTTGGGATAATGAGAAGAATATGATTGTTTGTGAGAGACAATCATATGAAGATTTCTGCAGGGTACTATTATATCCTAATTACTTCAATATGTGTAGTTTTAATTTCATCAAATATTAATATTTTTTGTTCTTGTTTCAGCAACACAAAAATGCTCAAGGATTGTGGAATGTTCCTTTTCCATTCTTTGAACAGTTGGCGATCGTTTTCGGTGTTGATCGAGCTACTGGACTACAATATGAGACTTTTGTGGAAGCTATTGCCAATCAGGAAAAAGAGACTATTAAACTAGATAAAGATGGTAGTGATGAAGATGATGAACCTGATGATAATGAGTCCGTAAATCAATCAAAGCAATCAACTCCAAGTGAACCTTCTTCAAAAAAACGAAAGAAAGAAAAGACTACAAAGGGACAAGGAAGGAAGATAAAGACTCCTGAGGTTGTGGACTTGACTTCTTCTTTTAATAATATGTCTTCTAGCTTTTCAGGTTATATGAATGAAACGAACATGCACATGGCGACTATTGCAAGAGCCTTCTCCACTACACAACAACATTAGCAGGCCATCATGGCTCGTGAATAAGTCGAAGAAAATCAAAAGAGTAATTTGATAAATGAATTGCTTAACATTTCAAGGTTGACAAGATTTGAAATAATGGAAGCTTCCAAAAGATAAACATATTATGGCAACAAAAATTTGAATTGTTGATAGATAGCAACATATATTATTTTTTTGTTACCTATTATAAAGTGACGTTTTTTACTCTAATTTTTCAACAAATAAAAGAAACATATTTTTGATTTGTTGCTATTGGAAACTAGTTGTTTTACTATTTGTTGCTAGATATCATCGTATTTTCAATTTGTTGTCATATAACAACAAACTACGACAACAAATATTTGGTTTGTTGTCATTATAAACAATTAATTTACTATTTGTTGTTAGATGGCATCATATTTGCGATTTGTTGTCATTTAACAACAAATTACGACAACCAATTGTGGCTCTGTTGACATTAGGAACAATTAATTTTACTAACTGTTACTAGATGGCATCATATTTCCAATTTGTTGCAATTTAGCAACAAATTACCAAAACCAATATTTCATTCATTGATCACATTAGAAACAATTAATTTTATGGTTTGTTGATAGATGACATCATATTTTCATTATGTTGCTATTTAGAAACAAATATGGAAATAGATATTTGATTTGTTATCGTTGGAAACAATATATTTTATTATTTGTTGTTGAAATAACATCAGTTTTTTCCAAAAATGTGTCCCACATCGAAGAAAGATTAGCCAAACTACCACTTTATATATCAAGAAATTTCATACACTATTATCAATTTCTATTAGTATCAGTATGCAAATATCATTCAGAACTGTAAGTGGACTGACTCTCCTTCAGGTTAACCCACGTTGTATGAAGAGTGCATTAGTTAAAGTGTAACTCTATAACAATCAAAAGTTTGTTACTATTTTTAGCAACCAATATCAATAATTTGTTACTAATGTCTAGCAACAAAACATTAATAATTTGTTGCGATAAGTCGCAACAATCATTTATAACTCGTTACTAGAGTTGGCAACAAATTTGCCAAATATAGAAACCAACATGGCAACAATATTTCAATGGATGCTATGTGGCAACAAAAATGTTTCATATTTTGTAGCTAAAATCATATGGAAACAACCTTTTAGCAACAACTATTTTTTGTTTCCAATTTGTTGCTAACGCGAGTTAGCAACAAATTTCTCATGAATACCAACAATTTTTTACTATTGCTAAATTGATTTATTTTTGTAGTGGATTGACCTCTAATTCAAGTGAACTATCCCTCTTATACCAATGTCCAGATGAGGAATGGAGAAAAGATTTTATTGTCAACCTCATTCATCCTAACTTGGGAACATGAAGACACAAAGATGCTTGATTTAACCCTTGTTAAGATTTCATGTTGGATTTTTACAACTATGTTGGACTATTATATTTTGTGGTGTTTTTATATTGGTTTGGACACTTTATATTGATGTTTTAAATATTCTTGTAGAGCTTTGGTGTATTGAATTTGAGCATGATTTAGGAATTTTAGACACTATATGGATATGGCTACTTAAGACACTTTATATTGATGATTTAAATACTCTTGTAGACCGTACTATATATATATATATATATATATATAGTATATAATTATATTATATATACATATAGCTGGTACAATTATATTAAAATAAAAACTGGATGCGAAATCCATTCCAAAAGTGAACCAAACAGTAGAAATGGACATTGAATCCATTACAGAATTGAACCAGGCCAAATAGTTTGAAACTGGTATGGGGTTCTGGATTCATACCACCCTGGTATGGACATCCATACCATTCCATTCCAGTTCAGTGAATCAAACAGGCCCTTAGTAAAGGTTTAAAATCAAAAACAAAAAATTGAAAATGAAAATAAACCCAACAGCTTTTGCCACATCACCATTTAACTTGCTGGTAACATTTACTTTTCACCAAATTTTAAGTAATTGTAATGTTTGCTTAATATAAGATAATCCAAATGTTGACTTAATTTAAGAACACCGGGCAAATATTTACTTTATATGATTTGCTTATGACAAATATAATATTTAATTCACCTCAAGATACTATATCATAAATTTGGAACTGAATATTGTATTGTGACAAAACACAATAATATCTAAATTTAACACTCTATCTTTGTTCAATAACACAATATTGGGGCTTAATATTTGGTCGTGGCCCATAGTATATGGCCCAACAATATCGAGGTGTAACATTTAATTGATAAAGAATGGTAGCTGAACACAATATTGTCATTGTATAATATGAATATGTTATAAAGAAACTAAGACAATATTATCACTCTATTGGTTATAAATTAGTATAACGACTTTTGATATGTTGTAATATTATAAAGAATGACAATCATATGTTTATAATTACCGTTCATATGAGGCGTAAGTGATAATAATGAGGGTTCATATGCTGTACAATAACAATAAACATAACAACAATTTGTATAAATGAGTAAAGTTACTAAACTAATACTTACAGTATTGGCTACTGGCTTATTGCGTTTATGCGTTATTACAATGGAGTATATACGTAAACAATATACATTAAAGTCACTTATGGTCAATCATCAAACGATTACGTCAAATCAAATAGTTACTAAACTTGTTAACTACTATATAGTAACTTAGCACTTAATCAGTTACTCACTTAGACCTAATAACCTAGTAATTCACTAACTTATTAGTTGTCAATTGTTATTAATCTTGTTTTTTTGTTTTAGGATATTTCGGGTTTAGGGATTAAGGTTTAGGGTTTTCGGTTCATTTGCAGATATCTGAAATTATACAAATCATGGAAATTTATTGGATACCCTATCGGAAAAAATTATTTTCAAGTCCGGATATCCGAAATATCCGATGATTTGATTCGAAACTTATTTTACAAACTTTACCTTTGAACATTTCAATTTCGGATATCTGGCCCGATCCGTTCGTTTCGAATATATCTGAAACATTCGGATCGGATATCCGAAATGAACACCCCTTTTACATTAACTAAAGTCTTCTTATATTTGTAGATACCCCAAACATCATTGGCATAACAAACCCATTCGAACACAATTATAATAATGGTTAAATGGGATCCAACACAATACTACTAATTATAAACACAAGATTCTCTTATAGAAACACAATACAACTTTAACATGCTTTATGATATAATCCCTTATACGCCTATGAATCACACAAAAGTACTACAAGGAGGACTTTTTTTAGGGGGGGAAACCAAATGAACATTAAACAATATAAAACAATACTATGATTTTGGTTTTGGCGCCAAAAAATTTTCATTATTGTGGGTACATATATACTACTACATGGGAAATGGATAACGATGACATGTTCGTTGTATTTTGCGCGTCGGTTTGCTTTCTTTTGTAACGATCTACTTAATGCAAGTGTAATTTTAAGTACCTCACTTAGCATTATAATGGTTGTATGGATAATTTTAAGTACTTTCTATAATTATGGTTTTAAATGAAGCATCGTATTGTGTTTATCATTTCCGCTATATTGTCGACAACATATGTAATGGTGTTAAGGTGGCTTTACCTTATAAGTTCAAAAAACTTATGTCCAACTAAGCAACATATTGTGTTTTTGTTTTGTCATGTATTGTCAAATTGATAGAAATGGTGTTCATGTGAACATTTTCCACGCATGCCTTTTTTTCTTATGAAACCACGTCGTAAATTACTTATTAATGTGATAGTAAAAATAGTGTTATTAATAGTCAATCATTTAGATGTGAAAAAAGAACTAATATGCGTTAACTCTTTTTTTCATTAACGTTCAATATAATATTCGTTTTGGGTAATTTATACTTGTTATAAGGTTTTCTAAAATTTTTTGCACGCGATGCGTGCTTGAATTTTTTTCGAAACAGAAACTCGATTTTCTTCGACATAAGAGTAAAAATTTGAACATTACACATACAAAGTATAATTGTTTTTAGTTGCAAAATTTGATTGGTTTAGTTTTTGTCACTTAAGTCTCTCACCATTCTTTTCCTTTTTTTTTTTTACTTTCAAAGTTAAGTTCTATGAACAAAATAGATATTTTATTGAATTTATTTATGATTTATTAATATCATAATTTTTTAGTTGAATTTTGAATTATGTACAATACTTCATAAAATTGTAAAGAAAGTGGACATTTTGATTTCAAGTCAATTTTTTCATAGGTTGTAGTTTGTAAGTGTTTTTAAGTTTTTGTAAAGCTTCCTCGTTTTAGTGATTTGCATAACGCAAATTATGCAATTTTATGATTTTAGTTGACCTGTGAGTGATTGTTATAATTATATTTTTGGAATTTTTGTTTGAAACCCCTTTTGATTTGTAAGTGAATTTGTAATTTAGAATGGGAAGGGCGTAACATAGTCTCTTTATTCGGGGACACCATAGCTCCCCCCATTCCCTTATATAATAGAGATATGTTGTACTTTAATTTTGAATGATATTTTACATAAACCTTTTTACCTTGATAATTAATCGCTATTATATGATAGAAAAAGATAGGTCCAAATATATGTAAAAGTTTCATTATATATAGGAAATACTATAAAAAAGTAAATAATGTTTTTCCTTGTCTAACTTCTAAATTCTGATTTCACTACAAATACACCTCTTTTTTTTTATCATGACCCACCATTAATTGTGAATGGTTTTTGAGAATAGTGATTTGTAAGTAAATTTTTGTAAATATTTTTGTATGTATTGACGTTCTAGGTTATTTGTAAGTAAAAAAAAGGACACTATTGCTCCCCCCTTCCCTTATATAATAGAGATTAGTATATATATGATTTTATTGGATAATAAGTCACACAAATTAAGAGTATACACTAATAGATATTGTTTTTCTTGAAGAAATGATGGTTTTGGTGTATAAAAAACTAACAACCATTAATTAAGTTTTCTCATGCATATGTTTAATGTAATTAGTATCGATTTGTTAACTAATGAAGGCATCGTATTGTGTTTGTCAATAACATTTTAATGTCATGTTAAGGTGGCTTTACGTTATAAGTTCAAAAAAATTGTGTCCAACGAAGCAACATATTGTGTTTCTGCATTTATCATGTATTGTCAAATTGATAGAAATGGTGTTCATGTGAACATTTTCCACGCATGCCTTTTTTCTTAATAAACCACATCGTAAATTACTTATTAATTTGACATTAAAGTAGTGTTATTAGTAGTCAATCATTTAGACTTGAAAAAAGAACTAATATGCGTTAACTTTTTTTTTCCATTAACGTTCAATATAGGGGTGTTAACGAGTCGAACCGAGACCGAACAGGGGTCGGCTCGGCTCGAGAATGTGAGGGTCCGAGCTCGGCTCGAGCTCGAAAATCTGGGCTCGGCTCGAGTTCGAAAAAAAAAAAAATTCGGCTCGGCTCGAGGCTCGGCTCGAAAGAGTTCGCGAACTGTTCGGCTAGAAAAAGCTCGAAAATATTTCTAGCAATTATACCAACTCGACTGAATAGTTTTTCCACAGAAAGATTGTATAAACAAGTGCTGTAAATCGAAAAAAACTTCGAATTCAGATTAAATAGAAAAACTTCGAATTCATCATACAATGGCACATAGAAATTTCGAATTCAGATTAAATCGAAAAAAAAAAACGAAAACTATGAACAAACCTGTCATCCTGCTCGCCGCCGAAGATGTTGCTCGCCAGTCGCCACCGAGAGAATATGCTGGTCGCCGCCGTTGGTCGCTGCCGTTGGTCGCCGCCGCCGCTGGACTGGATATTGGGGATTTAGGGTTTTCGAAAACCCTTGAAGAAGTCTGTGCAGCAGTAGAAGTGTAGGCTGTAGCGTGAAATCGTGAATGAACGTTGAAGTGTTTTGGGTGTTTCAATTGTTTGTTAAATTTTAATTGGGCTGAAAAAAGAGCCCTTAGTTTGTATCTTTTAATTGGGCTAAAACTTTTAATTTGGTAAATATTTTAAAGTGGACTTGAAATTGTAATTCATGTTGGGTTAGAAATTAATGTATAAAAATTTGTACTTTAAAATTTTTCGAACATGTTTGCGAGCTTTCGAGCCGATCTCTACTAGGCTCGGCTCGGCTCGTTAAGGTCGCGAGCCGATCTCGAACTCAAGCCGAGCCCTCTCGAGCCGAGCTTTGACCGATCTTTGACCGAGCCGAGCTCGAACAGTTTGCGAGCCACCCTGGCTCATTAACACCCCTAGTTCAATATAATATTTGTTTTGGGTAATTTATACTTGTTATAAGGTTTATAGTATATATATGATTTTATTGGATGATAAGTCACACATATTAAGATTATACAGTAGTAGATATTTTTTCTTGAAAAAAATGATGGTTTTGTTGTATAAAAATCTAAAAAACATTAATTAATTTTTTTAATTCATTTGTTTAGTACCTTAGTGTTATTAGTATCGATTTGTTAACTAATAAAAATGAAGGCATGGTCTTGTGTTTATCAGTTATGCTATATTTAGAACAACATATGTGATGGTGTTAAGGTGGCTTTACTTTACAAGTTCGAAAATGTTATGTACAATGTAGTAACATATTGTGTTTCTGCGTTGCCATATATTGTCAAAATGATAAAAATGGTGTTCATGTGAACACCGCCACTCATGTCTTTTATTTTATTTTTAAAGTCATGCAACACGTGGTATATTACTTATTAATATCACATTAAAATATGTGTTAAGGTTTTTTTCTTCCAATATTAATAAAGTAATTTCCTCCAATACAGAATTTTGCATTTGTATGTACTCCACATACTTTCAATTCACGAAAAATACAATTAATTCGTGCCTCTTTCCGGCATCAAACGTTAAGTTACAGCTCTGATGGGTGGGTTGAAGAGTGAGGTTGAAGAGTGAGGTTTGGAGAGAGGATGACACAATTTTCAAAATTATTATTAAACTAGCATATGGAATGAAAGAAAATACTCCATTCCCATGCTTTTACAATCCCATCTTACTAAATCACTTGAATTTATAAACTTACCCTTGATATGGTGTAATAGCCTATATTTTAAGCAGGTTTAATAACGACTTTATAAATGAGATTTGATAAGTATAATAGTTGATATTTTCAGACACGTTTTAGTCAAAGTTAGCTATGTTCATATTAGTAAAGAAATTACTTTAAGAATTTTTTTTTTTTATCGTCTAAAGTAAGTTCCAACAACAAATAAGTTAGTATGAATTTTACATAATAGAGATATTGAGTTAAGGATTTTAAGCTTTGAAATAAAGAGAAACCCATTTTTAATTACAATTTATTTCTCCTCACTCATGCTATGTCCTCTAGATGCTAGAGCATCACTCTCTCCTCTTCATAACTTCTCAATCAAGTGCCAAAGTGTATTTTTCCTAGGGGTGTGCAAAAATATCCGATCCGAAATTTCTGATATCCGATCCGATTTTGAGATTTCGGATATTTCGGATCGGGTACCCGGAAAAAATTTCGGGTTTTCGGATCGGATACGGATCGGGATTTTTCAAAAAAATTCAACGGGCCCGATCCGAAAATCCGGTGATCCGATCCGAAAACCCGCTATCCGACCCGAAAACCCGGTGATCCGATCCGAAAAGTTCGGATATCCGAAAATTTCGGATCGGATTCGGATCGCAATTTCCCCGATCCAAAATTTTCGGATCCGATCCGATATCCGACTTTGAACACCCCTAATTTTTCCCATAGATCAATTATTCTCTTCAAGACTTCATTTTAATTACCCAAGTGGTTAAGAATTGGGAGAAACCTTAAAACCAAAATAAAACCCCAAACAATAACTTTCTCTCTCCTCTGATTTTATACCCCGTAATTTGCATGTTCAATTTCTGTATTCTGGAATCGAAATTTGCCAAAACTTATTACATGAAAGTTGTAGATCTCGAAAAGTTATTGAACTTAGACCCAAAAATCACTTGATTTGGAGTTCGGAGCTATGAGTTATGGTCCTTGCAAGTTTGGTGTTGCTACCTTCATTTCTCTCTCCTCTGTTTTTATTCCGACAATATGTTGCCCCAATTATCTACAACATGCAATCCAATTTTGCTATTTATTGCTGAATCAAAGTTGTAGATAACTTCAAGCTAATGAATTTGGGCGCAAAAATCACTTGATTTGGAGTTCGGAGCTATGAGTTATGGTCTTTGTAAGTTAGGTGTTGCTACCTTCATTTCTCTCTCCTCTGTTTTTATTCCGATAATCTGTTGCCTCAATTATCTACAACATGCAATCTAATTTTACTCTTTGTTGCTGAATCAAAGTTGTAGATCACTTCGAGCTAATGAATTTGGGCACAAAAATCGCTCAATTCGGAGTTCAGAGCTATGAGTTACGCCTCATACAAGTTCAGCACTGCTGCTGTACTTTGTGTTGCGTTGCTGCCATGGTTGGCTTTGTTTTCCCATGTTGTCATTGCTAACTTGCTTGCCTTGTTGCTGCCATTGTGTTGGTATTCCTTTCCATATGAAGGTATAAGCTAATTTTTCTTAATTCCTCATCTCCTTTGATTCCAATTCAAGTGTGGTGCAAATGAATTTTATATTCTGATTTTAGAAATAAACTTGGTTCTCAATTTTGTTATTGATTAGCAAATATAGTTATGATAGAGTTGTTAAACTTAAATATTGAATATTTTATCTTTCTTATTGGATTGAAGCTTCTAATATGAAGTAAGCCTCTTAAGAGTTTATAAAAACTGATTTTTATAAATTATGTTGTTTGATAATACTCTCTGAAATCATAATGAAGTTAATTAGAGATAGAATTGATGTTGTGAATTGGATTAGTAGAATGGGTCGTATATAAGGGTTGTGGTGGTTAGTTCATGGAAGAGCTTAAAAGTATGAGTAATTCAATTTGTTTATCTAAATTGTTGTGAGGATGGTTAATGATTATTGTTATTGTTTTGAGGTCATTGTTGGAGTATGTATTTGGAGATAAATTATGAAGTTCGAGCTATAGTGGTTATCCAAAATGTCGAGTTATTGGGAATTGTTTCAAGGTACACACATGTCCTTCCACCTTTGAATCTATATTCGTGTTTTATGTGATTTCATGTGCTGAGCTTAATAAGCCTTTTATATAAATTCAAAATTATTCAAAGTGTTATTCGTGTGTTTACAAGAGTTGTTAACTACATATTTGGTTTTAAGCTATGAGCGAAAGCTATATATGTGATGAGTTTTACTGAGTGAGATTTCTATGAAGAACTGATTGGAGGTAGTTGAATCCTTCAATAATATAGATGTGTGATATTATTAAACCTACTTGTTTCCACATCGAATTAATAATAAGTTTCTTATACTTAGTAAGTTGATCTTTTATATGAAAGTGTAGCTATGAGAATTAAAGTAAAGATCTTTAATATATCTAACTATATAAGTGGTTTTACAACAAGTACTTCGATATACGAACTAAGCTGGGAAGTCGACTTGATATCTTTATGAACTCACTTTCGATTTAAACTATAGTTATATTTGAAAGTTTCAGAGAAAAAGAAAGGAATTTTGCTCAAGGATGTTGAGTTAAAATTTCAGGTTTAAGGCAATTGTGAAAATATTTGTGATATAAGTTTTATATGAAATTTTGAAAGTATGAAAAACTCTTTATTATGGTTTGAGATTTTGATTATATATGATCATGAACTTTGAAAATTATGACCTGGAGTTATGAACAAATATGGACTCGTGAAATTATAAATCAGAATTTTCTAGTTCCATTAATGACGGGGAGGATCTTTACTCCTACTTAAAAATTTTTTTTATGTAGAAGTTCTCATAGGAAAAAGTCTCTCAAATTTGGGTCAATTAATGAATATTATTTTCGGATTTAAGTTTGGAAACACATAAGTCTAGTGAAACAAGTTATATCTTTACAGAATATAATATCATGGATGAATTATGCTATATATGGAGTTTGGAATCTAAGTTAGAATGAGTTTGCTGTGAGATGGGTACTTGTGAAGTTCTGTTTAAGAAATACAATTGCCGCTTTTAGGATATTATTAGAAGTAGTCATATCCCAAGATTTACTTATGGCGTATAAACAAGGTTGAATGGTATCACCCGAAGAAATCTCCGAAAATAATATGGAGCTTGGTTATATAATTAAGAATGAAGATTTGTGATGTCATAATTGAAGGATGAAGTAATTGTTGGGAGGTTCTAACTAAGAATGAAGATGTTATGTGGTGGACGTAGATTAGATAGTTAGGGAATAGTAAATTTGGATGTGAATTTCAAAGGTCAAATATTAATTTATGAGTTAATGAAGTTGTTACAAGAGGTTTGTGAGTTCAGAGGATGTGTAGGATTTGAGATATGAATGTCGTATCAGTGAAATAAAGGATCCAATCTTGGTGGTGGTTTAGATGAGTATCTATTATAGAGATATAATTTACAATACTTATGTAATAAAAGATCTATCCGCAAAGGGGTCAAGTAAAAGAGTTTGGAGCATAATTTCGTCTATTGGAAGAGTAAGGTTATATAAATGGATGTTGGGAAAGAAAAATATAAATCTAGATAATAGAGAGAATGGTAATTAAAGTTATATAATGACAATACTAAGCGTATGGTGTTAAGGCTAATATGAGCTTTCAGTGCAAATACATGGGGACGTACGGTTGTGAATTATAAATTTAAGAAGGATGAGGACAACGAGTTGAGTATTGGGAAATATGGAGTGAGATATTTTGACTTGCATTGCCATAGTAATTGTTGGGTGATTTATGATAATGTAATAAGGATATATTCTGGCAATGAAAGTTCATGTATTGGGAATAAGAAAACCTTTAAGGGAAAAATTCATATCATGAGAATTTCGGAATGCTATAGTTTAGATGCTATAAGTTAAAAATGAAAGTCCAGTACAAAGATAAACTATTATGATGAAGGGAATTACCAAGACATGTTAGAGGATACCTTATAGTCTACAAGTAAAACATTACAGGTTAATCGCACGAGCTTAGAATTGGGTCTCCATAATAGTTGTCTTATAAGTCTTTGAGAAACATATTTTACATTTTGATTATGTTATGGGTTCGACTGCGGAGAGACATTTGATTTCGAATACGTTTTGTGTATATTACTTCCTTTAAAAGAATATTTGGGGTAAGTGAAATTATTTGAGATTCGAGTTTGTGTTATAATAAGATTATTGAGGTTCAGGTATTTTGGATATGTTAATACATTTCAACTTTGTTTTGTTTTATATTAATTTACGGATGGAAGTCTAAGTCGTTGATACACTTTGGAATTGAGTATGCGATACGAATTAAGAACAAGAGTATAAGTTTTGAAAGATATAAGTTTGTGTTATTGAGAAATTAGCATTATGATTTAGTTATTGTTTTATGGGGAAAGTAAACAACATTTATGGAGCGAGATGCTCAATATGTGTTATGGAGCGGGTATTGTTCCTTTGAGTAGTCATGATCCAAAAGTTATTGAGGTTAAGTTTTGGAAATTCCTAATTCGAAGTACCGAGCAGGAAGTTATATTCATTTTAAGTTCAGTATTTTTGCTGTAATTATTTTGACAAAAGTTCCAAATGTTCTTGTTAACTCAACCTTTTGGTAAAGTTTAAATGTGCACACTAAGTGCCTATACGACTTTTACAAGTAGTAAAGAATTGATTATTTCCTTATATCTTTACACGTAACTAATATGTGAAATTGTTGACGTAAAACAAAAGATTTCAAAAGAAGATCCAAGTCTTGCAATGATTAGCAACACCATAGTAGTGGTGATTATTTTTCCTCTTCATGGATAAATATGTGTTCTTTGAAACACGTGTGGTATTGATAAACTGTGCAGTTAAACTATTTATGTAAATAAACTATGGATACAAGTGGGTAAAGGCCGATACCAAATAAGGTACGGTATGAACAACAACCCTTGGAGGATGGGTGATCTCCTTTCGAACCCTCGCTGGGTGGGTGAAGTCCAGCAGATAATAAAAATGGGACATGTCCTGGTTAAGGCTTGCAAGCATAAATATTTAAACGGTGGGGTGACGACCTCCAATAGCTTAGAGACAGTCGGCTCCTTGTGTAAGGAGCCCCTCTCTATTCGTGTTCGCTTTACCCAATGAAATTAAATTCTATCGACCCAAAGGGTTTTTGAATGATCTAAGTGGTGATCTTCATGATAAAAATTCTTACTTTAATACGATTGTGCTAGGATAGTAATCCTGAAATTTTTAAACAAGTACCTTACTTGTGAAGCATACTGAATTCTAGCATGAATTGTATACGAATGGTCTTAAGCCACCAAAATGAGGTTTTGGGATGAGCTTATGTATTTCAACTGTTGTTGAACATTTATTCTTATGGCAAGGAGCTTATTATCTGTAGTATATGTATGAGTACTCTTTATTGGACTTTCTAGTTAAGGGTTGCTGGAGTCGTGATAGAAACATTTCTAACTATTTGATTTTAAGTATTTTTGAAGTCTGGGATTGTTCCACTTGATGAGTAATAAATCGCACAACTATATTTTAAGCCACTAAAATGAATTTCTGGTTGGACAGTGTGTGTACTCAGTTTTTCTGATTTTGTTCTTGAACCTGTCCTGGTGGGGGCAGGGTTCATTGTTAGTGATTTTGCAGGGTTGATGTCAAGGTCTTGGAATATGATTATTGATCAAGAAGAAGATTTTTATCCTATGAAATGTGGGCTGAGGTTAAAGTTAGATGCTTTGTTTGGAAGTAATCGTAACCTGTTATTTGATTTTCAAGTTGTTATGTTGTGGGCCCCTGACCCACAGATCCAGGATAGTTTTTACAGGTTTTGTTTCCGCTGTGAATAATGTAAATTCGAGGTTTGTTAAGTGTTGATTGTGTTTTGTGTATCTTAAGTGTGATTAGTTGGCAGCTCGGAAGTGCGGGCTGTTACATATGGGCAAAGTTGCCCATATTTGATATGGTTTTATCATTACTCGGTATTCGGGTAGCAAGAAAAATTTCCTTTATGTTGAGAAATAATGGAATGAACAATTCCACTGTTCACATATATGTGAAGTCCACATTTCCTGCGTGCATTTAATGCATGTCAAGTAATTTTTCTTCCGTGTTGAAAATCTTACAATTGTGCACAGTAGAAAACTTTGCTTATAAATACCATCGATGTAAGAAATCAGTTTACACATCAATACGAATAACAATACTCACTGATATATTTACATAACTTCTCTCTCTCCATATTTCTCACAACACGTTATCGGCACGAGTGTTCTACCGAAAAAAAAAAATTTAAGGTATCTTTAAAATCTTTACATCCATTCTGTTTTAAGTTTTAAATTTTTTTTTTCCAAGCCCAACCTTTTACTACCGAACATGGACCAACAAAGTAACGGATTAACATTGTTTTACACAATGTCTCTGTCTCGGGTATTTATTTTTGGATAGAGCGAAACAATGTGCCATTCACTACCAACCCAGCGAGGGGAACTGTAATACAGCCCCGACCCAGTAACCGTAACAACGGTACAAATACTCATACCAGAGAAAACCACAAACCCCTGTTCCCAACACCAATAATAACCCTCCTATACAACAGCTGAAAATCAACCTCCGCCAGTAATAAAAGAGATAGAGATGAACAGGAAGAAACTAGTAGTAAACGTCACCATACTACTAAGCAGAAAAAAAATAATTTTAACGCCACCTTCATGGAGGGCAAGGACATTTTATTTACGTTATTTTATTTTATTTGCTCTTAAACCGCCTATATGGACAGGTTAATTTTTCTATTGCCACCTATATGGACGGCCTAGTGAAGTCATAACATTATTATCTCTTATATGTGCAATAATGTCGTATGTATGCAGGGAATAAGCATTCAGAACATTATTATATATATTATTGTCTCTAATCTTCTATTTTTTTTTACATATATTATATTACCAATTTACTAGCATGCTCTAATATATATTTGTCAATATTAGAATTTTATTGCGTTGTATATTTTTTAACTGTATATGAACTGCACAGTTAGGGATAACCCTCTATAAAAGCGGATTACCATCCCATTTTCACCACATATCCCTTATCTTCTTCCGATTTTTTTCTCTAAACCACAATATTTTTTTCCTTCTTCCTCAACCTTCCGGCCACCATGTTTAACGCCGACGACAACCGCCTCCACCCTCATCTTCCTCTTTTGAAGAGGATTTTAGGAAAATAAAACTCTACTTATTTCTTATAGCCGGTTTCTTTTCCTCCTCATGGCATTAATGATATATCTCCTAATACATAAATAGGAGACAAAAAAAATATTTCCCCCGGAAGAATGGCGAAAAATGCACATGAATATCAATTTTTTTTGTCTTTAAGTGCATTTTAGGAAGTTTTTTTTGTTTATTCACTTGTTGTATTTTGTTTCTATTTTTGGTATTTTATTGTTTTTTTTGCTTCATCATCATTGTACGCTATTTTTAGTTTTTTGTTTTTATTATTTATCTATAATAATAATGATATAAATCAGGGGAATAATATATATATATATGTGATTTATCATCATTACTAATTTCAAATATTTACCTATTTGTAGTCAAAAGAATGGGAGATCTAGTGAAAAGACAATTTAACATACTAGATCTATCTGGGCAAAATTTTTAGAATGGACGGTGGACGCCCAAATGAATTTAAAGGCCCAAGGACTGGAACATACAATTAAAGATGTGACAACCCAACAAGGGGATGCAACTACAACAGCCGCATCAGTTAAAATTGCGACTGTACAAGAAAAGGCAAAAGCCTTAGTCCTCCTAAGACATCATTTACATGAAAGTTTAAAAAGTGAATATCTACTTGTGGATGATCCAAAAGAACTATGGGATAGCCTAAATGAAAGATATGGGCATCACAAAAATGTGCTTCTCCCAAAGGCACATTATGACTGGACCAATCTGAGGTTCCAGGATTTTAAAACGGTCAGTGATTACAATTCAACATTGTTTAGAATTGTATCATTGTTAAGATATTGTGATCATCCCATCACAGAAGAGCAAATGATAAACAAAACGCTCTCCACTTTCCACGCCTCTAATATCATATTGGCAGAACAATACAGGTTCAGAGCTTTCAAAAAGTACTCTGAGCTAATCTCAGTACTACTTGTGGCTGAACAAAATAATGATCTTTTGCTGAAAAATCATAATCTTAGACCTACGGGGTCTTCAGCCACTCATGAGATAAATGCAATAAAAACTCTAACCCACCAGAAGCAAATGCTATACATAGAGGTGGAGCGGTAATTACAACGGTCGTGGGAGAGGACGTGGTAATTACCGTGGCCGAGGGCGTGGACGTGGAAGAGGCCGATTTTCCCCAAGAAATAATAATTTTAAACATTCTGATAAAAATTGGGGACAATCATCTGGAAATCAGAGCAGACGTCCTATAAAGGAAATGATACTTGCCATAGATGTGGCATGACTGGGCACTGGGGCCGCACATGTCGTACTGCCAAACATTTGGTAGATCTATATCAAGCTTCAATAAAAAACAAAGGAAAAAATGCTGAAGCAAACTTTGTTAATGAAGCCACTACATCCATGCCAGCCTTGAT
This sequence comes from Beta vulgaris subsp. vulgaris, assembly GCF_026745355.1. Classification (NCBI taxonomy): domain Eukaryota; kingdom Viridiplantae; phylum Streptophyta; class Magnoliopsida; order Caryophyllales; family Amaranthaceae; genus Beta; species Beta vulgaris. The sequence continues at coordinate 41,784,469 of NC_079205.1, forward strand.
GTTTCAGATTTTTTTATGGATGATGCTGAAGCAAAATAATTTGTTTAGATCACAATCGATTAATGTGCTTATTTATCTGCTTCAATATCCACTTTCATGTATTTGTTCCTTATTATTAATAAAAATAGTATTTTTCTTATACTAATCATCGTATTTATTATTTATGAGTATATGAAGATATGAATTCATCGAAGTTGGAACAAAGAACAATGTCTCCTGGACAGTGGGACAACACACACCATATTGAAAAATAAAGAGTATTTTTCAAAACTTACAATATTCCAAGCAAATGTTAGTACAATTTCTGGGACAGCCAAGCTAATTGAAGGCTCTGGAAAAGCTTGCATTATATTTCCAAATGGGACAAAATTGATAATAATGACGCATTATATTCGAGTAAATCTCGAAGGAACCTCATAAGTTTCAAAGATGTACGTCAGAATGGTTACCATTTGGAAACAATGACGGTGAACAAAGAGGAATTCATATGCCTAACGGCAGAAAAACGGCAAGAAATACATCTATGAAAAATTGCCAGCAATTTCCTCGGGACTATATCGCATAGATATACGTCCGATTGAAATTAATATGATATCTAACCAGAAGTTAGATAATAGAAAATCATTTACTCTATGGCATGACCGATTAGGCCATCCCGGCACAGGAATGATGCATAGAATCATTGAAAACTCAAATGGACACTCTATAAAGAATGTCAAAATTCCTCGGTCAAATGAATTAACATGCTCTGCATGCTCACTTGGCAAATTGATAATCAGACCATCTATAAATAAGATTGCCACTGAATCTCCAATGTTTTTAGAAAGAATTCAAGGAGATATTTGTGGGCCTATTCTCCCTGCAGTGGACCATTTCGTTATTTCATGGTATTAATTGATGCCTCTACTCGATGGTCACATGTGAGCCTTCTGTCAAGCAGAAATGTTGCATTTGCAAAACTTTTGGCTCAAATAATTCGATTAAGAACTCAATTCCCAGATCATACAATAAAGAAAATAAGATTAGACAATGCTGGGGAATTTACATCCCAAACATTTAATGACTATTGCATGTCTATTGGGATTATTGTTGAGCACCCTGTACCTCATGTACATACAAAAATGGTCTTGCTGAATCATTAATCAAAAGACTACAATTAATTGCAAGACCATTAATAATGAGGTCAAAATTGCCATCTACTACTTGGGGTCATGCTATATTACATGCGGCAACATTGATAAGATTAAGGCCGACAGCCTATCACAAATTCTCACCATTACAATTAGTATCTGGTCGAGAACCGAATATCTCACATTTGAGAATTTTTGGGTGCGCTTACATGTACCTATTGCTCCGCCCCAACGTACTAAAATGGGTCCACAAAGAAGGATGGGAATATATGTTGGATTTGAATCTCCATCAATTATCAAATATTTAGAGCCAACAACTGGTGATTATTTACGGCTCGATTTGCCGACTGTCATTTTAATGAGGTATTCCCATCCTTAGGGGAGAGAAAGTGGACCCACAAAATATAAAATCGGAAATTACATGGAACGCATCGCAAATGTCGTTTCTGGACCCGAGAACAAATTCATGTGAACAAGAAGTCAAGAAAATTGTTCATCTGCAAAGTATTGCAAACCAATTGCCAGATGCATTCACAGATTCTAAGAAAGTGACAAAGTCACATGTACCTGCTGCGAATGCTCCGGAACGGATTGAAATTCCTAATGACAATAAGGCAATTGAAAATGAGTCAATAGCACGTCGAAAACGTGGCAGACCACCCGGTTCTAAAGATTTAAAACCGAGAAAAATGAAAAGGCAAGGGGAGACAACGAACGAAATTAATATAAATCTCCCAAGAGCATGATGAAACATGAAAACAAAAATGAAGAAAACGTGTTCCAGAAGAAAAGGAACATGAAAGCTAGACAACAATGAAACTTCAATTAATTATGTTTCTACAAAGAGACAATGGAATCGAAAAGATGTTGTCTTGAATGAAATTTTTGCTTACTCGATAGCGGTTGAAATGACATACGATGAAAATGATGTAGAGCCAAATACAGTTGATGAATGTCGCCGTAGAAAAGATTGGCCAAAATGGAAAGAGGCAATTCAAGCAGAATTGAGATCACTTGAAAAACGTGAAGTATTCGGTCAAATAACCCAAATACCAAAAGGTGTAAAACCAGTTGGGTACAAATGGGTATTCGTGAGAAAACGAAATGAGAAAAATGAGGTTACTAGATATAAGGCAAGATTAGTAGCCCAAGGCTTTCGCAAATGCCAGGGATTGATTATGATGAGACATATTCTCCAGTAGTCGATGCAACTACACTAAGATTTCTGGTAAGTTTATCAGTTTCGAAAGGATTGCAAATGAGATTGATGGATGTAGTGACCGCATATTTGTATGGCTCACTTGACACAGATATTTATATGAAAGTTCCTGAAGGACTAAAACTACCAGAAAATTGCATGCCCAAAGAGATGTTCTCAATAAAATTGAAAAATCACTCTATGGGTTAAAACAATCTGGAAGAATGTGGTATAATCTCTTAGTGAATACCTATTGAAAGAAGGATTCAAAAATAATCAAATCAGTCCCTGTGTTTTCATTAAGCGATCTAAATCAGGATTCGCGATCATTGCTGTATATGTCGATGATTTGAACATTATCGGAACTCCTAGAGAACTTGAAGCGACTGCAAAATACTTGATGAAAGAATTTGAGATGAAAGATCTCGGGAAGACAAAATTTTGCCTTGGCCTGCAAATGGAACATCTAAGAAATGGGATTTTTGTCCATCAATCAAACTATACAGAAAAAATCCTGAAACTTTTTTCATGGACAAAGCCCACCCAATAAGTTCTCCAATGGTAGTGCGTTCCCTGAATGAGAAAGATGATCCATTCAGACCACGAGAAGAAACGAAGAGATTCTTGGTCCTGAAGTACCATATCTAAGTGCAATTGGTGCTTTAATGTACTTGGCTAACAATACTCGACCTGACATAGCTTTTTCAGTAAACTTGTTAGCTAGATACAGCAATGCACCAACAAGAGACATTGGAATGGAGTCAGACACTTATTACGTTATCTTCGAGGAACACAAGATCTCGGATTATTCTATCAGTCAAGACCAATGCGTCACTCATTGGATATGCAGATGCTGGCTACCTTCAGACCCACAAAAGGCTAAGTCTCAATCCGGATATTATTCACTTATGGAGGTACTGCAATATCTTGGAAATCACGAAGCAGACTTTGACGGCCACATCATCAAATCATGCAGAATTAATTGCTCTTTATGAAGCTGGAAGGGAATGTGTATGGCTAAGGTCAATGATCAAGAATATCCAAGAAGAATGTGGGATGGAAACAATAACAACAAATCCAACTATCATCTACGAAGACAATACTGCATGCATCACCCAAGTAAGCGAAGGGTACATCAAAGGAGACAGAACTAAACATTTATCACCAAAGCTCTTCTTCACTCATGACCTCCAAAAGGAAGGGACGATCAACATCGACAAATCCAATCATGTGAGAATCTTGCAGATTTATTCACCAAATCCCTTCCGGCGAAGAAATTTGAAGAATTAGTCCGAAAAATTGGAATGCTCATCTTCTGATGTATGCTAATTCAGGGGGAGTATTATATGCGCTGCACTCTTTTTCCCTTCGATCAGGTTTTTATCCCACCGGGTTTTTCCTGACAAGGTTTTTAATGAGGCAGTTGATTTTAAGCATATAAGGATACATAATAGTTGTACTCTTTCCCTAGTTATGGATTTTTCTCACAGGGTTTTTCCTAACAAAGATTCTTAATGAGACAACGTCTATTATGAGTTATAAGTGGACATTCAAGGGGGAGTGTTGAGAAACAATGGAATGAACAATTCCATTGTTCACATATATGTGAAGTCCACATTTCCTGCGTGCATTTAATGCATGTCAGGTAATTTTTATTCTGTATTGAAAATCTTACAATTGTACACAATAGAAAATTTTGCTTATAAATACCATCGATGTAAGAAATCAGTTTACACATCAATACGAATAACAATACTCTCTACATATTTACATAACTTCTCACTCTATATTTCTCACAACACTTCACACTTTGTTTGGTATTTTTTTTTAAAGTAAAGGGAGGGAAAAGGATAGACGCTGTGGTCTTCGTGGCGGTGCTGTACATTTACTGTTAAAATCACTTATTCTCGGCAGTCGGCCCCCCACATATTTTCTCTCTCTTCCCTGTCTTTCTGTATTAATCTTAAACCCTTCTTCTTAAAAAAAAAGCTAAAGCTGATAAAAAAAGTACCCTGAACTACAATAACAACAATAAACTGAATTTGAGGAAGAGAGAGAATATATTTTAGTTTTCTTTTCAAAAAAGCAGCAACTAATAACTTCCTTGTTGGTTTTTTTTTTGTTCCTGATCTTTCTTCAAATTATCAAATATGCTTCATCTCCTCCACTGGGTTCTGATCTCCGCCATTTCCCGTAAGTTTTCATTATTATTATTTTTATTAATTTTAGTTTCTGGGTTCATTATTGGGTTTGTTAATTTCATGGTATTTTTGTAAGTTGAATATTAATTAATTTGTTATTATAGTGGGTTTATGAAAAGAATATTTGTGAGATCGATATGAATATAATGGTGTAATATCTTTGTTTTAATGATAAAGTAAGTGTGTTGTATCATGTATGTGAGAAGATTGGTTGTTAGCATTGTGATATATGTTTATTGAAATTGCTGATTGTAAAATGTAAAGTAATGATTGATACATTATGGAAAGTTCAACAATATGAACTTCTGTTTTGGTGAAATGATGTCTTGAGGATTGAGGTTCCGGCCAAAGTGGGTTGTGGAAATCGTTCTGTTTTTGGTTTTGTGGGTGTTTGATGCTACAGTTGGTTACTTCTGTTTGGGTTTTTGGGCCGGTGGGCAGGAAGAAGAGAGAACAATGTTCTTTTTGGCTTCATGTTTTTGGCTTTGATTTAGATTAATTGGGATGTTATGTAGATTATGGCCTTATTTTTGTGTTCGACACGGGGCTCCATATCTTAGGCGAATTTGCAAGACGTTGAGTGATTCCCTAATTTATAGAATGTTTGATTATCGTGTAGTGAAGGTTATGAAGCACATGTTCTAGTTCATTATATTCAATATGATGAAAATTCTATCAGTTGTTTCTCGTTAGCAAGAGGCAAGTAGAAGTTTACTAAGAGATAAGTGAAAATTTGCTTATTTGAAAATAGATTTTGTTTTGGGAGTAAATAAGTTTATTTCTACTCTAGTAACTTGTTTTTTCCGTTCTTCCTCTCCTTTCATCATCCTATATGAGTTGTGATCTTGGCCTATGTATGAGTTCTCCACACAACTTGTTTTTGGCCCACATGTCTAATTATGCCATTACAACTCAAAGGTTGGTTTGTTTTAGGATTTGCGACTTCAATCATACAGGGAAGAATTTGACTTCTATTATAAACCCAACTACAATGAGGACTTTGTTAACTTGTCGATATGTGAAAAATGAAGGGAATCACATGTGAAGGCGATTGTTGTGATCCTATCTGCTACCTTAATGTGATAGACATTTCATATATAAGAAAAGGAAAGAACTTGTTATTTTATAAGTTAGTGAATTAACCATCCACTTGCAATTTTGCAGAGAGCAATATGCTTGGAACTGTAGGTGTTTTGATTTTCCCCGCTTTTATTATTTACAGCCGTTGAATGTTGATTGGCAAGGACCACTCCTGATTTTCAGTATAGAATCTATAGAAGAAGTTACTATCTCTCCCATCGTCCCCTTTATATTATTAGGTCTTACTATTTCCACCACCTGTGTCATGAACAATAATATGAGTGTTTTTTATATTAAATGTTCGTACATGAATAAGCTTGGGGAAAGAAGGTTACACAATTTCTTTGGATGGATTAAGTCTTCTTTTGGTGGTTAGTCTTAATTGGAGGGGTGGGGTGGTTAGATTTCTCTGACATGGTCTCATTTGTCATGAGCTACAATTACTAGTGGAGGATGCTGGAGATAGGCAGAAGGTCTCTACTAGTTTAAGTCTAGTATATGCACATGAATGTTTTAAGTTAACTTTACGTAATGCATGTAAAGATTGCTTAGATTGTGATGATATGTCAAACATGCAAGTTTATTTGTGGAGAAAAGTTTACACCTTACCTTGCTCTCATAGACCAACATGAAATGCATGAGAGTGGTTGCAATGCGCCAGCACACTTTTTTTGGTTGTTGGTATGCTTTTGAATCATTTGGAAAGCTTTTTCTGGAAATTGGCTAGTTAATGCTGGATGTCATCTCTCATTTCTTTTATCCTTTTCCAGAGTAGCTCAGACAGACGTATTTTTCTGAGTGCCTTTGAAGCTGCAAAGACTGTGAACAGGTATATTACTTAATAGTTTCCTAATATGTGGCTAGTTGACTCTGTTTTGACTTAAAATATGCTTATATTTTTTTGGACTCATTGGAACAAATCTGAACTTATTTAAGTTGTGAATTGAACTTGGTGTAGCCTTGTTGAAACTAATCTGAACTTAGGCTCCGTTTGGTAGGGCGTAAAACATTTTCCCGGAAAACTGTTTTCCTCTATTTTCAGTTTTACATTGTTTGGTTGGCAAAAGAGTGTAAAACCATTTTCCCTTGGGGTAAAATTACTCTCCCAATGATGGAAAACCATTTTCCTTTCAAAATGAAGGGAAAACTATTTTCCTTATCTCTCTTGTACACTCTTCTCACTACCTCCTTACTTTCCCTTTTATTTTCCTTTCATTTCATCATTTTTCTTACATCGAACCAAACAACGGAAAACTAATTTTGGAATTGTGTTTTCCATTGTAAATTGTTTTCCATGAAAATCATTTTACACTGAAAATGTTTTACGCCCTACCAAACGGAGCATTATTGAAAGTTGTTTTTTCCGGAAATATTTTCAAGGTGAAAATGACAAAGGGTCAATTGGCTTTTCATCATTAGATTAGATAATCTGGGGTTAATGTTGAAACGTGATATCGACCTTGATGGTTGTGTATGTGCATTCTAAATCTAATGCTAATTGCTCTCTTTTGTCATACTTCTTGGTTGGCTCTATCCTTTTCCTTTATTTTAAATTAACGAACATGATACGCACAAGAAGTTGAACTAGATGGAAAATAAAAGGCTACATAATCTGATCTCATGACTCATAATCTGGCATGGTGAGTGAAATATCTGGAGTTTGGTGAAAATGTTGTGATTGCATAATGGACTTGTAACTTTTGTGATTGGCGTTTCTATCCCTCAAATTTGAAATGTTCTGTTGAAACTTGTGCTGCCCAATATTTGATTTGCACGCTGATCTGTTTTGTAATCAAACGTGCTTCTGTAAAGTTTGTTGGTTGTGAAAGGAAAAATATTAATGCTTTTTACCCCATTTTTTGCAGACCTGGAATTTTGTGGAGCCGATGATGGCCTCTGAGCTTGTGAATTCTGCAACAAGTGACAAACTAGCTGAGGTTGACTGGGCCAAGAACATTGAGATTTGTGAAATAGTTGCAAATGATCAAAGGTAATTTTTGTATAATTGAGTTCTACTTTTGTTTCTGGCATGCAGTCGTGATGTCTGTTTCTGAAACATATGGCTCAAGTTGACTCCAGAAGAGGTTGAGCAGACAAATCTTTTTCTACCCATCTCTACTGAGGTCTTTTGATCCTCTATCCTACAACTTTAGATAGTTTACCCTGCTCATGCTAACAAAGGACTAAAGAGGCTTTAATTTAGGTTATGTGATATCCTATAGAAGCTATAAGCAAGAATATTGTAAGCTTGTATTGTCAATTCTTAGCAAGTCTTGGAATAGGTAGCTGATATCCGGTATAGACATAAATCATAGCATATAAGGGGAATGTATCTTCATTAGTAATCCCTTCTGTTTCTGCTGAAGCTTCTGTTCACGTGCTTTGGCATTTGTTTGCAACTATGCTTCATCTGAGCTTTCCTGTGTTTACATTGCAATAATCGATATTGAATATTTGAATTCACCTGGGATATACATGCTTGGAGACGCCTTGGTTGTTTTTCTTTCTGGTGCTCTATGACTTGATTAATAAGAACTTGCTGAGATGCAAATCAGCAACGTGGTGCAAGGTTTAGCTATAGAAGTAGTAAATTGCCGTTAATGCCCATTTATTACAGCTTTGGAAGTCAGTAGCAGTGTTTAGTTTTGGATTACAGGAGATGGGATAAATGTCTCACAAACCTGACGACTACTTAATATCCTATTTAAGTGTTACGCTCCTTAAAAGTCACGAGATCTGTGGGAAAGGTTCACCACATTCACAAGGATCAGCTATCTACTATATGAACCCCTTATTTGCTATCTTCTTGATAAGAGGCTGGGATGAAGGTAAAAGTGTAAAAATTCATAGAAGAAATTCCCTAATTTTAAATTCTTAGACTGGGTTTTGGTGTCTCTCTTGGTGAGTGTGGTGATTAATGGGCATGTACTTGTGTGTTGCCTTAAGTTATTGAGTTGTGTTTTATGTACTCATTTGTATTTTATGGCTATCAGCTGAATTAGCAGCATGCAGTGTTAAAAAGTCTGTTTATATAAGCAAAGTAAGATCCTTATTTGTTGAACATGTATATATATATATATATATATATATATATAATATATATATATAATATATTATATATACATACATATATACACACACACGCGCGCACGCCCACGCCCACGCCCACGCCCACGCCCACGCACATGTAGAATCAAGATTCGGTGGGAGCCACACTCTAAAATGAGAACTAAGAATCAATATGGGCTCTTAGATCATCATAATAGGATGGTGTACACAATATCCGTGTCATTAACGACATTTTCGTAATTGCGAACTAGTTCCCATTTTCTTTACTTCTACAGAAGTTTCATTTACTTTTCGACCAATTTTATTTACTTTTACTAGTTTTTCCTTTACTTATAATATTAAATCAAGCTAAACTTATCCAAAACAGTATTTTTACAAAATGTATTGAAATGTTAGTTGTCAATGATGATATTTTATGGTCATTAATGTGTTTTTCCCCTTAAAAGTTAATAATATCAAGTATAGGAAGTTGCATGTTTGGTTATGTACTTTTCAGTCAACATGATATACTTACAAGTCTTTTTGCTTTACTTTTGAAGGGCAAAAATAGTTCTCATTCTCACTATAGACTTAGTTCTCATTGGAACCTGTATATATATATAGGCAAGATCACATGAGAAAACATCTTACGTGATAAATGAGGACTTAAGAGTCATAACACTTATTCATTAGAGTCACAACACAGCCACGCGCCCCAAAGAAAATTAATCTATCAATTTATATGTTGTAAAGGTTGGAGTCACTAACAATTCTTCATTAGAGTCACATTAAGGTTGGAGTCACATCGCATCTTCATCAGTGTCACAAAAGTTTTCACTTCGAGTCACAATATTTTTTTTAAAAGGTTGGAGGCACATCACTTATTCATTAGAGTCACAACTTTTCTCATTTCTCATGTAAAACTGCATTCTCACATGAACTTAACTCTCTCTCTCTCTATATATATACATCTTCTTAGCAACCAGAGTCATTGTCTTTTGTATGGTGGATTTTCGTCTCTCCACTAGGCTTTGGTAGTGTTGTCTATGGTTGGATGGAATTGGGTATTGCAAGCATGTCATATGATTGACTCTAGTTTAGCTCGCGGGTACGAATTTCTTGATTAGAGTTGTGTCATGGATGCTTAGCGTCATGTTGGCTGAAACTTTTTACATTTGCTTATTTCAAAATCTTGAGGTTTTAACTTCTAGGTGCTGCTCTCTTTTCGGTGGGATTATTTTCCTTTCATGTGCTGAATGTGTCATGATTTGTTTTGTGTAGGCAGGCGAAGGATGTGATAAAAGCTATCAAAAAGCGCTTGGGAAGTAAAAGTTCGAATTCTCAACTATTTGCCGTTATGGTAGGTGAAGCTGAATAGCCATTCTGATTTTGTTATTGCATTCCCTGATGTGATGCTAATCCCGGGGGTTCTGTAGTATGCAAGAAGCATGATGTATACTGTCTCAATATTATATCAAAGGAGAGCATCTCTGGTTTGATGAATTAGTTTGGTCATTGGTGTTTTGTTGGAATTTGCAGCTGTTGGAGATGCTGATGAACAATATTGGTGACGCTGTCCATAAGCTGGTAATTGAAGCAGGTCTTCTTCCTGTTTTGGTCAAAATTGTGAAGAAAAAGGTATGTACTGTTATGTTTAATTTTTCAACCTCACTAGATGGAGATGGGGAAGGTGATAGCAGGCAATAATATAGATTTTCTGTTTTTGCATGATCTAACTTTCTTGCCTCCTGTTATGTAGTCAGATTTACCTGTAAGAGAAAGGATATTCCTTCTTCTAGATGCCACACAGACATCAGTTGGTGGAGCTTCCGGAAAATTTCCTCAATACTATAATGCTTACTATGAGTTGGTGGTAGGTACAGACACGCTTGCACTTTTTGCGTTTTTGGCTTCCAATTCTTGTGTAATTCATAGCAACTATAAGGTTGTATTGATTATTGAAGTTGATGGCATTATGCTAGTAGTTCTAGTTTTTCCCAGGTCTCATTTTAGCCTTAGAAAAAAATGGTTGTGACACCTGTTGATTGATTGTATGTAAGGTATGCAACCTTTCTGATTTTTAATAATACGTTTGGTTGAATCTTCTATCACAAGATAATGGCGTAGCTTTGGACTTTTTTTTCTCCTTAAGAGGATGGTTCAAGATTATCTGAAAAGCATTTGTTGGAGATGTTTAGACAATAGAAACCCAGCCCAAGTACTGCCCCAAGCTCTTCTTAAGTTTAAGGCTGAATTGTTGGATAGGTACCTAAATATACCCTTTTTAACAGCTCAGCATATAGAAAAAACTCAGCGACATAAGATTATCTTAAGAAGGTTCAGTGTTCATTTGTTCCCCTTTTTCATGCCAGAGTTTATTTTTCAGGGCTCATTCCCCATATCTTTACCTTTCCATCCTTTCCTTTTATTCTTTTTCATCTTTTCTTTTACCCTCATTTCTCTCCTTTTAGTTAGTTTCCTACCTCAAAGGTGCGTATATATGGGTTTGTAAAGGATAGAAATAAGGGTAAAAAGAAAAAGAAACGAGAGGAGATGGAAAAGGGATGGGAAAAAGAAGGAAATCCTTGAAGGGAGTTCTGCTGTAAAAGGAACTCAATTGGCCTCCAAAGTTTTTCAATATACTCTTTTGTCGCTGGCTTATAAATTTATCCTTATGGTGATAGGGATCATTCATGTATTCAACTGGGATCTGAGAAGCCTTGCCTGCTCTTGGACTCATTGCCTTAGATCTATACCTGTTTTTCAAAGGAGATGAAGCATTAACTTTCTAAAAATTATAATCTTTAAGGTGATACTGTGATACTTTAGGGTTATTGATAACTCGTCTATATTTCACCGACCTCATCTAGGACAGTGATCATGTAACCTTTTGTTCATTCCTGCCCTTACTGGCAGGTGCCGTATCACCTCATGTCTTCAAATTCTTTTTGGGTCTCCTGAGCTGTATGAGGCAACATCACATATAATTTAAGGCTTAGTCATCAGAATTTCCATCCTTCTAATTTCTGGACAGTTCTAGTCAAGGCTAGTAAGGGCTATGTTGTCTTACTGCCCTTTAAACCTCGATGCATGTTCCTGATCAAACAATTCCAATTGGCATACTAGGGCTTGAATCATTTTTAATATAGATCATGAGGTATTCAACTTCTGTTGGCAGGTTGTTTTGTCCCTGAACTTGAGTTGATCTTATAGCAAACGAGAATTTGAACAGCCTCTATATTTTATGTTCTCTATGGCACTATTTTTTCAGGTACTCCAATATGTGACCCTATATCAAGTAATTGGGGAGATATTTTGGGTGTCGGAAAAGCCACGTTCTAGTTTTCTTCTCATTATTAAAGTGACATCTGTGTTGTGAAAGTTCAAATAGTTGGGTCTATTGATGGACGTAGAAGCTATTACCTTTATTTCTTGCTTAATGGTCTTTCTTCTCTGTTTTCCCCCTCTTCTTTACAATTTCCATCTTTCTCTCCGCAAGTTACTCTACATGATTTTAAGAGATGGTTGTCACTTGGCATACCTGTGCTTTGGTACAAATTTTACTAGGAATTTCTTTTTCAATAGATAGAAACAGGGAATTAAAACTCTCCCGTTCCGTTACAGAACGGCCGTTCTGTAACGGATTTTGGATTTGCCGTTCCGCGAAATCCCGTTACGGAACGCCATAATAAAATTCACGTACTTCTCGCCGCGTTGTCCGTTCCGTAACGCGAACTCGCCGCGTTAGAACGATTTTATCCCCGTTACATCCGTTCTTTTCAAACATTGGCCAATTTTTTTTTATGATTTAATTATATAGTTGAGGAAACATGATATTCTATTAGATTTGATTATATTATGTTGTAATAATGCTTCATAAACTAAAAAAATTCAAATAAGGTTAAAACATATTAATGTGAATTTTTTTAAAAAATTCACGTTGCGACGGCCGCGAAACGTTCTATTTCGCCGTTACAAGCCGTTCCCGCGACAACGCGACCGTTCCCGCGAAGGCGTTTTTTTTCCCTGGATAGAAAGGCTCAATTTTTTTGAAATGCTTTTCACTGAATCAATAGGATACAGAAATCAGAACTGATCGATATATTTCTTTCATGGATCAAAGAAGGACATTAAAATCGTTTTATCTTCTTAGAGGCGAGGTCAAAAGATTGTGTACTAGCAATATGGGTAATATATTTACACTTTAAAAGTCCTTTGAACTTGACATTGATTCTAATCAAATTATTTTCTGTTTGCTCTTCAGTAAAAAAGAGGGTTCATAGATACAGATATGGTGTTTATCAGCCTTCAGGGTAGAAAGTGTTCCTCCACCACCACAAACTAAAAAAATGAAAAAAAAAAAACAAAAGAGAAAAATGATAAAGGAAAAACACTGAAGTGACTGAATTTTCACAAGTTGAGTTCCCTTGCATAACGTGAATTTTCAGATGTTTTCTTTTTTGCTCATCTATAGTTGCCATTCTTGTTTGTTCTGTTTTTCCTAATATTCTCTTGCTCCCATGATTTCTTGTTACCTTTTAAGTGTAAGATCTTTTGTCTTGTTTGTGGGTAGTTTAATTGATAATATCTGGTAGTGTACAGATTGCTTCTGTTTATTCAGAGTGAAGTGACTAAATTTTTACAAGTTGATTTTGCTTGATTAACGTGAACTTTCAGATGTTTTCTTTTTTGCTCGTCTATACTTGCTCCCACGATTTCTTGTCACCTTTCAGGTGTAAGATCTTTTCTCTTGTTTGTGGTAGTTTAATTGATAATATCCGAAGGTTCACTGATTGCTTCTGTTTATTTAGAGTGCGGGAGTGAAGTTTCCTCAGAGGCATCATCCAGTCTCCGCTGATCCTATATCATCTGACGCAAGCCATAGCAATTTAACTGTTGCAACTATTGCCTCAGCCAGTGAAAGAGGCACAAAAAGGGAAGAATCTCACCCTGCTCCTGGTTCCAGGTAGTTTAGCTTACAACTCTCTTTGTTTCAAAATGTATTAAGAATAGTTGTCAAGTATGTTAGAATATTAGAATTATTGTATTATTATATATTGCCCATAAACGAAATGATTGTTGATTAATAGTGAAAGAAATGATGGTGGGATTTATCGAATCAATAATGTCCCTTTTTTTAAGGTTTCATTCCTCAAATACTTCCTCCGTTTCTTAATAAATGCATCACGCTTTTTACGCTATCTGAATATCAACTTTGATCATATTGAAAAACTTTATACAAAGGTAAATATAATTATTTAAGTTGTTGCTGGGTTGATCGCAATGTATATTTTCAAAATATTGTTTTTTTTTTTATAATTTTTAATAATATATAACTGAAGATATTGATTGTCAAAGTTGTACATCGACAAGTGGGCCAAGTCAATATGATGCATCTATTAGAAAACAAAGGAAGTACCGTCCACAGTTGCCATGCTTGGTCGAGTTCTGTAAATGCGCAATTTTAATGTCCAATTTAGTGTTTGTGTCGTTGTGTGTGACAATTGAATTGACTTTGAAGTCTTTATCTGGAAGGAAACAGACCTTTGAAGCATGAACAAGTCCTCAGTTGTATGAAAAAAAAGAAAAGCAGAGAGCAACTAGTCAAAATCTTGGCATCAAGCCTTTGAGAGAATGTTTCTCATCAGCATATAAGAAGTAGAGGGACTTATGTTATGCGATAGGTATAGGTGACGGGTCAAATTGTAAATACAAATAATTAGTCTAGCTTAGAGAGAAAGCAAGGGAGTTAGCTCTATAAATATAAGAGATTAGGGGGAGGAGAAGGTATGAAGAAAATATTGGAGAGTTATTTAGTTGTTTGCTTTGGGAGTGTCAAATCACTAAAAACTTGGCAATCTGTCCTATATTTGCTTTTGAATTTCCAGATTATATATCAAAGAATTTTGTTTATTCACTAACCGACTAATTTGAGATTTCAGTGTATCACAACTTAATGAAACCCTAGTAACCAAAACTTGATAATGGTCTTTTCATGTTGAATTGGTCGTTATCTCAATGCTATAGATCCTTTATTTGGAATAGACACAATGTAAAGTCTTTCAAAGCATTATGTTGTAGGAATTTATTTCATTTTAAATTATTACCAATGCAGTATAATTGAAAAAGCTCGTGCTGCATTGGAAGTTCTGAGAGAAGTCCTGGATGCAGTCAATGCTCAAAATCCTGAGGTACTTCTGAACTCATTTGGTTTAGGTTGGTGTTATTTTGTCATGCAGATGCTGCAATGGCTTTATTTATATGCATGTTGTATGCTACATCAAGCAGAGCTTTTCTTCAACTTTTACGAGGATTATATGTAATAGAAGATATGTCTAGTTCTTTTGGTAGTTGCTACATTGTGGCGTAGTGGCTGCAATATTGTCAACTTGGCTCAGCAAGCCCTGCGTCTATTTGGCAAACTCGGTTTGACCAAGCCTGATCAATAATGAGCTTCGAACTGAACAACGTACTTGGGCAGGCTAACCCACTTAGACTTTGATTATCATTTTTATGGTTTTCCCATTTCCTATGTTCATTTCTATAGTTCATGCTATAACCCATAACAAGTGCAAAAATTGTGAGTAAGTTTGTCATATCTTGGTTGAGATAAATTGATTGGCATTACCTTCTGGTAGAAGTAAGTTTGACATGAATTGGGACCATAACACCTAGTTAATGGGCAAACGTCTTGACAACTTGGCTTTGGTTGATGGACATGGGTCACTAACTCACTATAGAGTTGGAACTGCATACCATTTCTTGCCTATTTAGCATTATTGATTGCTTGTTTGCGATGTTCAACATGCTTTCCTCTTGTTTTCCTTAGTGAAATCACCAAATTGTAAGCATATTTTTATTGTCTAAGTGGGATGAGCGCGGGTTCGACTACCTCATTGTAAAAGAGTTTTTAGTTAGAAATTCGTTTTGTAAAAGAAGTGGCCAACAAGTCTTTAAAGGAAGATTCATAAACCTAGTTGATTTTTGGGAAACCATTGGACATCTTAGGGACTTATCCAATATAGATTTTCCTGTCATGAATTCATAATTGGTCAATGAACTAAAGATTGAGCTGGGGAGTGAGGGTACGAATGTGATCAGGAATCAAATCCGGCCATTGTTAGCCTCTACTTAATACGATTCATCCGTAGTTTTATTCAAATAAACAACCAAATAATATGTTCATGCATTCTAAAACTTAATCTATGTTGGTTTATTGAACAAGCAAAAGACTAACTTTTGTGATATGTTCCTTAAGCATACAAATTACTAGGTTCCTAATCCAGTTGTCCAGATTAGCTGACTTTAATGTTGGAACTTCTATTTAGATCTTTGATTAGCAAAAATAAACATACGAAGTGATGAATGTGAATATGTGATAAACACATAAGCATGAATTTAATATATGAATTATATAATAAAGGAAAAGAGATTAGGAAAATAATATACAAGAAGACATGATTTGTTTAATGATCTCCATCGTGAATATAGTAATTTCAGAGTATTAAATTGGAATTGAAAGATTGAGGACCCTTAAGGACTATACCTTTATCGCCTAGGTTGGATTGTACGGACGTTGGAGGAATCAATCTTTAGCCTTGAAAATTTGAGTTCTTGAATGAAGGAAGAAGAATATTTTTGGTTGAATGTGTTTGAGAGAGTTTTTGAGAGGTTTTGATGTTTAGATATAATTGTTTAGATACTTTGTTATATGTCAAGTCCGTTTGAAAACGGGTATTTGTAGTGAAAAATACGATTAGAATTCAGAAAACAGAAGCTACGGATAAAAAAGTAGCTTGCTTTCCGTGCAGTGCGCTTACCGTGTCAGTTATTTTCTGGGGTAGAAGGGACAAGTAGATCTACCACTTGAAATCTCAAAAGGACACTTCACTTTGATCCTAAGATGTGGCTTTCCAATAAATATAATGGAAGTGAAGAACATCAACTTGTTTAAAGGGTTAGGCCACTCTTTTAGCATAAAGACTTGAAAGGAAAACTCATGAAGAAATATTCAGATCTCTAGAAGAATTCTACTATCGAAAATTTTTCTTAACAAAATCTTGTCCCTCAAATTATAGACTGTAATTCTTGGAAATCTGCAAACAATCTAACAAAAGGGGAATCAAGCACTTCATGCCAGTTATGATGTACTGTGTTAAAAGTCTTACATACCTGTGTTAGATGCTGGACACACTAATGAGTGAAGGATTATTTTTTATTTGGAGACCTTTTTTATTTATCAAGAGCAACAAATTTGTAACAAAAACAAATGTAAAAAGAGATGGAAAGAGGAGTAAGAATAACAAGAGCTAGCAAACAATGTGAAAAGCACATGCAAAAGTCTCTTAAAATCAGGAATATGTTTCATGAATGTTTTGCTCTCGCACCTGGGTAGTGGGTACTATGTTAGGAGTGAGGACAGTGTCCTCTATCTGAAATACTGAGTTTAGACTCTTGATGATATGAACGTGAAATTCATATCTGTGTCTGAGTAATATGGATGATGCACAAACTTGGTTTCCAGCTACTGAATTATTGTTGTCTTTGATGCCAATGTTACTTTATCAACCAGTTGGGGGGACGAAGGGAAGGTTCCTACTTTTGTTTCCTAGGGTGGAAGACAAAACTCACATGTTTTTAGCACGGTTCTTTCCGCCTGTTCCCTTCAACTCCGAGCTGTAACATTCCACGAACTGTTTCTCTGACTGTTCTTTCACTTATACTTTGGCAAGATACAGGCTTTTAAAGATAATGTATCTGTTTATCTTGTATGACATATTTGTCTAATGTAGAATGTATAGGTAAGTGTCTGTGTCCTTGGAAATTTTCTGTCATGGAGCATCTATTCCCTTTTGACTTTCTTAGATTTCTGTGTCTTGAGCTCGACGATTTTGCGTCTGTTATCATCTGATAGACCAAATTAATTTACATATCCTGCAAATAAATAAATTAAAATTGATGAAAAAAGCCAGTAAATCGATATGTAACGTTTACATGTCTTAGCATGTTTCTTATGTCATTAACAACTTAATCAATTGGGGAATGATGATGCAGATGATTTGTTCTTGCCTACGTAAGTGCTGCATGAACCTAGTCTGACAGACTTTATATTTTGCCTGTTGATTCTCTTTTAGGCGGCAAAGGATGAGTTCACACTGGATCTTGTGGAGCAATGCTCATTCCAAAAAGATAGAGTGATGCACCTTGTGATGTCTTCCAGGTAATAATTAAAAGAAAGAAAAGGTTACTTCTGGTTTTCAATATTTCATTGTGTGCTCTCTTCACAAAGACACCGTCTCATTAAAACAAAATACTGATGTCAATTGTTAGAATGAAGTTAGGATTAGGATTCACAGATAGACTGTAGATTTCATGTTCTGTTTTCAACTGACGCAGTTATTAGATTTACTGATCTGTGGCCTTTTTTTCTTTTCTTTTTCTCCCTTCTTTCTCTCAAAAGTAGTAATGAACTTTTCTTACTGTCGATGGTATTTCTCTACTAGATAAAACACCTTCCAGTGCCACATCTATGACTAATTTGTTAGGCTATTCTAGAGACATGGGTGATGGGTGACAAAACAATGGTGATATTGAGCTCAACTTTTGTGTATCATAAATTTATACCGAGAGGTGAACCCATCTAAGATCACTGTCAACCTAATGAATCATGCATGAATGTGTCATATAATTGAGAGGTGACTATATGCGCACAATAAAGTACCTGGTTCTATGCTGCCAGCTAGCAATAATCTCAAACAGGGATATCTAAATTTGATGATAAGTCAAGGTTTTCTTGCTGTAAATCCAGCGGGCAATATTCCTTTCATTTCCACCTTCAATTGCCTCAAAATTACCTTTCCTCTGCCGTTCTTTCTTTCCCGGCCACCATTACATCTATAGCCTTACCAAGTAGAACTGACAAACATCAAGGCGAGCAATAATTCTGAGAGAGACTACTGAAGGATACATAACTTTATTTTTAAAACAAATTCTTTATTTTATTTCTTTGAACAATATTTAAAGAACTTGGTTCTGCTCCACTGATATGTCGTCTTTCTCGGGAAGCACTGATTACTTACAAAATGACCCCCTCTTGATATCCTCTCGCTAGTAACTGCTCCTCCTTTAAATCAGGCTATAAGAGGAGCCCGAGCCAATTTGTCTGTGTAATTTTACCTCTAAAGCTATTGCAGCAGTTCTTAATGGAATTATGGAAATGCTATTTCCATTATCATGCCTGGCAAAAAGTTATTAACCATGGAAGTTGATCATTTCCTTTGCGGACCAACTCCAACTCTCCCACTATTTGAAGGGTTTCCTTCTCCTATTGAGTTCTAAGCATTAGGAATTAACAGCATAGGTCCCCCATGTGTCTTTCCCCAAATCCACAGTACCGCTTCATGTACAGTTTCTCTACGTTACCAAAAGGTTCTGCATTCGTCCTCAAGTGCCTGTGTCAGATCTTCTACACTCTGACATGGGTGTGAGTACTGAGTACTTTGACACTTCCTTTTTGGGCTTAAATCATGAAAAATTATCATAAATCAGCCGAGTCGTTGCTTGGAGCCATGGACAAATACCCTAGTCCAAGTAACGTAGGTTTTAACATGGATGATTTTATCATTATCAGATTTAGAAATTGAACTTTAAAACATGATATCTATACTAATATATTAAAAGGCGTGCGTAAACCAGGAACGGTGCCACGTGGCGCTCTCCCTAGGGAGTTTTAGATCATGTAATCCATGTACAATAAAAAAAATAGAAATTGCATAGTATAGGTTTTGATCCCGTGACCTCAAGTTCATGTACTAAAGTTTTAACCACTAGACCAAGTAGTATTTAGTGTGATCATATCAAAGTACAATATTAATGAATGAAAATTTTCTTACCCGGGGCATAGCCCGGGCCTAATAACTAGTTAATACCTAAAATGTCGTGCAAAAAGACCAGTATTGAGCTGCACTTCATGCTTGACTGCTCCAGCTACTTGAAATCTTGCAAACCGGTCAAAACATTTTTTGAGTGCCAATACTATAAGTAAAATTCATGTAATTGCATCACTACCCATCCACTCCACTTATATGTTAGTTGATGACCAATGAGTCCTTTCTGCATATGCAAAGTTGAAACCTCCAGAGCCATACAGTGATAGTGAGCTGCAATGCTGCACTACCTCAAAAGACAAACTACTTTATAACAACTGCGATGCTTTGTTTTTAATCCTATCCTCTTTTCCCCCTCATGCTGCTGTAATGGAGAAAATTGAAAATTATTGATGCATTGTTTATTGTAGTCCCCTTGTTTAAGATAAACTTCTTGGTTTCTTTCTTCATGGAAAGGTACTGATGCTATAGCATGCTTTTTTGCTTCACACCTTTGTCTCTAGAGATCATGTACTTATCCAAAGAACAATAGTTGAAGAGGGACATTGATTTTACAAGAAAAAGAAAGGGCCTTTTTGAGTTAGACAGAGAAAGTATGAGAAAACCTGGTATTAATAGAAGAGTGCAATTTGAGAGCTCTTAAATGATTTACATCTAATAGCTCATGATATCAACCATGTCCATGTTTTCTTTTTCAGAGACGAGAAACTCGTCTCTCAGGCTATAGAGTTGAACGAGCAGCTCGACAGGGTTTTAGCAAGGCATGCAGCACTCCTTTCGCATGGGCCTGCAACAACAGCTAATAATTCTCTTGAGCTTCCAGAGCAGCCCACTCCAACATTGAACAATAATAATCACATGGGTGATGCCACTTGGGTACCAAACCATAATAATTATGTGGGTAAGGGCACTTGGGCATCAAATCATACTCGTCAACCCACATCATCACCAAATCATATCAATCGTACTGACCGTGAAGAAACAGATGAAGAAGAAGAGGCAGCACAGCTTTCGCATAGGTGCGTACCTAAGCAGTATATATTACGTTCCTCTATCCTTAGTGGTCTTTGAATTTGTATTTTTGTGCTGACTGCTGACTCTAAAACCTAACTTAGGATTCGGAAAGGAAAAGCTCTTGTGAGGCCTGAAGATGAAGAAAGCACAGAAGAGAGACCCTTTGGATTGCTTGGGTCTTCCATTCCAAAAGAAAATTTGCATCGTCCTCTCATACGGCCTTTAACTCTTAAGTCACCCTCCCCTGAAAAGACTGAACCACCTGCAGCTACTCTAATACCACCTCCACCTGCTAAACATGTTGAGAGGGAAAAATTCTTCCAGGAGAAGAAGGGAGACGGTGCTGCTTTGTCAGGCCACATGAGGAGCCTTTCATTACATAGTCGCAATGCTAGTGGTAGCTCTTACACTGGGAGCATAGGTTCTTGTGAATGAAAGTAGACCACTCTTCTCTTATTTATGATTTATCCGGCTTTTATTGGTTTGATATAGATTTCCATACCATTTGAAAGCAAAGTGATCTTTCATTGTTCTGGTTCTGGTTTGGTAGAGAGCATCTAGTGTTACGTTTGAATATACAAGTATGTGTCAGTACCCCTGCTGGTGTTAGTGTTGTCGGCTTGTTTGGCTTCTAAGTTATTGGTCAATATAGATGTCAGGTTTTCTGTAGCAAAGCTGTTTTAGAATGAGTTTGTAAATGAGTTGTAATTTTATACTCGATTTGTGGCATATGTATATCTATACGTGAATTTAGCAATGGCTTAGTGATCTACATGTGTATATGTTTTCTTCTTCATTATTGGATGGCATTTTGCTGATTTTTACTGTTTTAGATGTGGATATATCGGCTAATTAGTAGAGAGAAAAAGAAGTTGTGTTCTGTTTTGGGAGCATAGGTGGAGGATGTTTCCATTGCGCAATGGAAGGAAATAATTTATGGGTTAGAGGGAAGTGGGGTTACTTCTTTGGGGGTTGTAAAAACGCTCTACTAAATACTAATACTGAAGTATTTTCTGTTTGAGAGAGGTTTTGCCAACACGGTTTCTACTTTTAAGGAGGGAAACAAGGAGAAAGGGTAAGTGGTTAAAAGATGCTCTTATCTTGTTTAATAGCTACATTTGTAGGCGACTGATGCCCTAAGCTTCACTCTCTAACCCACTGATTTTCTCAAGGAATGAAGGGAGATCTACTTTGTTAAGAGTTGGATGGTCACCCTTTAGGGTATATTCTTTTCTTTAAGAAAAAAAATTCAGTCTATTAAGATCACGAGTTTATCTAATGAGAGATCGCCTACTTTTAATGTAAAATCAGGCAACATTTCAGGTCCAATAACAATAAGAGAATGAATCACCTTTCTAAATATAGTGAATAGTTTGATTTATTTAGTAATCATTTTCATTCATTTTTTTGATCACTTTTTAAATCCACTTAGCAACTATTTTAATGCATTCAGTGACTAGTTTAATCCATTCATTTAGACTGTTGGGTTATTATGTAACATTATTTGTTGTAGTTTGAGATTCAGAGAGAAACAAAGGAAGGAGTAGAGAATGACGACTGGTTTGTACGAGATGTCTGGGAATCGTGTTGGGTTAGAGTACTATGAAATTGACATGGGTGAAAAAATGATAAGCAAAAGAAAAGAAAAGTAGAACTGTTTGACATCTGCGGACTTAGGTAACTAAATTAATCAACAAGAGTGAAAAACCTTGTTAATACTCAACATAAGCCCTCGACACCAAAGGGGTTTGTGTGGGTGGATTTTTGATACCAAAAGCCCGACGTGTAAAAAGAATGAAGTAAGGTAAAACAGGAGGTGTATATGTCGATAATGGAAGCAATTATGAGAGATTATGGGCCGCTGGGCGAAATTTTTAGATGCTTAAAGATTGTCATGCTTATAAGTATAATATTAAATCAAATCAAACCCAATTTAGTTCTATTCTCTCTCCTCCACGTGATCCATAGGGTCCAAGAGATATGGATAACCCAAGTCTCTTCAACCCACCAACTTTTATTCCTGATTCTGAAGAATCCTTAACACCCATGTTTTTCCAAGGAGTAGAGGAGTTGTTTGTCCCAAGAGTGTTCTCGGGAAAGCCCTTACGACGCTTAAGTCAGTGATGGGTTAGAGAGAGAAAGTAAACAAGTCTAAAGAGAGATGCTCTGGTTGAGTTAGGTGAGAATTGAATACTTGTTCATTGATGAGACTGTTGGTATTTCTAGTGTTGGGA
Source organism: Beta vulgaris subsp. vulgaris (assembly GCF_026745355.1). Classification (NCBI taxonomy): domain Eukaryota; kingdom Viridiplantae; phylum Streptophyta; class Magnoliopsida; order Caryophyllales; family Amaranthaceae; genus Beta; species Beta vulgaris. The sequence continues at coordinate 41,807,260 of NC_079205.1, forward strand.
ATCTCCCAGACAGGAAACCCTTTTGGGGAGCATCCCAATACCTAGGAAAGTCATCACCTTTTTAAGGTAAAGCTGCTTTGTTCCCTAAAAGCTGATGAATCTCCTTTGACATATAGGGCCTAGGCATTGAAATAAGTGCATTCTGATATTTATTGGACCAGGCCATAGGCCCAAACAATTAGCCACACGCCAAATAATCGGAGACGGACTTTCAATCTAGGATGCGTTTTATTGGCGAGATTTTCGTGAACTTATTTTGCTTCGGGCCCCCGACCCGCAAATGTCACTTCCCGACTTGGTTGGGGGAGACTTTCCTTCCACACCCCGAGAGGGCCCTGCCATATACCTGCTAACCCCGACTATTCTTAGGGCCGTAGGCGGTAATCCCGACTGAGTAATTTCCAATCCGCTTGGTCATGCTGGAACCCTGACCCTAGGGTAGGCTTCCATGAAGGGTCCCGACTCGAATTGGTCGAGCACAAGTATGGTAGAACTTTTCCTGGCATGATCGAGACTATGGGGGCCTTTTTAGATATGACCCTGAGTGTCATTTAGCATTCGGGACGATGCCGACTAGGGGGATGAATGCGTAGGGATAGGTTGGAGCCCGACTGAGTGATCCCGAGTAGGCCTCAACCCTGACATAGCGATCCGTGATTCCTGGCCTTATGGAGGTTCGCTCGGCCACGTACTTGTCGAGATGATCCCGAGGGGGTCTTTGGGGTGCAAAGATTTTATCCAGCAGGGTCCCTATCCTGGGGTGGTTCAGGCGCTATAATATCAAACTGACCCCAAGAAGGATCTCGTTCTACTCGGATGCTCCTCGGTTTTCCCTAGTGTATGACTCGGGGGCTTGAGAATTTTTCTATGGGAGCTTTAGGGTTTATTGCCAAAATCCCGACTCGGGCCTGAACATATTTATCCAAGTGAGGGGCTCCTTTGATTGACTGAGGCCTAGCGACCAACTCGGGGATTCATGAGCCCTTCTCTTGAGATCCCGAGTTGGTCATGAGTGTACTTAGCTATTTTTTAGCTAAGTGTAGAGCCCCTTGGGTTGACCAGGAGGTAATGAACCCAACTCGGAGGCTAATGAGCCCTTCCCTTGGGATCCCAAATTGGTCATGGATGTGCTTAGCTATTTTTTAGCTAAGTGTTGAGCCCCTTGGATTGACCAAGAGGGGATGGCCCAACTCGGGGGATAATGAGCCCTTCCCTTGGGATCCCGAGTTGGTCATGAATGTGCTTAGCTATTTTTTTTTTATCCTAAGTGTTGCGCCCCTTGGATTGGCCAAGAGGGGATGACCCAACTCAGAGGCTAATGAGCCCTTCCCCTGAGATCCCGAGTTGGTCATGAATGTGCTTAGCTATTTTTTTAGCTAAGTATTGAGCCCCTTGGATTGACCAAGGTATAGTGCAACTCGAGGGTTTATGAACCCTTCCCTTAGGATCCCGAGTTGGTTATAGATGGACTTGACTATTTTCTAGCTAAGTATGGAGCCCCTTGGATTGACCAAGTGATGAGGGCCTAACTCGGTGGCTAAGGAGTCCTTCCTTTGGGATCCCGAGTTGGTTATGGTTGGAATTAGCTATTTTCTAGCTAAGTATGGAGCCCCTTGGATTGACCAAGTGATGAGGGCCCAACTCGGGAAGAGTTGGAGATGGTCAAGATTTTTGGTTGGTGAAGAACAATGGATCGTTGAGTTCTGATTGTTGACTAGTTTCCTTTGACCGTTGACCTTTGACTATTAACTGCTTGTATTTGGGCCTTAAGCTCAATTGGGCTTTGTTCCATAGATGGTCTTTGGGCTCTTTCTCCTGTGACCCAGACCTTTTAGGTCCCATTGAAATGGTCCAAAAGTTGTCGTGACGTGGAGGTTGAGAAAGCGACTACATATAGGGGAGAGAGAGAGATGATTTCATACTTCAAATCATTTGCAATCTCTCTCTCTCTACAATCTCCTCTTTCTCTCTCTACACTTTTCCTTGTCCTTTCTGGTCCCGTGTCTTCCAAGTGTCCGCGTCAGTTCCGTTCCCGAGTGTGATTTTCGAGAAGGTACGCTTTTCCTTAGTATTAATCTTTTGTTTCTTATTTGATTTATACTAGATTCCTAGGATGGATACGAGTCCCACCCCGCCGTTCCCGATTCCCCTCCTGTTAGGTTGTCTGAAGAGATTCGCGGGGTCGATGGGTATTTAGTTAGTACCAGAGTGCCGTGTGAGAATCCTTCCCAGATCCCCGAGGCTGTCCCTTTGCCTAATCCCTCTGATTCGCTGAGTGAGGAAGATGAAGGAGTTGTTCCTGGTCCGTTTGAGGTTTCCTTAGCCCATAGACCATGTAGTTCTAGCTATCTTGATCGACTTCTTTCAGATAGGGTGGTTACGGTGTCCGAGGAGGCTGAGGATTATTGACAGGCTAAAGTCGTATCACCTAATAAAAAATAACCTAAGGTCCACTAACTAGTAGTCAGGGAAGTCAGAATTGTATCCACAGGGAGAAGTTATACTATCGTATCTGAACTCTAATATTATACTAACGAAATCAGATGAATGGTTGTGTTACTAAGCTAAACAGATAGCAGAATTAAATATGAAGGTGTAAATATATCAATAAAGTACTAGAATCATGGATCATTATGCATACAATTCGGGAAATCAAGGATAAATGATAACCACCTAGTAAGTCAACTGTCTAGGGCACATGTAATTTCTCTCGAACATTACCTCCCTCAAAGATCACCCAGCCGCTCTCACATAGTCAAGGGTCACTTTGCCTAATAATTGAAAGCCTATACGGTATCTCTCCTCTCGAAGTAGATTCAGTATTGCAACAGTAGAAATATAAATCAGGCCTAACTTATAATCCTAGCATGAAGAATCAATCAAAGGAAACAATTGAAAAAATACATACAAACTAATCTATCAATCCCTCATTGCATACATAGATCTCCACAATTCTAGATATAGAATTACTCACTCATAATCATGAAAACAATAACAAGAATCATATAAAAACTCATACTTTGAAACATGGCAAATGACTAAGAAACAATATAATTAACAATGGAAGAAATAACAAAGAAGTAAAGAAGAAAGATTACCGAATTATATTGAACTATGAATAAGCAAAAGGTTTGATCTTGAATTGAAATCACAAAGCAATAAATTAAGGTTCTTCAAACACTCTATGGAGAAAACTAATAATAAAAACTAGATCGGAGTTAATAATTCTGATTTTTCTATTTATACAAGCCCTAAAACAATAGAAGAAAATCTCGAAAGAAGGGCCCGTAATCATTAAAAAACCGCGTCTCGTCAGCCGCCCGATCGGGCCAAAGTCGCCCGATGAGATCGGGCTCCAAAGCGAAGAAAAAGGCAAAAACCATCATTCGCCCGATGTAATCGGGCTGACCCGCCCGATGCCATCGGGCGGTCTGATAACAAGGCAGGCAGACGTAGCTGGAAGGGCGCCCGACGTCGGGCCAGGTCGCCCGATCGGGCCGAACACCGAATTACGACAGGGCATAAAACGCCCGATCGGGCCCGCAACAGAAATATGGGAACTGTTTTCTCGCCCGATCGGGCTGGGCCGCCCAATCCTGTCGGGCCGGTCAATCTAATCTTCGTTTCTTGTTCTTTCTTTGCTCAAAGTCCCGGAAATCATCCTCGGGATCTAGAAACTCGGCATCTAACCCCTCTTATCCACTGTGCAATCATGTAAAGTAGGTAATAGCTTCCAAAACCTACAATTCAATACAAAATAGCAAACCACAACTAGATGGAGAGAGTTAGCCCCAAATGGCTCCTAAGAGCACCATAATCACAACTTTTAACACATAATTAGGGGAGAAAACTCTATATAAAACCATAATATCAAACTCCCCCAAGCTAAACCTTTGTTTGTCCCTAAGCAAAGCGCAACATGAATATGAATAGAATTTGCTTCACCCCTCAAAGTATGAAACTCAAACATTTTGACCTCAATAACCTTCAAGCAAGCAAAGTTCAAGTTCAGTTGAATCAGATCACTTTTGACTACCAATCACTTAAGCAAATTATCCGAAATAGCAGCCATACATAACTTGCATATCTTGAAAAGGGACTCACCAGGGTGTCACTCCTCTCAATTTTTGTGGCGAGCATAAAGTGTGCCCGAACGCTCACCAACCCAACCATAATATCCCTTCCCTCTCACACTCTCATGTGTTTAGAAAAGGTAAAATGTCATCCTACTCAAGTCGACTCGAATAACAAACTTAAACTTCAATTTGGCACATTGACTCTGTATCATTCCAATAAACATTCAAACAAGTGCTCAAAAGGTCTTTCTGAGGGTTGTAATGGGGCTCGGGTAAAGGTAGGGAATTATTTGGGGAATGTGGTGGAAAAGCCCAGAAAAGGGGAGCAATCAACACTAGTAGAACTAGGTGTGGTAAAAACAACTTCCATGGTCTCAATCACATACCCAAAATAATGACCAACTTTAGATTTTTCGAACCAACCAAATTGTCTCCTTGATAGTTTTCAGCAAAAATGTATTGTTCTGATTTTTTTACACTTTTCTCTCTTTTCATGACCCGTGACTTCTTCATTCTTTTCATGTGTTATTTTCTATTTTTTTTTTCCTTGTTTTCTTTTCTCTTATTCACTTCACCTCATGTCAACATAAACATGTTATTTTCAATCAACCCGAAAATCAACCACACAACATAGTTCTATCCTAACAAATGCTCCCCCAAGCTAGGCTTGGGACAATAAACATTGAAAAGGCTCAAGGTATGTAAGTGGCTTGATATAGATCCAAAAACTCATTAGGCTCAGCGGGGCTAGGAGGGAAATGATTCTTTTGTAGAAAATTCTGAGGCCAAAATCAAACAATTGAACGCCTCTATCACAGCACAATGTTCAAAGTCATCAGAAATCAACGAGTACAATGCCAAAGTCAAGATAAGAATGATATGAGGAACTAACACACAAGGATAATTCGGACATAAATATACATCCGAAGGCTCGAATGAATCCTTACAATGTAACCAGTTCAAGCATGCAGTTAAAGTAGGTGTTTTATCATCAAAATCTGCTCAAGACCAAGGCAATCAAAGATCACATCACAACATCCCAATCACGAATGCCCGACTATCCAGTATAATGAGTTAAATCATTTTTCAAGGCAAGGTTTGGGGCATAGGGAAGCAATTAGACTATTCATGTTCAACTCGTATTTTTGGTATTTTTCAGCAATATTTCATTTTTTTTTTTTTTGTTTATGAAAAGAAAAAGTTAATTAATTAACTAACTTAACTAGCCTAAGAACACATTAGCACTAACCTACCTAAAAAGCAATAATAGTGAGAGTGATACTTACAGATTTCCTCCCCCAAGCTGAACGTGGCAATGACCTCATTGCAACAAGAGGAAGGAAAGACATGGATATAAGTCATCCATGTGCACGTCCTCACTAGCCTCATCTCCATCCACCTCATTGCCGGGCTGACTGTAGCTCGGGTTCCAGGTATACCAAGAGGGATGTGCATCATGCTCAGCAATGCGATGCAAGCGGCAGTTCTCGTCATACATCGAGTACAAACCCAGGTGTTGATCGTTGGCTAGTGTATCGACCCGCTGACTAAGATTCTGTAGAAGAACACCATTGGCATCAACCTGCTGGCTGAGGCCCTGGATAGCCGCTGTATTGGTTGTAATGCCAGTATTGTAACACCCCAAAACTTTGGTTCTAAAACTTTATAAAATATTCACTTTTCATTAAAATATCTGACCAAACCTTTAGGGTGTTACCGCCGCATTTATTGTTCAAAATAAATGCAAGGCTAATTATTAGAAATAAAAATTTTACTCACAAACCAAAGTATCAAATAAACCAAACTAAGTTGTCTACTTTATACCAAAACAAAATAAACAATCTCAAATGGCAGTACTGTGTGTTTATTAAACTAGGTGAACTTAAAATATTACTTTTGCAACGTAGTCCCTTTCACCACTGCACAATATAAATAGGAAAAGAGCAAAGAAAAACAAAAACACAAAAATTAGCGAAAGCTAAGTAATTACAACTCCATCCCGTAAAATAATAATAATAATAGTTATATTTTAAAAATAATTTTTTTATAGCATAATACAGACAAATATAACGTAGTATAGACAAGTATAACATAATACATACAAGTATATAATATGATTAACCATTTCAATTATTCAAGTTTATATGAGTCATCACAACAATTTTATTTATTAGAAGGGAATCGAACGTCAGTAGGCCGGGACTAATCCCAGTAAACCACCTACTTCAACATGGGTCGTCACCCAAATAATTAAGAGTAATGGCCAATATCGTTTTGCAGAACGTTCCTAGTGTGCACACCCCTCACTAATCTAATGGGTATCCGCAATGCGCACCAATAGTATTAGGAGGAAGACAATAAAAAGTTGTAACAGAATAAACAAGTACTGTTCATCACCTATGGAGGATCCAAATCCACAGGATAATTCTCAGTTTCACTTTACGTGATTAATAGATTTTTAAAAGTTGTGACACATCAAGCATCACATTAACATTAGCAGGAACATCTTAGTTCAATAATATTTTTAACAACTTAACCACTTAATATAATTATGATAAACGTCCATAATTCGTAGTAACCAATACATCCATCATTAGAGCCTGAAAGAGTCACCATATCAACTTATACCGTTTGAAACATCATTAACTCACTAATTTTACCCCTTAAGTTACATTACCAATGTTAATATAATTTCTTAAACATGGTGATTACATATGTACACTACATTCCAAAAGTAATAACAAAACACTTGTGGATACATATGTATTACACGTAGGAATAATAGGTACTATAAATATAATAATAATAATTTTAGTCATAACACATACTAATACTATTTATGCCACATATATACATCTAATATAAACATGAAATCATATAATCACATGTATTACACATAGCACATACAATTCCTAACAGGATTCTAGTTGTTGATGGACATTGTGAATTACCTCGAACGCTTCCCAAGTATAGCAATATCAACTAAAAGTCGCTTTCTGCGAAGTTTCCGTCTACAACAAATAATATTACCTAAAGTTAGATATCTGATATAATATCCCGGAAGAATAATTAACCAAAGTTACAAAATAAATAATTAACTAACAAAGTTAAATAATTACGGTTGAAAAGGAAAAAAAATAATTTAAAACCTTTTACTAAAAAAACGTAAGTCACAATTGGAAGGAAATTTTGTATGATGTGAAGCAAGTACAGCATCATGTGGACTTGCTGCACACCTATACACCTTTTCTTTTTTTTTTCTTTTTTTTTTTAAAAAGGTTGAATTTCAGAAAATAAGGAACTAAAGTTCCTTCTACTGTGCACACGAGGAACCAAAAAGGAAGAGAGGAAGAAGAAGAAGAAAGGAGAAAAGAGAAGAAGAAGGAAGAAGAAAAGAGAAGAAGACCGGCGCGGGACTCCGGCCAAGTCGTCGGAGTCGCGGTGTCGGGTCTTTAAAATATATATTATTATTTTTTCGGTTGAAACCTTTGAAATACAACAATGGTGGATTTTAGATCTGAAATTTGAACTTACCAAAGAGATGAAGAAAGTGAATTACGTGGGAATTTTGGGTGTTTAGGGTATATATATATGTATGCAAATCTAGGGTTTCACTAAAAGATAAGTATTTAAAAAATTTCAGAATTTTCTTTTCTCTCTATCTTTCTTTTGAACGACAAAATCTGATTTAAAAAAAGATAAATTCTGATTTCGAAATTTTTTTTTTTAAAAGATAAAAAATCTGATTTAATAAATAAAAACAGTTTCATAAAAATCTGATTTATTATGATTTTACTTTATTTTTCAGAATTTTATATTTATAAAATCTTATTATAACAAAATAAATTTTATAAAATAGTTACAAAAATTTGGGATATTACATCTACTCTCCCTTAAAAGAAAGTTCGTCCTCGAACTTTAACGTTATCACTCGCTACAATATGCAAACAAAAAGTTAGTATCACATTCTACCCCCCTTAAAGAGTTTCGTCCCCGAAACTCAAGCGTACCTGCTGAAAAAGTTCGGGATATCGGTTTTTCATATCATCTTCGGCTTCCCAAGTAGCCTCTTCAGAAGTTTGACTTGACCATAACACCTTGACTAGTTTTACCGCCTTGTTCCGGGTACTTCTCGTTTTGGTATCAAGGATTGTAACTGGGCGTTGCTCAAAGGATAAGGTCTATCTAGTTCAATGGTTTCAGGTTGAATGATATGGGTAGGATCATGGACATATTTTCGAAGTTGAGACACATGAAAGACGTTATGGACATTAGCTAACTCCATTGGTAAGGCTAATCTATAGGCTACTTCCCCAATTCGCTCCAAGATCTCATATGGTCCAATGTAACGTGGACTCAACTTTCCTTTCCTACCAAATCTCATGACCCCCTTTGTTGGTGACACTTTTAGCAAAGCCTTCTCCCCAACCTCAAATTCCATCTCCCTTCTATTCTGATCTGCGTAAGCCTTTTGTCTATCTTGAGCTGCCCTCATGTGCTCCTGAATAAGCCTAACTTGTTTCGTTGTTTCTTCAATCATCTCAGGCCCTAAAGTCATCGTCTCACTTATGTCACTCCAACACAAAGGACTCCTACATTTTCGCCCATACAATGCTTCATACGGTGCCATCTTTATGCTTGAGTGATAACTGTTGTTATACGAAAACTCTATAGTTGGCAAATAATCATCCCAAGATCCTCCAAAGTCTATCACACATGCTCTCAACATATCCTCCAATGTTTGAATTGTTCTCTCTGTCTGTCCATCTGTTGCAGGGTGGAAAGCTGTACTAAATTTGAGCAATGTCCCAAAGGCTTGTTGTAACCTCTCCCAAAACTTGGACAAAAATCTCGAGTCTCTATCTGAAACGATATCCTTTGGTACTCCATGCAGTCTAACAACCTCTCGCACATATGCACTAGCCAACTGTTGCATACTCCATGTATCCTTCATTGCTATAAATCTGGCCGACTTTGTCAATCGATCCACTATAACCCATATGGCATTCTTAGCTGACTTAGTAAGTGGTAATCCCATCACAAAATCCATTGAAATAGACTCCCATTTCCAACTCGGCACTTCTAAAGGTTGCATCATTCCACCAGGTCTCATATGCTGAATCTTCACTTTCTGACACGTCAAACACTTTGCAACAAACTCTGCCACTTCACGTTTCATATTTTTCCACCAAAAATGCTGCTTCAAATCCTTATAGAGTTTATCTCCTCCAGGATGCACAGAATATGGCGTATTATGAGCTTCTTCCAAAATCTTTCTTTTTAACTCCTCATCCTTAGGCACACACCATCTTCCCTTGTACTTCACAACACCATTCTCATCAATGTCAAACTCGATGACAACTCCATCTTCTTTCATTTTCTTTATCTTCACCATCCACTCATCACTACTTTGCTTCTCTCGAATCTCATCGAATAAGGTGGGTTGCACACATAGTGCATTCAATTGAGCTTCCACTTGCCCTTGCTCCATGACTTCTAAACTCATGCTCCTGAAATCTTCACACAATCTCTCAGATAACACCATCATGTTCATCGAATGACTAGTCTTCCTACTCAATGCATCAGCAACTTTATTCGCTTTACCCTCATGATACAATATCTCAAATCATAATCCTTAATAAGTTCAAGCCATCTCCTCTGTCTCATGTTCAACTCCTTCTGAGTAAATATATACTTCAGACTTTTATGATCAGTGAAAATCTTACATGACACACCATACAAATAATGCTCCAAATCTTCAATGCGAATACTACAGCAGCTAATCTAAATCATGAGTAGGGTAATTCTGTTCATAAGGCTTAAGTTGTCTCGAAGCATATGCTACCACCTTACCATGTTGCATCAATACACATCCTAACCCATTCTTAGAAGCGTCACTATACACCTCAAAACCTTCTAATCCAGATGGTAACGTCAAAACTGGTGCTGAAGTAAGTCTTTGCTTCAATTCCTGAAAAGCTTTCTCACACCTCTCATCCCACTGAAATCGAGTTGTTTTCTTCATCAAATTTGTCAAAGGTTGAGCTACTTTTGAGAAATCTTGCACAAACCTCCTATAGTAGCCAGCAAGTCCTAAGAAACTTCTAATCTCAGTCACATTACTAGGTCTCACCCATTCTGTTACTGCTTGTATCTTTGATGGATCTACAGCAACACCTTCCTTCGAAATCACATGACCTAAAAATGCAACTTTCTCAAGCCAAAACTCACATTTTGATAACTTAGCATATAACCTTTTCTCTCGAAGTATCTCCAAAACTTTCCTTAAATGACCTTCATGCTCTTCTTTGTCCTTCGAATACACCAATATATCATCTATGAACACCACCACAAATCTATCTAAATACGGCTGAAATGTCTATTCATAAGATCCATAAATGCTGCAGGTGCATTAGTAAGTCCAAATGGCATCACTGTGAACTCATAATGCCCATACCTCGTACGAAAGCTGTTTTGGTATATCTTCCTCCGAAATTCTCAATTGGTGATACCAGACCTCAAATCAATCTTAGAGAAAATTCCAGCACCCTTAAGTTGATCAAATAAATCCTCAATCCTAGGCAATGGGTACTTATTCTTTATTGTGACATTATTCAACTCTCTGTAATCAATACACAACCTCAAGGTTCCATCCTTCTTTCGAACAAATAACACTGGTGCTCCCCAAGGTGAAACACTTGGCCTAATGTACCCTTTCTCCAATAATTCCTCCAATTGCACTTTCAACTCTTGCATCTCTGCAGGTGCCATCCTATATGGTGCCTTAGAAATAGCTCCAGTTCCAGGCACTAGGTCAATCTTAAAATCCATTTCTCTCACTGGCGGCATCCCTGGAATTTCTTCTGGAAAAACATCTTGGAACTCACTCACCACAGGTATTTGAGATATCTCTCCATCCTCCACACTCACATCCTTCACATGGCACAAATATATGGGTAGCCCTTCCTAATATAGGTTTTGAATGACATGGCTGACACAATACTGACTCCAGGTTTAGAAACAATTCCTTGATAGGATATTCTATTTCCCTTTGGCCCCCTAAGAGACACCTTTTGAGTATGACACTCTATCCTAGCTCTATACTTAGCAAGCCAATCCATTCCCAATATTACATCAAAGTCGGGTAGTCAAACTGAATAAGATCAGCGGCAAATCAGATCCTAATATGGTAATGGGTATGTCTTGGTATAGAAACTACAAGGAACTACTTCTCCTGAAGGTATTGTAATGAAAGTTTGACACAAGATTGAGGGTTTTAGACCTAACTTTTCAACAAATGAACTAGCTATGAAAGAATGAGACGCCCCAGAATCAAAAAGCAAGTAAGCAGGGTTAGTAGTTTACGAGGAAAGTACCCGTCACAACATTGGCGTTGGTGTCTGCTTCATTCTGGTTCATAACATAGATTCTTCCATTGTTGCCTCGAGCACCATTTCCATTGCCGTTCTGATTGTTGTTTCCTCCATTTGCTCGATTGTTATTCTGACCATTATGCTGAGTATTGTTCCCCCCTTGAGCATTCGAAGTCTGACCCTGGGAGTTGTTGTTGTTGTAGGGACGGTTATTGTTATTCTGGTTCTGATTAGGCCCATGACCATTCCTATTTCCCCCATTGTTTCCATTTTGTCCATTATTCTGACGCTTGGGACACTGATTAGCCTTATGCCTTTCTCTCCACAAGCATAACAAGTTATTGGGTCTCCTTGACAGGTAAATCCTGGGTGGCTTTTGTTACACTTTCTACAAGTAGGGTTCTGGGTACGGGATCCTTGCTGGTTTGATCTCCCCTGACCTTGGTAGTTGCTACGATTCCCTTGATAATTACCACCACCATTAGTGTGATTATTGCCCCCATTATTATTGTTACCCCATATCGAGGTTTCTTGTCATTTTCATGGTCATTTTGATTTGTAGGTGGGTCTTTTCTCTTATTCCTCCCCATAACTTCCTCTTCACGCCTCAAAATCCTCTCAATATTAGAAGCCTTAGCATAAGCCTCCTGAAAAGTTGCAGAAGTTGCTCCCCCAAGTCTGGTCTGAATTCTAAATGCTAACCATCCTCAAACTTTTGAGCCTTAGCTCTCTCATCTGGCACAACATTAGGGCAAAATCTAGCTAACTCATTGAACTTTTGGGCATACTCTTGCACAGACATAGTACCTCCCTGGTTAAATCTAGTGAACTCATTGTATTTCTGCCTCCTAATATGTTCAGGGAAAAATCTATCCTTAATAGCAACCTTAAAAGCATTCCAATTAAAGTTTTCCTGAGCTCTAACAATAGGTCCTTGACTCTCCCACCAAGTGTCTGCATCCTCCCTCAAATAAAAGGTAGCTTGGTCTACTTTTTGAGCTTCAGGTGTCCCAGTAGCAGTGAATAACTTATCAAAGTCTCTTAGCCAGTTCTCTAAGAGTAAGGGGTCTTCCTTTCCTACAAAGATTGGAGGTTTAAGGGTTGCTAACTTCTTTGCCATAGCAGCTTGTGGGTCCTCTCCACCATTATTCCCTAATTGGTTTTGTAACACTAAACCCATACGTTGCGAAAGTTGTTCAAGAGATCTCAGTCTCTCAAGCAGTTGTTCAGGGGTTTCAGCCATTTGTTCAAAAGTCCTCCTACGAGATCTAGTGTATACTTGATAGGTTTGCATACAATTCCTGCACATTAGCATTGGTATTACTACATCTATTCACCCATACATGGTCTTGCACATCGTTTTATTTACTCAATACAAACTTTCATCATAAGAAAATTACATGCCTCAACAAAATATATTTCATCATATAACATTGCAAGACAACCTTTGCATGCTTCACATAACATCAATTTGACAAGTAAGCATAATTATAACAAGAACTTAAACCTATTCAACTCAAATAGTCAAGTAATAAAATTCCTAATAAAACACATATATAGGAACTTAGAGAATTTCCAATACTACTAATAACTTAGTATAGACCTTATATAAATTTCTAAATCCTATGGTTAGATGGTCAATATTTTCTTGTAGTTACAACATCTAAACATACAAGAACGAAAAAACAAATAATAATAAGCACTTGAAATAAGTGCTTTCACATTAAGGCACATAAACCCTTTTCGATCCCACTCTCACAATTTATTTTAATGTTTATTAATACCTATATTATTTAACCTTAGACTCGTAATTATTTAACAAATTTTATTAACTCCTAATTTATATTTATTTATTATAACCTAAGCTCTGATACCAATTTGTAACACCCCAAAACTTTGGTTCTAAAACTTTATAAAATATTCACTTTTCATTAAAATATCTGACCAAACCTTTAGGGTGTTACCGCCGCATCTATTGTTCAAAATAAATGCAAGGCTAATTATTAGAAATAAAAATTTTACTCACAAACCAAAGTATCAAAATAAACCAAACTAAGTTGTCTACTTTATACCAAAACAAAACTAAACAATCTCAAATGGCAGTACTGTAGTGTTTATTAAACTAGGTGAACATAAAAACTATAAATTCACTCATTCCTGCAACGTAGTCCCTTTCACCAAACTGCACAATATAAATAGGAAAAGAGCAAAGAAAAACAAAAACACAAAAATTAGCGAAAGCTAAGTAATTACAACTCCATCCCGTAAAATAATAATAATAATAGTTATATTTTAAAAATAATTTTTATAGCATAATACAGACAAATATAACGTAGTATAGACAAGTATAACATAATACAGACAAGTATATAATATGATTAACCATTTCAATTATTCAAGTTTATATGAGTCATACACAACAATTTTATTTATTAGAAGGGAATCGAACGTCAGTAGGCCGGGACTAATCCCAGTAACCACCTACTTCAACATGGGTCGTCACCCAGATAATTAAGAGTAATGGCCAATATCGTTTTGCAGAACGTCCCTAGTGTGCACACCCCTCACTAATCTAATGGGTATCCGCAATGCGCACCAATAGTATTAGGAGGAAGACAATAAAAAGTTGTAACAGAATAAAATCAAGTACTGTTCATCACCTATGGAGGATCCAAATCCACAGGATAATTCCCTCAGTTTCCACTTTACGTGATTAATAGATTTTTAAAAGTTGTGACACATCAAGCATCACATTAACATTAGCAGGAACATCTTCAGTTCAATAAATAATTTTCACAACTTAACCACTTAATATAATTATGATAATAACGTCCATAATTCGTAGTAACCAATACATCCATCATTAGAGCCTCAAAGAGTCACCATATCAACTTATACCGTTCGAAACATCATTAACTCACTAATTTTACCCCTTAAGTTACATTACCAATGTTAATATAATTTCTTAAACATGGTGATTACATATGTACACTACATTCCAAAAGTAATAACAAAACACTTGTGGATACATATGTATTACACGTAGGAATAATAGGTACTATAAATATAATAATAATTTTAGTCATAACACATACTAATACTATTTATGCCACATATATACATCTAATATAAACATGAAATCATATAATCACATGTATTACACATAGCACATACAATTCCAAACAGGGTTCTAGTTGTTGATGGACATTGTGAATTACCTCGAACGCTTCCCAAGTATAGCAATATCAACTAAAAGTCGCTTTCTACGAAGTTTCCGTCTACAACAAATAATATTACCTAAAGTTAGATATCTGATATAATATCCCGGAAGAATAATTAACCAAAGTTACAAAAAAATAATTAACTAACAAAGTTAAATAATTACGGTTGAAAAGGAAAAAAAAAATTTAAAACCTTTTACTAAAAAAACGTAAGTCACAATTGGAAGGAAATTTTGTATGATGTGAAGCAAGTACAGCATCACGTGGACTTGCTGCACACCTATACACTTTTTTTTTTTTTTTAAAAAAAAAAGGTTGAATTTCAGAAAATAAGGAACTAAAGTTCCTTCTACTGTGCACACGAGGAACCAAAAGGAAGAGAGGAAAGAAGAAGAAGAAAGGAGAAAAGAGAAGAAGAAGGAAGAAGAAAAGAGAAGAAGACCGGTGCGGGACTCCGGCCAAGTCGTCGGAGTCGCGGTGTCGGGTCTTTAAAATATATATTATTATTTTTTCGGGTTGAAACCTTTGAAATACAACAATGGTGGATGTTTAGATCTGAAATTTGGAACTTACCAAAGAGATGAAGAAAGTGAATTATGTGGGAATTTTTGGGTGTTTAGGGTATATATATATGTATGCAAATCTAGGGTTTCACTAAAAGATAAGTATTTAAAAAATTTCAGAATTTTCTTTTCTCTCTATCTTTCTTTTTGAACGACAAAATCTGATTTAAAAAAAGATAAAATTCTGATTTCGAAATTTTTTTTTTTAAAAGATAAAAAATCTGATTTAATAAATAAAAACAGTTTCATAAAAATCTGATTTATTATGATTTTACTTTATTTTTCAGAATTTTATATTTATAAAATCTTATTATAACAAAATAAATTTTATAAAATAGTTACAAAAATTTGGGATATTACAAGTATCCATGCGATGAAGCAGGGTCATCATTTCCTGAAAATCAAAGGAAGGAGGAGCAGTAGAATATGGGGGAGGGGGAGCATCAGAAGATGAGGGAATATCCTCAACATGGGGACGACGATAATAGGTACGCTCAGGGATCTGGGGGCGAGGGGTGGGAAAGTCAGAACCTGCAATGGGAAGGTGATAGTGAGGTTGGCCAGGTTTGATTTTGGCCAAAGGGTTGGGCAGGTCAATGGAACGCATTCCGTTAATTTGCCACTTGTATGTGTCCCCACCCCGTTCTAACCAATGCAGGCGAGTGAGATAGGCATAGTCCAATAGGGTAGGGCCTAAGGCTGGCTGATACCGAGTCTCGTCGAAGTCTGGAATGGCCCTAGCAAAAATAGTGACTAGCCTCCCGTTCACGATGGGCCGAGAGGAGAACGTCCCATCGGCGCGCCGCTTAGGGTATGTGGTGGCAATAAGCTCCATTTGGAGCGCAACATGGTGAGGGATGTTGTAGTGGAAACGACGGGGGGTGCCCCGATACATGTAGCTACCTATGAGATAAAGCTCATCCCCTCGAATGAGCTGCCCTTCAACCCTCCCAAACAAGGTCTTTGACATGAAACGAACCCAAATTTTGAAGATGGGTTGGTGTATATACCTAGCATGACAGTGTTGCAAGGTAAATTCAGTTTCGTCCCTAGTTATGGCATAGTAAACGTCCCTATGATGATAGTCAGGGGGGTGCCCAATCTCCCCCGGTTAAGGACACGGAGTATGCGAGCAAACTCCGGGAGGGTGAGGGTGAAGTCTCTATTTAACAGCCTATAGGAAACATGCGAAATTGGTCCTGAGCGAGGGTGGGTCACATTCAAAAGCTACTGTAGAATTCATACACAAGCACTGGATATGTATTGACATGAACAGGATAAAGGGATTCCATACCAATGATTTTCATAAATTCCTTAAATTCATTATGAATGCCCAATTTATCCAAAAATTCATTATCAAGGAACGTGGTAGGACTTACCTCGAGCCCCTTGAGGCGCTGAAATCATTCCCTTTGTTCCTCCGTGGAGAAAATGACTTCCGGGAAGGTCTCATCTCGGGAAATTTCCGGTGGTGGTGGTGGTTGTGAGCCCGTTGTAGATTTTCGTCGCCTTGTGAACATGATGCTAGGATGTGCAAAATTTTGAAGCTTCAACTCACTCTCTAATGGGAAAAAGATGGGGAAAAACTTGAAGCACTCAAATCCTCACTTTAATGGTGGAAAAATGAAGAGGAAGATGAAGGGGAGAGATAGAGTGGGAGAAAAGTGAAGAAAATAGAGTGAGAGATGAATAGAAAGTGATAGGAGAGAGAAATTGGTAAGAATTTGAAGATTTGAAGGAGGGTCTTCAATGGTGGAAAGGGGGGTTTGGAGAAGAAGATGGGAGAATTTGGGGGTTAGGGTTTGGAGGAGAGAGAAAATGTGAGAGGAAGTGAGTGAAAAGAGGGGAAAAAAAAACCTTTATTCTTACCAGCCGGACCCCGAGCCCGATCGGGCGTGATTTTTTTTCTTATGAAAATTTCTAATTTCGTTGCGCGCCCGATCGGGAGAGCTCGCCCGACGCCATCGGGCGTCTGTCAGTTATTTCCAGAAACGAATTTATTTGCGGGCCCGATCGGGTGTCCACGCCCGATCGGGCGTTTTCTTTCGCCTTTCTAGATTTTGGTTGCGGGCCCGATCGGGCATAGTCGCCCGACCCGATCGGGCGTGTAGCAGTTCCTTGATATTTTGTCGCAAATCCTCTTGACGGAACTTCCCCGATCGGGCGTCCAAGCCCGATCCCATCGGGCGGTGCTCTTTTTCATTCTTTTCATGTTTTCGTTGCGCGCCCGATCGGGCTACCGCGCCCGATATCTTCGGGCTATGCCCAGTTGCAATGGCTCGTATTTTCGAGTGAATACGCCAGTTGGTAAGCACTCCTGCACACATGTAACCTGAAGAGGAATATCAATACCCTCTCACTATCTCACTAAACTACAAAAATAAACAAAGTAAAAAAATAAAACCAAACTTGTTAGTGTTAGTGACAGAAAAAGGACCAGACCACCTAGATTTCAACTTACCAGGAAAAAGCTTTAGTCTAGAGTTGTACAGTAAAACCTTGTCACCAATATTGAACTCCCTACTCAGAATTTTCTTATCGTGCCATCTCTTAGTGCGCTCTTTGTAGAGCCGCGAACTATCATAAGCATTTAATCTAAGTTCATCAAGCTCATTGATCTGCAATAAACGCTTTTCTCCTGCTAATTTAGCATCAAAGTTCAACTCTTTAACCGCCAAAAAGCCTTATACTCTAGTTCGACAGGTAGGTGGCATGCTTTTCCATAGACTAGTCGATAAGGGGTGGTACCAATAGGGGTCTTAAAAGCAGTTCTATAAGCCCATAAGGTGTCATCTAACTTATCACTCCAATCTTTTCTCGATTTAGCTACCACTTTCTCCAAAATAGACTTTATTTCCCGGTTAGACACTTCTACTTGCCCACTTGTCTGAGGATGGTATGCTAGGCCAGTCCTATGGTAGACACCATACTTTTTGAGTAGGGCTTCAAAGGTTCTTTTGTGAAAGTGGGATCCCCCATCACTAATGACAACTCTTGGTACCCCAAACCGTGGAAAGATAATCTTTTTAAACATTTTCATGACAACCTTAGAGTCATTGGTTGCTGATGCAATAGCTTCTACCCACTTAGAGACATAGTCAATAGCAACAAGTATGAAATTGTTGCCTGAGGAAGAGGGAAAAGGACCCATAAAATCAATACCCCACACATCAAATAGTTCAACTTCTAGATGGGGTTTGGGGCATCTCATGTCTACGGGAAATATTTCCTGTTCGTTGGCATGCATCACAAGACTTAACAAAAGTACTAGCATCATGAAAAAGTGTTGGCCAATAAAAACCAGATTGAAGTACCTTTGCTACTGTTTTGGAGGCCCAGCATGGCCTCCACATGGAAGGGAGTGAGAGTGCTTCAGAATGTCATGCACCTCCCATCTGGGATACATCGCCTGTAGATGGTGTCAGCACAGAGCTTGTAAAGCAAAGGGTCATCCCAAAGAATTGTTTGGCATCATGGAGAAATTCTTTCCTGCTGGTAGCTCAGCTCTGGAGGGTTTGTCCACTCACAAAAAATTGGCGAAGTCCGCATACCACGGGGTAATAGAAGTGACTGCCAGGAGCTTATCATCAGGAAAGGAGTCGTCAATGGGAAGACCTTCTTCCATATCTTCATACTGCAAGCGGGACAAATGGTCAGCCACTACATTTTCTGCACCCTTTTTATCTCTGATCTCCAAGTCGAATTCTTGGAGCAGCAAAATCCACCGAATGAGTCGAGGCTTGGCCTCCTTTTTGGCGAGGAGGTACTTCAATGCAGCATGATCAGTGTAGACAATGACTTTAGACCCAAGCAGATAGGTCCTGAACTTGTCCAAGGCATAGACCACAACTAGCAGCTCTTTCTCTGTAGTGGCATAATTGACTTGAGCTTCATCGAGTGTCTTGCTAGCATAGTAGATGGCATGGAGGATGTTGTCTTTTCTCTGACCAAGGACAGCTCCCACAGCATAATCACTGGCATCACACATAATCTCAAATGGGAGGGTCCAATCTGGAGATCGAATGATAGGAGCAGTAATCAGAGCTTGCTTGATCCTGTTAAAAGACACTAGACACTCATCAGTAAACAGGAACGGGGCATCCTTGAGGAGCAACTGAGTAAGTGGTTTAGCAATTTTAGAGAAGTCCTTGATAAAGCGGCGATAAAATCCCGCATGACCAAGAAAACCTCTAACACCCTTAACATTCACAGGAGGGGGTAATTGCTCAATCACTTGAATTTTTGCTTTGTCCACCTGGATGCCTCGTTCAGAAATAATATGACCAAGTACCACTCCTTCAGTAACCATGAAGTGGCACTTCTCCCAGTTCAAGACAAGGTGGACATCCTCACATCTTTTCAGTACTTTAGTCAAATTCAGCAAACATGCATCAAAATCAATGCCATACACACTAAAGTCATCCATAAATACTTCCATGATGGACTCAATAAATTCAGAAAATATGGCCATCATACAACGTTGGAAAGTAGCAGGGGCATTACATAGGCCAAAGGGCATCCTTCTATATGCAAAGGTACCATAAGGACATGTAAAGGTGGTCTTCTCCTGGTCATTTGGTGGATAGGGATTTGGAAGAAACCAGAATACCATCTAGATAACAGAAATGAGAATGACAAGCTAGACGTTCCAACATCTGATCAATGAAGGGAAGGGGAAAATGGTCTTTCTTAATGGCAACATTTAATTTCCTATAATCAATGCACATACGCCACCCAGTAACTACTCTTGTAGCAATTAATTCATTTTTCTCATTTTTAACTACAGTAGTACCGCCCTTTTTAGGAACCACTTGAACTGGACTCACCCACTTAGAATCAGAAATAGGATAGATAATCCCAGCATCAAGCAATTTCATAACCTTTTTTTTGACAACTTCCTGCATATTCGGGTTCAAACGACACTGACCTTGTATATAGGACGATGATCATCCTCAAGATGAATTTTATGCATGCAAAAGTCAGGGCTTATGCCTTTCAAATCATCAATGTTATATCCAATGGCCTTTTTATGTTGTTGCAAAACAGACAAAAGTTGAGACATTTGACCATCATTTAATGCAGCACTAACAATCACAGGGCAATTTTCAGAATCATCCAAAAAAGCATATCGCAGAGAAGGGGAAGGGTTTCAGTTCAGGTTTCTTTACCTCTACCGGTGGAGTAGCACTACTAACCGTTCATCCTCATGAGTGGTAGTACCATCAAGCTCGACACAGGTAAAAGCTGCTTCCCAAGCATCCACTTCAGTAGTCCGGATAATATCATCACCTGTGGAAGAGTAAAACAAAGCAAAGCCTCCAGTGGATCCCGCATAAGGGATTGAGGCATGTCATCATTAACCAGCACATCAATGACATCTATTCTGTAACAGGCTTCCTCTAGCATGGGACTTTTCAAAGCATTGGTCAAACTAAAAGTTACCTTATCATCCCCCACAGTCAAAGTTAATTTCCCATTTTTAACATCTATGACAGCTCCAGCAGTATGAAGGAATGGTCTCCCTAAAATGATTGGGATTTGAGTATCCTCTTCCATGTCAAGCACAACAAAATCCACAGGAATGTAAAATTTACCTACCCTCACAGGAACGTCCTCTAAGATACCTAGGGGGTATTTAACAGAACGGTCAGCCATTTGAAGAGTAATGTTGGTACATTTTAAATCTCCCATGTCAAGCTTTTTGCAAACAGTAAGGGGCATGACACTAACACTAGCACCTAGATCACATAAGGCTTTGTCAATAAATATGGTGCCAATATTACAAGGGATGGAGAAATCCCCGGATCTTTCAATTTAGGAGGGGATTGATTTTGCAAAAGAGCACTACATTCTTCAGTAAAGGCAACAGTTTCTACTGCATTAAAGGCTCTTTTCCTAGTCAAAATTTCCTTCAAAAATTTAGCATATGCAGGTACTTGAGTAATGAGTTCAGTAAATGGAACAGTTACCTGAAGATTTTTCACTACCTCCATAAACTTACCAAGTTGGTGATCCAGCTTATTCTTTGATAGACGAGTGGGAATGGAACCTTGATCGCAGGAGTGGTGGAGGAACTGTTTTCAGGTACTGTCTGCTTCTCTGCATTTGTGTTGGTGGTAGCCTCAGGACTGACGAAGTTTAGTTATGTCTGCATTTTTTTCTGGCTCAACCGGACCATCCTTAGGATTGGGGACCATCATAATGTGTTCCACTCCTAAGAGTGATGGCATTGGCAGTGTCCCTTGGTTGCATTGATTGTGAAGGTAAGGCCCCAGGTGGCCTACTAGCAGAAGAACTAGCCAACTGAGCTAGTTGAGTCTCCAACATCTTGTTATGCGTGCCCAAATTTTCCAGTTGAGCTTTTGTGTCAGCTTGAAAAGCATTGAACCCCTTCTGCATCTAGAACATCATATTATTCAACTCTGTCATGGCTGGGTCAGCAGGAGGAGCAGGCTGTGGAGGTGCTTGATTTCTCTGAAAACCAGGTGGAGCTTGTTGTGAAGGTTGACACATTAGTACTCCTATATGAGAGGTTGGGATGGTGTCTTAACCCAGGATTGTAGGTGTTAGAATAGGGGTTGAACTGGTTCCTAGGTTGTGACTGGAAAGCATTGACGGCCTCACAGTTATTTCCCAATGCAGGACACTCTTGAGAGTTGTGCCCAGATATTCCACAAGCATCACATATATGCACATTATAGTTAGAAGCACTAGCCATCGCATTAACACTCATATGGGAGGAATCATTACCTAACTTCAGGGAGTCAATTTTCTGAGTTAGAGTAGCTAGTTGCCCAGACAGTAGAGAAATGGCTTCAACATCATGTTTACCACCCTTTTTCAAAGAGGAACGAATGGTAGAGGCTTGATTAGATGCTAGCTTCTCCAAAAGTTCATACCCTTCCTCAATTGCTTTATCCATGAAGAACCCACCAGATGCTCCATCAATTACCCGTCGTGTTCTGCATCAACTCTAGTGTAGAAAATCTGACACAAGTACCACTGGTCCAACCCATGATGAGGACATAGACGCTGCAGATCCTTGAACCGCTCCCAAGCTTCATATAGAGATTCACCAGGATCTTGGGTGAAAGTAACTATGGCATGTCTCATATCTGCAGTTTTCTGGTAAGGGTACCACTTGATGAGGAAAATCTTGGAAAGTTCTGGCCAGGTGGTGATGGTGGAAGGCAGCTTTTATACCAGAACAAAGCTTTATCGCGCAGAGAAAAACCAAATAGAGGAGTTTCATCTCATCAGGAGTAACACCAGCTTGCTTCTGAGTAGCACAACACTGTAAAAATCTCTGCAGATGCTGATTTGGGTCTTCAGATGGTAACCCAGCGAACTGATTGTTCTGAACCATATTCAGAACATGAGACTTGATCTCAAAATTTGTAGCAGCAATAGTGGGCATCCGTACCCCAGTAGGCACGTTATCAGGAGATGGTTGCGCATAGTCTCTGAAGGTTCGAGTAACATTCTCACCCATGTTGACAGTAATAGGTGAGGTGGGGTTTCTTGGTGTGGGGAAGATGGTGGAGAAGGTGTCTTTTGGGAGGGTGTCCCTGCAGACAGCTTAGCTTGTTTAGTTTTCTTTCTGAGTCTACGAGCGGTCTTTTCAATCTCTGGATCGAACGGGATGAGATTTGGAGATTTCAATTTCCTGCTCATACACCAAAAACACTAAAACAAACGTGAGATGCTCCAAAGAACAGGTGTTCTTCAGAGTAGAGGTTAGTTTAATACTATAATTCAGACAAAATAAAATAAACCGTCTCCCCGGCAACGGCGCCAAAATTTGACAGGCTAAAGTCGTATCACCTAATCAAAAATAACCTAAGGTCCACTAACTAGTAGTCAGGGAAGTCAGGATCGAATCCACAGGGAGAAGTTATACTATCGTATCTGAACTCTAATATTATACTAACGAAATCAGATGAATGGTTGTGTTACTAAGCTAAACAGATAACAGAATTAAATATGAAGGTGTAAATATATCAATAAAGTACTAGAATCATGGATCACTATGCATACAATTCGGGAAATCAAGGATAAATGATAACCACCTAGTAAGTCAACTGTCTAGGGCACATGTAATTTCTCTCGAACATTACCTCCCTCAAAGATCACCCAGCCGCTCTCGCATAGTCAAGGGTCACTTTGCCTAATAATTGAAAGCCTATACGGTATCTCTCCTCGAAGTAGATTCAGTATTGCAAACAGTAGAAATATAAATCAGGCCTAACTTATAATCCTAGCATGAAGAATCAATCAAAGGAAACAATTGAAATACCAGATAATCAAACTAATCTATCAATCCCTCATTGCATACATAGATCTCCACAATTCTAGATATAGAACTACTCACTCATAATCATGAAAACAATAACAAGAATCATATAAAAACTCATACTTTGAAACATGGCAAATAACTAAGAAAACAATATAATTAACAATGGAAGAAATAACAAAGAAGTAAAGAAGAAAGATTACCGAATTATATTGAACTATGAATAAGCAAAAGGTTTGATCTTGAATTGAAATCACAAAGCAATAAATTAAGGTTCTTAAACACTCTATGGAGAAAACTAATAATAAAAACTAGATGGAGTTAATAATTCTGATTTTTTATTTATACAAGCCCTAAAACAATAGAAGAAAATCTCGAAAGAAGGGCCCGTAATCATTAAAAACCGCGTCTCGTCAGCCGCCCGATCGGGCCAAAGTCGCCCATGAGATCGGGCTCCAAAGCGAAGAAAAAGGCAAAAACCATCATCGCCCGATGAATCGGGCTGACCCGCCCGATGCATCGGGCGGTCTGATAACAGGCAGGCAGAGTAGCTGGAAGGCGCCCGACGTCGGGCCAGTCGCCCGATCGGGCGAAAGACCGAATTACGACAGGGCATAAAATGCCCGATCGGGCCCGCAGCAGAAATATGGGAACTGTTTTCTCGCCCGATCGGGCTGGGCCGCCCGATCCTGTCGGGCCGGTCAATCTAATCTTCGTTTCTTGTTCTTTCTTTGCTCAAAGTCCCGAAAATCATCCTCGGGATCTAGAAACTCGGCATCTAACCCCTCTAATCCACTGTGCAATCATGTAAAGTAGGTAATAGCTTCCAAAACCTAAAATTCGATACAAAATAGCAAACCACAACTAGATGGAGAGAGTTAGCACCAAATGGCTCCTAAGAGCACCATAATCACAACTTTTAACACATAATTAGGGGAGAAAACTCTATATAAAACCATAATATCAATGATGCCCCGACAACTTCTGGCCAGGAGTTTCCTCCCTTAGATCCGGAGGGTAGTCCTCATTCTTACTATCCCAACGCCACATTTATGAAATATATGGAGAGAAACGTTAAGTACGTGGACACCACATGTTGGATTCAGGACCCTTACTTTGTCGTCCGGGCCAAGAACATAGAATTTGTGCTGACTCCGCCTGTAGGGTGTGTTTCCGTCTACCGTCAGAGTATGCAGATGGGTCTTAGGTTTCCTCTGCACCCATTTGTTAAGGACCTCCTGAATGGTTATCAGCTCACCCTTACTAATTTGCTTCCCAATAGTTGGCTAACAATAAATGGGTTTGTTTCTGTCTGTGAGCTCCTCGGTATATCCCCGAGTTTGCGTCTGTGGCGCGATTTGTTCACTCTCATGCTGAGCCCGGCTGACCTTCACGGCCTGGGATGGTTCCGTTTCCAATGTCGGGCTGGTTATAAGGTGGTACGAGACACTCCGTCAAACCAGAAGGGGTTCCGACGTATATTCTACCATGTCTATACCAGTGGTGAATGGGGAATTCCGATTTTACCTTCCAAGGACAGGCCGAGGTTCCGATTAAACTAAATGGTCCTTGAGATGTCTCGAGAGGAGGCGGTAGTGGGGATCTACCTTTCCACTACCATGAGAATAGCAACAGGCCTGAGCCATAGATATGATAAGGGTAATTTCTTTTATCAAATGTGAGTTTATTTTTTAACGCTAAAATTTTGAAATTTCCTTTGTTTCAGCTCTAACCCGACACCGACTTGATCTTGCAATGGCGCAACAGTTCATTGATTGTGCTGACCTGGCCGCCAAGCTAAGGGCCGAGCTGGATGTAGAGACTATGTCTCTGCCCCTGCCTCCAAAGGTAAATTCTTCTCTTGAAAGTTAGCTCTTTTGCATCCCGCCTTGTGGTGATGACTTGTTTCCTTTTCTTTTTCAGGATACTGAGACTAAGAAGGTTAGGAGGCCTCATGTCCGCTCCCGAAAGTTGAAGGGAGATGTTGAGAAGGCCCAAGCTGCAGAGAAGGCAGCCTCCAAGGATACTGAGAAGGCTTCCTCGGAAGTCTCGTCGTCAGCGAGAAAAGGGATGAAATCGCCACTGAAGACCCTTTGATAGCATTTAAGGAGCCTCCTCTAAAACGGTCCTGAGTTGATCAATTTGGGACCAATGTGCCCTTTACTTCTATCACGAGGGCTCAGAAATTGGCCAGAGTGCAGTCCAGACCATTTATATTGATGCTGATGATGAGGCCCTTCTGAACTCGGGCCATGGGGAGATCAACGACTTATATGAGTCTTGGCTTGAGGTAAGCACTTATCCGGTGTGTGCCTTTTATCCTTCTCACAAATTTGGACGTTTCCTAATGTTTGGACTCATTTGCAGACCTTCATCTGCATGACTTCCGTCATTAATCGCCGCTTTCAGTTTGAGGAAGGTGTTTCGACGCTCACTAAGGAGGTCAAAAGTTTGAAGAAGCAGATCGCAGATCACGAGGTTGAGATCTCTAAGCTCAATACCAAGCTCGAGTCTCAGAAGGAAACTTTTGAGAAGGCCTCCAAAGCCGTGAATGAGTATGATGGGATGAAAGAGACCAATAAGAATATCCTCGAGGACCTCAACACTGCTATTATCGAGAAGAACGCTAAGCAGAAGGAGCTAGATGATCTGCAAGTCAAGCTCTCGGGTGCTGAAAAGAAGGTCAAGAGCTTGACGCGTAAGCTTCAGAAGGCTTCATCCCAGGAGTCGGCTCTTCAAGTGGGGCATACTCAATTATTAGAGGGATGGAAGAGGTCTCCTGAGGAATTGGCTTTTCTTGGCAAGATGGTCGTTAGGGAGACCAAGGAGCGCCTGAAGGGAATACTCACGGGTCTCGACTCGTCTCTAAACTGGAACGATATTGAGGCTGAGTTCAACCTTCGCGTTGTTGAGGAGCAGAGGAGGGAAATTGAGAAGAAGGCAGCTGCGAAGAAGGACGTGGCCCAAATCTCTGCCTCCAAAGCCCTTGAGGCCCCTGTTCAGTCTGCTGTTGAGGAGCAGCCAAACCCTCAGACTCCGACCTCCATTGTTGCTACCCCAAGCCTTGATGTTCGTCTTGAGGAGATTGAGCCCGAGGATCACTTGTCGGGGAAAATCTCTGAAGATGAAGATGATACGGGTAGTACCGGCAACTCCCCCAACAAGGCTCTTGCTGCTTAGATTCCCTTGTCTTCTTTAGTTTGTCTTTTTTGTACTTAAATTTGACTTCAGGGAGTTCTGTTCCCCGAAGTCTTTTAAGTTGTAACTTTTTCTTTTAATGATATGTAGCTTCATTTTGCATGAAGTTGTCTCGTTTGATATTATTCATTGCAACTAACAAGGATTGATGATAACATAAACCAACTCTTTCATTACTGATTGTAATAACGCCACTCTAATAAGGTATTGTTGATTGCCCCGAGTTGTAAGGAATGGTATAGGACAATGGCTCAAGTGTGGCCAAGCTTAAGAAACATCACGCCAACTTTGATAGGGAGTCGCAGGTACCCCGAGTGGGTTTACATGTTGAACATAAACAATGGCTCAAGTGTGGCCAAGCTAAATAAACCTGTTTAGATGAAGTATCTCTTCAAATTGTCTGCGTTCCAAGGTCTGGCTAACGGGGGGGTCCCTTCTAGTGATTCTAGTAGGTAGGTCCCCAGCTTGATCATCTTTGTGACCTTGTATGGTCCATCCCATTTCGGCCCAAGCTTACCCTTCAGATGTATTAGTCCCGTGGCCTCGACCTTTCTGACGACCCAGTCACCCACATGGATGGGTCTCGCCTTTACTTTGAGGTTGAATTACCTGGTTACACTCTGCTTGTCACGAATGGATCTGAGCAGGGCATTGCCTCTGGACTCGGGTAGGAGGTCAAGATTCACTCTCTTTTCCTCCTCATTCTTGTCGTGCTCGTAAATGTCATCCTCGGGGATGGTACGCCCACTTCTACTGGCAGGACAACCTCGCCGCCGTAGATTAGGCTGAAAGGCGAGTGGTCTCGTAGCTTCTTTCATAGTGGTTCTAACTGACTAGAGGACTCCCATTGGCCCCCTCTAGTGATTTCTTGATCCCATTAAGCACTACTTTGTTTGCAGCTTCTGCCTGGCCATTCGTCTGCAGTCGGGAGACTGTCGAGAACCTGGTTTGAATCCCGAATCTAGAGCAATATTCCCGCGCTGGCCCACTATTAAACTGTCTGCCATTGTCCGAGATGAGTGTTCTCAGGATGCCAAAACGGGTAATGATGTTTTTCCATATGAAATTCTGAACTTGCTTGTCGGTGAGAGGCGAGTGGTTCCGCCTCTACCCATTTGGTGAAGTAATCGATGGCCACGAGCAAGAATCTCCTCTGCCCCGAGGCTACGGGAAAGGGCCCTATCAAATCCATCCCCCATCTATCGAAAGGCAAGACGACTTGTATTGTTCTAAGGGGGTTTATCGGGGCCCAAGGGATGTCACCGTGGAGTTGGCAGCTCGGGCATTTCTTTACCAATTCAGCAGCATCTGCTTTGAGGGTAGGCCAGTAGTACTGGGCCCTCATTGCTTTCCTTGCTATGGTTTGGCCCCTTGATGACTACTGTAGGCACACTCGTGGATCTCCCGGAGGATGTAATTTCCTTCGAAGGGTCTAACACAATTCAGCAAGGGGTGGCTGTATGACTTTTTGTACAAGTTTTCTTCATGCCAAATGAACCATCCCAACTTCTTTTTCAGAGCCTCTGCCTCTTTTTCCCCCGAGGGGAGCACGTTGTCTCGCAAGAAGTTTATGATTTCTTCCATCCAGGTATCTGTGCTGTTAAAGGTGTGAACCTGGAGGGAGTTGATGCTCGGCTGTTCCAAGACTTCCCAGATAATGGTTCGGGGTGTGAACCCATCTGCCGAGCTAGCCATTCGAGCCAATGCATCTGCCTGTTGATTCTCTGACCTCGGGAGATGGTGAATGTTGAATGAGGAGAGTTGTTTGATGAGGTCTCGGGTCTTATTGAGGTAGATCCTCATATTATCTTCCTTGACCTCGTATTCCCCCGAGACCTGTCGAACTATGAGCGGTGAATCAGACTTGGCTGTTATTATCTGGGCTCCCGAGTTGATGCAGATATGAAGACCTAGAATCAGGGCTTCATATTCCGCCTCATTGTTTGATGCCAAGAAGTTGAATTTCACTACATATTCCATTTTGTCTCCGAGTGGGGGAACGACAACTAACTCAGCACCACTTCCCGTCTTAGCGGCGGAACCATCCACTTGCAAGCCCCACGATCTCGCTTCTTCCCCGTCTATAGGTCGAGAGCTGCATTCACTGATGAAGTCTGCTATGTTGGGCCTTAATTTCCCTTCGAGGCTTGTATTCTAACTCGAAATCCGCTAGTTGATCTTTCCATTCAGTCATCCGTGTTGAATGATTCATACTTTCAATTACTTTTCTGCTTGCCATCACGAGAGCAAATACTACTTTTTCCATCTAACAGTACCGAGCTTCAGCTCCTCGGTATGCATGACTTATGAAATAAACTGGATGTTGCTTTTCTTCTCTTTCTGCCATGAGCACAGCGTTGAGGGCATATTCTGACACTGGCAAGTAAATGTAAAGGGTCTCCCCCGACAAGGGGGAGATAATTTTTTGCAGGGTCGCCAAATGCTCTTTCAGTTGTTTGAAACCTTTCTCTGCCTCTTCGTCTCAGTCGAATTCTTTCCTCTTGAGTGCTCTAAAGAAGAGCAAGCTCTTGTCAGCTGATCGGGATAAGAAGCGGGCCAACGACGATAGGCATCCGGTGAGTCTCTGAACTTCTCTCACATTTCTGGGTGATGAGATGTGCAAAATGGCCTTGATTTTATCGGGGTTCGCCTCGATTTCCCTCTCATCAACTAGGAACCCGAGGTACTTCCCTCCTTTCACCCCGAATACGCATTTCTTTGGATTCAACTTCATGCCGTGTCTTTGAAGCGTATTTAATGTTTTTGCGAGGTCCTCAACATGGTCGGTACTCCTTTTGCTTTTGACAATCATGTCGTCCACATCAACCTCAATATTCCTCCCGAGTTGCTATGCAAAGACCTTGTTGATTGTCTGTTGGTATGTAGCCCTTGCGTTTTTTTAGCCTGAAGGGCATTCTTTTGTAGCAATACACGCCTTGGGCTGTAACAAACGCTGTGTGCACTTGGTCCTTTTCTGCCATCAAGATGTGGTGGTACCCCGTGTTGGCATCCATAAAGCTGAACAGCTCATGGCCAGCAGTTGAGTCGACCAATCTATCGATCTTCGGGAGGGGATGATTGTCCTTGGGACATGCTTTGTTCAGATCGGTGAAGTCGACACACATACACCAAGCCTCGCTTGTCTTCTTTATCAACACGACGTTGGCCAACCATTCTGTGTATTGGCATTCTTCAATAATCCCGGCTTCTAACAATTTCTTCACTTCTTCTGCAGCCGTCGTGTTTCTTTCAGGCCCTTGATGCCTAAGCTTCTATTTGATGGGGCGAAACCCTTCTTTGATGTTGAGCTCATGATAAGCAAAGTTGGGGTCGAGCCCCTGCATGTCATATGGGGAGTAGGAAAACACATCTTTATAATCCCGTAGTATGTTGATGAGCTTTTCCTTGATCTCGGGATTGAGGTTTGTGCCTATCCTTAACTTTTGCTTGGGGTCTTCCCCTATCATTACTTCCTCATCCTCCTCAACCGACTGGGGTTGTTCGTATAATTTTGGATTTTCAGAATTATAGACCCCGAGGCCGGTATATCCACGGGATCTTCCTTCTTCCTCTTCTTCTTGTTCCTTTCCTCGGGTACCCCGGTTTTGAAGCTGTTAGTATAACATTCTCGGGCTGTTTGCTGGTCACCATATATTTTTCCGACTTGTCCTTCGTCAGTTTCATACTGCAGTAACAGCTGATACACTGAGATTGCCGCCTTGATCTTGTTCATGGTGGGTCTGCCCATGATGGCATTGTAGGAAAGCAGGGTATCGACCACCAGGAAGTCAATTGACAAGCTTCTTCCCTTACCCCTCTCCCCGAGTCTCACTGCCATCTTTACAAACCCCAGCGGGTAAACAGATCCTTCCCCAAAGCCTATCAACGGTTGACTAGTTGGAGTGACGTCTTTTTCGGTATACTCGAGCTTACGCAGGCATTCCAGGGTGATCCTTTGAAGACCCGCTATCGACTAGGATCCTCTTAACTTGAGAGTTAGCGATTTTCATTTCTATCACCAGGGGATCGTCATGGGGTGGTGTGAACGTGCCGGTCAGGCTCCCTAAATGTTATGACGGGACATCCCGCCTTTGTCATCGGTCCAATTTCTAGGACGTGCTTCTACATGTTGTGGAGGTGGGCTTTTCGAGCTCAACCAGTTGAGCCGCCCGAGGCATGTCCTTCAACTATTACCTCGAT
This sequence comes from Beta vulgaris subsp. vulgaris, assembly GCF_026745355.1. Lineage (NCBI taxonomy): Eukaryota > Viridiplantae > Streptophyta > Magnoliopsida > Caryophyllales > Amaranthaceae > Beta > Beta vulgaris. The sequence continues at coordinate 41,838,184 of NC_079205.1, forward strand.
GTATCTGTCGGTACTGTCGCTATCATTCTTCGACTCCTTCTCTTTTCCTTTCTCTTCTCGGAAATGCTTAATGTACCTGTTCAACTTTCCTTGATCAGACAAATGATCCAAGGCCTTCTTCTCCTGACAATCCTTAGTGGTATGACCACACTCTCGGTGGTACTCACACCATAACCTCTGGTCCGTCCTGTCCTTTGAGGTTCTTATGGGGGGAGGAATGGGCAGTACCGACTTGTGTTTAAGATCTAGGTAGATCTCTCGTCTGTTCCTGTTGAAACGAGGGTCGTTCCCATTGTCTGCAACTCTCGGGAGGAGATGTTGGTTGTTCCTCGCGCTTTTGTTTGATTCCCGATAAGGGACCTCTTCTTTCTTCTTCTTAGATTTTTTCCCGACAGGCTTGCATATATCGGAGGCTTGGATGAACTTCTAAGCCCGACTCATGGCTCCGATAAAAGTTGTGACTTCGTTTTTTGCAAGGGACCACCTGAACTTCCCCGGCCATAGTCCGGACATTAAGGCGGTAAATGCTACCCCATCTTGAAGATCTGATATCTTCAATGATTCCTCATTGAAAATCTTAATGTAGTCCGCTAGGCTCTCATGCTCTTGTTGTTTGATTGACATTAAATGGATGTTGGTCTTCTTGTGTCTGCGTCCAGCAATGAAATATTGGTGGAACAATGCTTCCAAAACCGAAAAGTTGGTGATGATGCTGGGTGACAAGCCCGAGAACCAGCTGAGCGCCAACCCTTTGAGGGTTGTCGAGAAGTATCAACACCAAGTGGCCTCACACCTAGTCTGCATACTCATTTGGGCCTTGTAGGCCACCATGTGGTCTCGGGGTCGCTACTACCCGAGTATTGCTCGATGGAGGGTACATTGATCTTTCCCAGGTTGGGGACGTCCATGATCTCCCGACTGAAAGGGGTCATGAAATGGAGCACCCCTCGATTTACCAAGACGGGGGTCTTGTTTCGTGGAGGGCCCGAGACCCCTTCATCTTCGTGCCTCGTTCTCTTAGACCCGAGGGGGGATCTTTCTCGTTCCTTCCGCGGCGTCCGAGAGTGGGCTTGTTCCTCGTGGTGTGTCTTTTCTCTCTCTCCTCTCTTTTTTTATTGAGTATATTCCGAGCGTCTTGCTCCATCCTGCGTTTGCGATTTTCCTCTGTGATGCGCCTGGCATCCGAGTTTGGGGTCCTTTAGGAGTTGGCCTATCGGGACCTTTCTCTCCCCACTCGCTCCTCGTCCCGGTTAGGAACTTGAGTTTAGAGATCATCCCTGCCTCGAGGCTCTCCATGCGTTAGCTCCCTGGGTTCCCCTTGATTGAGTTGGGGATCCCGACAATGAGCTCTTGCAAGCTTCTCTACATATGTCATTCAGCTGCCGAGCTATCCTTTCTATGTCCGCCATTGTAACTGGAGCTGGTTCATCTCGGGGGACAGAGTGTTCGTCATTTCGGGGGATTGATCCCTCGTCATCTATTGCTAAGGATTCAACCAGGACATGTGGTTGTTGAGATTTGAGGGGTGTGGGTTGACAGGTTAGTGAACCTCGGGTTGTTTTCCTTCGGGGTGCCATGTATCTCTCGGTACGTGACATTGAGATGTAGATCCCCACAGACGGCACCAAACTTTTTTGGCTAAGAAACTAGTCAAAAGAGTAATGTGTTTAGGGTGAGAGTCAAATCCCGAGTTAGGTTATAATCCCGAGTCTTGTCACATCCAATCTTGCAAAACAAGCTAAGGAAAAACTAGCCCGGAGGTGTTTCCGGGAAAGCCCCTCCGACGCCCAATTTAGTGATGGGTTAGAGAGAGAAGGTAACCATGTTTAGAGAGAGATGCTCTGGTTTAGTTAGGTGAGAATTGAATACCTGTTCATTGATGAGAGTGTTGGTATTTATAGTGTTGGGAATCTCCCAAACATGAAACCCTTTTGGGGAGCATCCAAATACCTAGGGAAGCCATCACCTTTTTAAGGATAAGCTGCTTTGTTCCCTAAAAATTGATGTATCTCCTTTGACATATAGGGCCTAGGCCTTGAAAGAAGTGCATTCTGATATTTATTGGGGTAGGCCATAGGCCCAAATAGTAAGTAAATAAAGCGGGGGGTGTAGTCGTTTAGACACCAAATTTTGAACCCCTTTTTCAGATAAATAAAGATTTTGAAAAGAAATAGAAATAACGAAAATTGTCATGTCGTGCGCCCCGTCAAATGAACTTTACGTCTCGGAACGCGAGTTTCTTTCTCTCTTGTAGTTTTCCCTTTTTTACGTGTTCGTCACGTGATCCCGATTTTGAAATATAATTTTTCGATAATCGTAGTCAACGACTACCACCACCGATTTTAATAATTGATTTGTTGACGAATCATCTTCCTCGATGATAATATGACGAATGTTCGTTAAATTTTATTTTCAAGTTAGTTTTCAAAACTCTGATAAACGAGTCGCGATTGGGCGCCAGAATGTTAATCATCTTTCCAAACTGACGGGAATCAGTTTTCTTGATGGTTAATTTTATGTTCATTGAATCAAGAATAAGAATATATTCTTTATCCACTAATCACATCCTTTATCCATTAGTTAGAGAACAAGAATCATGAAAAGAAGTGAGAATAAGAATCAAATCCCATGTGTAAGAGGGAAGAATCCGGAATTTTTTCAAAAAGATTCGAGTGTGCGTTAGGCACACGATCATGTGCTAGACACATGATTGTGCGCACAGCAATGCCTTGCGCTAGACGCAGAGCCTTGCGCCTAGCGCATGACGCCGTGCCTAGCGCAGGCTCCTGCGTTTGGCGCAACGTTATGATCAGTTTTGTTTGCACGTTTTTCGATGCATTTTTTTATGTATTAGGGTGTAAAGAATAAGAATATTTTCTGAAATTCTGATTTTGCCATATTTATGAAAAAATCCAAAAAGAATAAGAATATTTGTGTTTCCAAAGAGATGTGATGATGTCATTAGGGTGAGGTCATTAGAGTGATGTCATTAGAGTGATTAAGGATGAGGAAAATCATATTTTTCGGGTTAAAAATCTAATTTTCTACTTCTTTGAAATCCTAGTTCATCTCCCTCATTTCTCTATAAATACCCTCCTTCTTTTACTTCAAAACCAAGTTGAGCTAAAATTACTTAATTTCACAACTTCTCTGAATATTACTCTCATCTTCTCTACTTCCTTCCTCTAAGAATCTCATTCAAGAAAAAGACAGTAAAAGTTAGGAAAGTAATTAGTAAGTAAAGAAGTTCATAAAAAGATAAAAAAATAAACACAAAAAAGAGAGTTTAAGTTAGTAATTAAGTAAACTTAGAAACTCACTTAGAAATTAAGTAAGTCACAAAACAGGTAGAAAAATTTGCAAAAGGAAGTGCATCATTGACCTAGCAAGGTAAAGTTGAAGGTTTTGTTATATATATATATTTTTAATTATCTCCTCAATCATCTACTAACATTCTCCTTGTTTCTTCTTACCATTTTTTAAATTTTTGGAGTGATTTGTGCATAAACATCTCCATAAAAAAGAAAGTGTGATGCTGTAATTATAATTAGTTTTAATTTCATGCTTTATTTCATTTTTCCTCTGTATCATATAAATAGTTTTTTAGGATGTAATATTTTTCCTATGAATTTCAAGATGTTTCCAGAACTGAGCTTTGACATTTCTAAAAATAGAATTTTGTACAAATAATTAAAAATCATACAACTTTTTGTTGTGTAAAATTAATTTTGTCCAGTCCCACGTAAGCTTGTTCTATCAATAAAGTTCAAAATAAAAATCATTTAGATAAAATTAAAAACATAAAGTTTAAATAACACATCATTGGATTTCCAAAAATACAAAAATCATGTTCATATGAATTTCATACAATTTTATATCATTTTTTCAAAAACTTTCATGTAAATCAATTTCAGAATACTGATTTTCTCTTCAGTTAAGAAAAAAAACAAAAGTGCAATTGAAAATTTCCTATCTAGTCTTTCAAAGTGTCTATAATGATCATACCAAAATTCACGTCAAAATAAGTTCAACAAGTTAGATTTCAAAGAACAAATTGAATAAAGGTCCTGTTTTGACTGATTTTGGCATAAAATCACCATAATTTGATTTGTTACTAAATATTTGTGAAATGTTTACACAACATTAATAACTTAATAACATATCCATAGATGTATCACATGCTCAATATAACGCTTTGTACAGAAAATTATGATTTTTGCAATTCGGTATAAGAACAAAAGTGCAATCTGGAAAATAAAATTAAGTGATTAACTCAAATTTCATAAAAGAAATCGTTTTCTTTTCCCAAAAAAAGGATAATTATAAAAATCATGAAATTTTAAGTTTCTCTTAAAATGACTCATTTTATCATGTAAATATAAAAATCAATATAAATTGTCATAAAAATTCAAAATCAAAGAGGTCAATTAGTTTCTAATTTTCACAAGTTTACAAATAAACATGAATTTCAAAGCTCATTCAAGGAGTCTCATGGTGAAGATCAAGATTGAATTTATATAGATCATAGATTTTTTACATTTATTTGTTGTTGTGATACTCCGTATTTTGGAGTTATTTCGTATTAATTAAGAAATATAAAGAAGTTAATAAAAAGGTATTTTAGTATTATTTACAAAATATTAAGAATAGAATAATGATAATGTGAGTTGGTTTAGTAAATTTCGGAGTTTATAAAAGGTTAAACCGAATTTACATGACCTAGGGTTGCCACTCTTAATTAGGGGAGTATAAAAGGGAAAAGAAGAAGGGAAAAAAATCAGAAAAAAATAAATAAACCCTAACTTTCATTCTCTCCCCTTCTCAGCCGTCATCTTCCCTCTCCCTCAGATTTTCTCTCTCCTTTCTCGCTGTTCTTCCTCTCTCAGATTCCCTCTCATTCGCTTCTCTCTCTCCTCCTCCCTCTCGTCGCCTGTGTGCTGTTGTGTGAGGCTAGTGTGTGCAACGCGAGTGTCGGACGGGGCTTCGAGGCGCGACGCGAGTGCGAGCGGTGTGTGCGAAGAGGATGGTTGTGCGAGAGTGTTGGCTGTGCGAGTTGTGTTAAGGGTTGGTTGGTGTGCGTGGACGTTCGAGGGTTTTGTGCGGAGTTCCGTGGTTCGAGTGCTACGCGACGAGCGACGAGTCGTCGCTGCTGGGGTGCGGACTGTGCGAAGTCGCGGGTGGTATTTTGCGACAGATCTGGGGGCGTGCGAGTGAACGAGTGGTGCGAGAAGGCTCGAAGGTTTGTGCGAGCCTTCGACGAGGTTTGGCTGTGTGGGGTGCGAAGGTGTTCGACGTGTTTGTTCGTGCGAGGGCGGTGCGCGAGCATGCGAAGTCGCGAGGTTGGTGCGACGGATTTGGTTGTGCGCGCGCGGAAGTGGTGCGCAAGTGTGGTTCGTCATGCGTCGCTGCTGTTCCGGTTCCGGAGGTCGGTCGCCGGAGTTCTTTTGTCGGCGAGATTTAGCGGTATAAACCTATTATGTACTTAACATATTATATCAGTTTTATTAGTTTAATATTATATTTACTGTTTTCATAATTACGTTAAGTTGTAATTAGTTAATTAGTAATTAAAGTTGTTTAGTAATTAATTAGACTGTATAATTAGTTTAATTTATTATTCTGTTTTTAAGTTAAGAATCTGGTTCAGGTTTGTAATTAAGTAAGATGGGCAGTAGGAAAAATTATATTACTATTATTGGTTAAAGTTACCATCTTATTATGCGTGACCTGATTTTTTTGGGACATACGACTTTTGGACGTAAGACTTGACTTTTGGACATAAGACCTAACTTTTGGACATAAGACCTAACTTTTCGACGTAAGACTTGACTTTTTGACATAAGACCTAACTTTTGGACATAAGATATTTGGACAATAAGACGTGGTTGGACTTATGACTTAATTGGTTTGGTAAAAATGGTGGACTAATTATACTAACTAAGATTAGTTAACTATCGTTATTTCGAATTATGAGATCGTTATAGTCTTAGTTACGTATTAGTTCATATTGATATCAAGGACGTAGCACTAAAGTATCTGTTTGACCGTTTAGGTCCCAATTTTATAAGCGGCACGTTCGATTAAGACAGCGAAAATTCTCCACTACAAGGTACGTACGCGTACCAGTTTAATTCCAAGTATTAGTATCATAATTAGGTATTGCAATTCATTTTATTGGAACCTAGAAGCATGATAGGGAACGTTTGATTGAGATTGTTTGGTTAGACATTTGTAACGTGAAATCGATATGTTGCATTGAGATGCGTAATTCTATCGTAGTATAAATATGAGCATTGTAATTAAGAGAACATGTAAATGACCCTATGTGGTTATGAAATGAATGGAGAGTATTAAAGTGAATTATGGCAATAACTTGTAGCTGGACTCCCTACAAGTGATGAACAATGGGGGGGAGTGTGGGACTTGTCCTACACTCCTACGCAGGCCTACTGTGACGACAATAGTGTCCTTATATTTTTGATAACTCAAGTAGGCGGAAGGTTCCGTTCGATCTTGGGGGTATGCATACTAAGGTGATGAGTGTGAGACAGAACAAAACCGTATTTGCATTTCATCTAATAGACCAAGTTGTCTATTAAGGATTCAGTAGCCCGTATGATTCTAGTAAGATGATGGTGCCCATTCGATGCCAAATAAAGAAAGATTAAAGGATGTAACATAATGTAGTATCATGCTTAAGATTGTTCATGTGTGCATCATTTATGTTTATATGTATTCAATGGTTCATTACGTACTCAACATAGCTGATTGTGTGTTATTATGTGTGTTTTTGACCTGTGATGAACCATTGACGCTACAATGGGGAGCAGACTAGGTGTGCTGGTGCTGCTGCATTGATATCAAGCATATGGGGGGGGTAGTCTTTAGTTTTTGAAGTTAAGCATTTTGAATTAAGTACTATTGGATTTTCTAGAACTTACTTAAATGGTTTGAGGTTTGAATAAAAGGGGTCGTTGATGATTCCCGAGTTGTATTTACATTTTTAATTCCGCTGCATTTTAGTTTTGAGACAATGATTTGAGTTACCGTGTTTCTATTTAAGCCTTGCGTTTCATCGCGACGGTAACACTCCCAAAGTCGATGCGACGTAGCTGTAGACGTGTATGGATTTTGGGGGTGTTACAGTTGTAATAATAATTTTTTTGTAAATAGTTATTACATCACTCAATTAATGAAAAAACAAAAGATGTTTATGCATAATTTTCGTAAATAATTCCACAATCCCTTTTGAAGAAAATGAGCAACCAATGTTACAAATATTGCATGTGTTGAACCAGTGATCATACAACTTACAACTCAAGATTAATTTTTCTTTAATCAAATCTTTCTTATTTGTTGAACCTAGCCAACAACCAACTTAACTTTCAAAGGTACAAAATATCAACTTACCAAATAAGGCCCACAATCCTCATATAGTAGTGAAAATAATAATATAAAGGAGCACATGATTCAATCATGATCCAAACCAATATACTCCCTCCGTCCCTTAATAGAGTGCCCATTTCTTTTTTGGACACTATTCAAAGGTAAAGAAAGCTCTCAAAAAATATTTCTAATATATAAGAAAAAACATAGTCATGTGGGGTCTTGTTTGATTCATCTCATTACGTACATTAAGAAAATCAAACTTTTATAATTTTTACTAATATGAAATTAAAGATATTAACGATACAAAACGTGCATTGGCAAACGTGCATTGGAGAAATGGGCACTCTATTAAGGGACGGAGGGAGTATATATTAACTTTCCCCATGTGAATTAATAAAATAAAGTTCCCAACCAACATGCTTGCATCAATCTTCCATACAACCATGAAATAAATCTCATAATAAATTTCATACTTAACATATTCGCACACAGACATAAATCATATAAAATCCAACATAATAACAATCATATATGAACTCACAAAGTTCCTATACATGATACTACATAACTTTCTTTCCTAAAATCATGATACTACATCAAACAACACATAGGTATGTACGTACCTTGTGTAGACAAATTGATAGACTACTTTAACAACTTTAGAAGTCGCCTAGAGAGAACTCTCTGCCTAAAACAACCAATGAAAATTTATAATCAATATCCAAATAAATTCCAACCACTTTAAAATACTTTAAACATCCTTTAAGAATATTTGAAAGTTGTTTTCATCATTAAAACTTCATTCATTAATATCTCCAAGCATAATACTATTATACTAGTCATTAAAATTCATAAAACTCCATTAAAAACAACCTTTTTAAAATTCCAACAACATATAATTTATTAAAACTTCCTTTAAACATACTTAAACATGCTTAAACTTATAAGTATAATCGATTTTACAGTTTATAACATACTACTATGATTTTCTAATATTTAACACCCTAAAAATCCATGCTTTGATAATTAAAATCCAATTTAAACATAGTAATTAAATCTAAATTTTTATTTCTTCAATACATAAATTATATAATCATAGATTCATCATTAAAACAGTAAATTAGAGTTTCTAAACATAATTAACACTAAAATAAATCATAAAAATATAATCTTTAAATAAAACTTGAGGAGGAAGAAAAGTAATCATACCAACACAAAGAAGGAAAAGAACAAGAGGCGCCGACGTGAATAGTGGCAGCAGCGGCGTACTCACGGTGGTGGTCGATGGTGATGGTGTGAAGTGGAGGAGGATTTCTTGTTGAGGAAGAAATTATTTTTTTGAAAGAGAAGGAAGGAAGAGAAAGAGATAATCGTCGAAAGATAAAGAATGTTAGGGGTGCCGATTTTGGTGAGAGGGAGGAGAGAGAAAGTTCGTGTGAGGGTAAAATTTGGGTCTAAAGTATTTATAGGTATATTTTCCTTTTAGACTTAGGAAAAGACAATTGGGTTTTAAATAGAGTTGAATGATAATAGGATTGATGATTAAAACTCCTAACATCACTAGAAGTCCCTTTTCCTAGTCCAAGTATGCCTTAATAAAATATTTCAACTTCCTTAAATCCTTAAAATAATTCCTTAAATTTTATATTTTATGTAGTCTACCCTTTAAATAAATAAATTATTTTATGTAAATTATATGTAAATATAAATATATATATATATATACCAAAATATATTTATAAAATCCATAAATTTACGGGGGATTACATAAGGTGATTATCTTAATCCTTCATTTTAATCACTAATTAGAGTGATTATTTTAATCCTATTTCAATCACTAATTGGAGTGATTATTCATCTTCAATGGATTTGCTTAATTCTAAACGTGAGTTATTCATAATCTATTTCCTTTTCTTCCCCAATGGAATTGACCATTTAGGGTAAGACATAAGATCGAAGTACAATGGTTTTTATCCATGAGTGGATTTCAATCATGCAATGACTGGTACGTAGTGTAACTTCGGTACTCAACCTTACCATGTACAAATGATATATTGGTCCTTAAAAACTAAAAAGATTGATGTGTATATATGCAAATTATGCGATTTTCTTTTTATTTTTAATAGCCATAATTACTTTAAAATGAAAAATAATGCATTTAGTAAGAGTTTGTTCTTTAGAATCGAAAGAGAAAACGAGTTCCAAACGTACGCACCTCTTAACCTAAACCCCGAACCCTATAATGATATGAAAGACCACTTTTTAAAAAGCCTTATCCATAAATTTACGGGGGATTGCATAAGGTGATTATCTTAATCCTTCATTTTAATCACTAATTAGAGTGATTATTTTAATCCTATTTCAATCACTAATTGGAATGATTATTCATCTTCAATGGATTTGCTTAATTCTAAACGTGAGTTATTCATAATCTATTTCCTTTTCTTCCCCAATGGAATTGACCATTTAGGGTAAGACATAAGATCGAAGTACAATGGTTTTTATCCATGAGTGGATTTCAATCATGCAATGACTGGTACGTAGTGTAACTTCGGTACTCAACCTTACCATGTACAAATGATATATTGGTCCTTAAAAACTAAAAAGATTGATGTGTATATATGCAAATTATGCGATTTTCTTTTTATTTTTAATAGCCATAATTACTTTAAAATGAAAAATAATGCATTTAGTAAGAGTCTGTTCTTTAGAATCGAAAGAGAAAACGAGTTCCAAACGTACGCACCTCTTAACCTAAACCCCGAACCCTATAATGATATGAAAGACCACTTTTTAAAAAGCCTTATCCATTTGAAGTCATCATTGTTTTAAATGATATTTCTTGAAATTGATTTTAAAATAATTTATTAAATAAATTTGTCCGTATTCAGATATTAATAGGAAAATACGAAATAAAAAGGACAGAAAAAATTGCATCCAAAAAACATATAATAAAAACAAACAAAACCCTAATCACAAAAAAACCCAATAACAAATATTAAATTAAATCGAAACTATTATACAAAAGGCCAAACTAAATTAAACCCTAATTACAAAACTACATTTATCGAAAGAACCTATAGTGGTCGACGATCAACGGCACAAAATCGAGCAAACTCTTCTTCGCGTCTTTTCGTTTCGCCTAGCTTCATCCTTAGTCGGATTTGTTTTAGATCTTGATGTTTCGAAGTGAGGAGGGCGGACTCATTTCAGATCTAGGAATGTTGAGTGAGGGTTTTTGGTTCTCTTCGATTGTCGTTGCAGTTCGTGGTTAGTGTGTTGGGAAAAAGGTGGTTGGTTCGTCACTGAGTTGGGAGGAGGGAGGAGGGAGAAGGAAGGAGGAAGGAGATAGGAGGACAGAGGGCGTCAGTTAGAGAAACGATGTTGAGAGAAGAGGATTTAGGTTTAGATGGGATATGGGATTTAGGTTTAGAGAAGAGAAAGAAATAAGAGAGGGGATTAGATATGAGAGAAATGAGGATGGAGGACCAGAGGAGAGGGGGCACAAGTTGGGCCGCACATCTTTTTTTTATTTCGTGGGCTACATCATTTCATGGGCTGCATCGTGTTTCATGGACTGAAATCTGTTGGGGTCCACAAAAGGACAACATCAGATTTTCCTCTCAACTTTCCCTTCCATTTTTTATGCTGATTTTCGGATGCTGTTTTACAAAAAAACCAAATCTGTTACTAAGTGACAGATAAGATTTTTTCCACTAGTGATAGTTTGAAGAAAACGATAGATGAGAAAATTAAAAGGAACAGGTGGGGAGCTTGACGACCATCGAGGATGACCGGCACTCAGGCGGCGGTCAAGCCTCCAAAGCGGTACTTCAGGCGGCGGTCAAGCCTCCAAAGCGGTACTTTCTCATTGCTTTTCTCTTTTGGTTTGTGAGCTTTCCTCTTACTCAGGTTTTCCTAAAATGTTATGGCTCTTTCTAATGAGAACTTAATTACATAAATGTATATGAGACGAAAAAGAATAAGTATCAGACACTGTTTTGTTCAACTTATTTAAGTCCTTTTAAAAAAGATAAGATCTAATAAGGACTAATAATGTTTAATAAGTTCAATTCAGCTAAATAAGGTTTGTCATCCTAACAAAATAAGGTTTAATAAGTGAAGATAAGACCTAATAAAAATTAATAACCACTTATAAATTAAAACAATTTTAAATACATCCCGACAAACAAAAATAAGTTGACAAGAACAGAGTATCCCACTAATTGGCCCACCCCAAAACTGAGATCAACCCATCCATCCATGCCTAAAGAGATAACATAATCGAGACTTTTCTTTAATATCAATCCTCCCAAAGAAAAAAAAGAACTATTAATGATTGAAGTAACCGAGTGATCAAAGGTGGGCGGTGTTCTGTTTATTCCACTCTCTTCTCACTTCTCTCTTTCTTTCTCTCATTTTCTCTCTCTTCTTTCATTTCATTTCATTCCATCTTTTTCTATTAATAACCCACTCTCTTAAATCACTCAGATTTGCACCTCAACGCACGTTTTTCTTCTTCATCTCACAATCAAATACCATACTACCCAGAAAAAGAAACCCATTAATATGCATTCCATTCTCCCTCCTTTTTCTTCTTAGATAACCCAGCAAATTACAAAATCACATCCAAAAAAAATCACAAAATCACAAAAAAAGAAGAAAAGAATTAAAAATGGAAAAGTATGAAGTAGTGAAACAATTAGGAGCTGGGAATTTTGGAGTTGCTCGACTTATGCGACACAAAGAAACCAAAGAGCTTGTAGCCGTTAAATACATCGAACGTGGTCATAAGGTTTTTTTTTTTTTTTTTTTTTTTCTGGGGTTGGATTAAATTTCCCCAAAAAAAAATACCCAGTTGTTAGTTTTGTTTTTTTTTTTTTTTTCAATTTTTTTTGGGGGTAAATTTTCCAGATTGACGAGAATGTGGCAAGAGAGATTATCAACCACAGATCGCTCCGTCATCCTAATATTATTCGATTTAAGGAGGTTATTTTTTTTGGATTTTATTAATTATTTTTATCAAAATAGTTAAAAAAATTGGGGGTGAAATTAGTTGATTTTTGAATAAATGTAAAATATTTACAGGTGGTTTTGACACCATCTCATCTGGGAATTGTGATGGAATATGCTGCCGGTGGTGAACTTTTTGACCGGATTTGCACTGCTGGTCGTTTTAGCGAAGATGAGGTAATATTTTATTTTTTTTGCTTTTTCCTTAAAAATAAAAAGGCAGTATGTCTTTTTTTTTATGTATTTTTTTTCCTTGGGTTTCTTCTAAATTTTGTGATGTTTGATACTTTCTATGACAAAGAAATGAAGCTCAGTGTGTAATACGTACAAGTGTCACACTTTGCTATTCATTAGAAGATTTTGCATTTACTTATATTGGTATGTTAATTTTTACTTTGTTAGGTTTTTAATATATAGTAGTTGTGACTTGTGAGGATATAGTGACCTATGGAAAATTCGTTAATGATGTAACAACAATGTTGGAACTTAGGTGTATGAGTCAAGATTTTATCTTTAGTGTTAGTCCATGTGAATATTTTGTCTCCTTTTTTTGTTACAAAAAAGAATTAGTATGTTGAATTTATTGCTCATAAGTATTATAAATGCATGTGAATGAAACTAACTCATAAAGTGTCTATGTGCCAATGAATGATGGCATTCATGCAAGCTAGCTTGATGAAAGGGAAAGTGTTTCGGAGATTCGAGGGTTGGCAATCCTCATGAGAGAGATAGAAAGAATATAAAAGCGCGTTGTTTAATCTCCTACTAACAAGATTAAAATCTCAATCTTTTTGAGTAATAAGAGTATTTACCATCTTAATTTTTATATTTTATTGTCAAATTATGTGCTAGTAGTAGGAAGGTATAACAAAATCTAATTAAGGATTGATACATATTATATTTTAGTAATAAGTCATAGTTAAGGGCTATGGATAAGTATTAAAGATACTTTTTAATATAGAATTAAGTTGAGAATTAATGGGATAATCATGCTTTATATATTGTTATGTTTAGTATTTCTACTTTTTAACTTCTTATCGATTGTGTTTAGCAGTTTCCTGTAATTAACGTGCTGTATGTTTCTGAAAAATTCCAGGCTAGATATTTCTTCCAGCAACTGATCTCAGGTGTCAGCTTCTGCCATTCCATGGTAACACCCAGTATTCTTGTTGCAGTTCATCATTACACTGATGTAGTATTGAAAGCTTAGTGAACATGTGATACAAAATAATTATATCTTGGTTGCAGCAAATTTGCCATAGAGATTTGAAATTGGAAAACACATTGTTGGATGGAAGTGCGGCACCTCGCCTGAAGATATGTGACTTTGGCTATTCCAAGGTTCGGGTGAATCTTACTGTTTTTATGATTTTCATGAAGTTTAGTATAGAATATTACTCTAGATCATGTGGATTTTGATGGCATCATGTGTTTGTTTGACTTGCTAAATTGTTTATAACTTAATTAAGTACTTCTTTTAGTCTGCTCACTGATTTGTTTATTATAAATATGCATCTTGTAGTCCTCTCTTCTGCATTCAAGGCCTAAATCCACGGTAGGGACTCCAGCATACATAGCACCTGAAGTACTTTCGAGGCGAGAATATGATGGCAAGGTGAGTCTTTTAAAATTGCTCCGCAAGGGAAGGGGGTGGGGGGTGGGGGGAGAAAAGTCAAGTAATTCCAGGCTTGCATTGTGCACAATAATGTAGTTTTTTATTTTTGCCTCATTTGGTGTCAGATCTCTTGATCAGATCATCTTTACCCATGCTAAAGATGTGTACCATAATTTTATATCCTCTATCTTAAAATATTGACGTTTGACTTTAACATTGTCGACTTTGACCATAAATTTCCATCATCTTTGCATGGTAAGAACTAAAACAAAAGATTTAGTTTTGAAATGTGTTATGTTCACGTTTGACTCAGTATACATTTTGACAGATTTATGGCTGTATTTAGTGAAATTTTTGCCTGCAATATTAGAGGTGTCCTATTTTGGAATGGAGGTGGAGGTATTAGAGCGTTCTTATATGTCTTGTTTAGGAAACATCATATCAAGGTATAATAGCAGATGAATGTAGTAAAGTTCAAGCATCCCTTGAAGTGGTTCTGAAGTGATTCCATGCTTGCATCTTCAGTTTTCTCTTCTGACACAAAAAAGCTTTTGATTGGTTTCTGTAGAAGGTTTTGTGTAGTATGTAGCTGAAAATAGATATGCTCAATTGCGAAAGAAATATTAATGCGTTTGCTTTGCTTAATGGTTGCCTTATTGCCTTGCCTTGTCTTCAGTCTGCACCCATGTGACCACATGTTACAAAGTTTTGCTGCAAACTTAATGCAATATGATTTAAGCTCTTAGTTGATTGGCCCATGTCACATTTATTAGATCAATTATTTAGGTCTATCTATTGAACATCAGTCCTTGCTGCCTGTATATTGATTCCTCATCACTTATTGCCTTGTTTTATGGGAGCCCGTATTGCTATCATGCTATATTGATGGGCTAAAGTTAATGGATCTCTCTATTCTCTTTCATGTGCTGAGGTATCTGAAGCCTGTATAGGGGTATAGAAGTCATATCTCCCAATCTAAGGTCTAATAGTTATAAAGTTTTTCCAAACAAAGTGCTATGTGAAGTGTGAAGCATTATGAAGAAACCTTAGTGGATTTTAGTTATGTATCTGAATTATATTTTTGGTCAGTGTCCAAACTCCAAATTAAGCCACCTGCATCAACTTTGTAATGCTTGATGTATCTTTGAAGCAACCTTAGCTCAGTAAAATATCTGTTTCTTTTTTATCATATTTCCTTCTAAAGTAAGAAAATGATGTTTAGTCTTACCTTTTCGTCTTTTCATAAAGTTGTTGTCCATGATGTGATCCACCAAGGATTACTATTTGTGTAGCTAAAGGAAAGGTGACTTCTCTGGCTTTACATCCCATGATGGCTATTATTGGCATGTGTGATAGAGTTGCATGATAAATCATGTGGCTTTTTTTGGTTAAATTTCTATATTTCACTTGTTAAACTCAAATCAATGTTGGTATAGGATCTTTGACAATGATGACTACTGTTCTTTCTATGTGGTTGCTTATAAACTGTTGGGAACAAAATCTCTTAAGGAAGTAATATAACACTATATCATTCATTACAAACTAACGGCCCAAAATTGAAATTGTGGTTGAAGCTTGTCAATCTTGATAATAATGTCTTTGAAAATATGGATGTAATATGTAAAATATTATGAAAATACTGTTCCTTGTATGTGTTTGGATATAAACTGTTAGGAACACAATTTCTTTAGGATGTCAAAAGACATTATCTTATCTATTTAGAAGTTAAGTGCTATTTAATCCATTATGGAACAAGAGGCCAAATTGAATTATTTTAAAGTTGAAGCTTGTAAATCTAGATAATTATGTCTATGAATGTAACATGAAAATATTATAAAAATATAAGTATATAAGTTTTAATTAGAAATGTTGTTTTCACATTATGACTCATAGGACTGTGAAGGAACTTATGGTTAAAGGTTGCAAGTATTGAGTACTACTATTAACAGTCAATGTCAAATTTGATAATATTGATTTCCGAGGGAGCTAGTTTTATTCTTGGATTTCGAAAGCAAAATGAATGGCTTGCATTTGGACCATGAGGACCTTCAGAGAAAATGGTGCCCTCCCACAATACGCTTAGTCATGTTTTGCTCGCGATAGATAATTATGTCTTCAAATTCACATTGCAAGCTTTCTGAAGTTATTGCTGTGCTCAGTTGGCAGATGTGTGGTCTTGTGGAGTGACCCTTTATGTTATGCTGGTTGGAGGATATCCCTTTGAAGACCCTCAGGATCCGAAGAACTTCAGGAAGACAATTACTGTAATCTCAGTTTCAATTTATCGTCATTAGTTTCTAACGTTGTTGTGTTATTCTACCGAGCATTCAACTGTTGTTGATGATTTCTTTTGCAGAGGATTATGGCTGTTCAATACAAAATCCCAGAATATGTTCATATATCACAAGATTGCAAGCATTTGCTTTCCCGAATTTTTACTACCAATCCAACAAGGGTATGTATGTTGCTGAAGTTTCCTATATGTATGCGTCTGTCTATGCTTGACATGTTCTTCTTCTGGACAATAGTTGCTACAGGAATATGTGGCCTAGACCCAATTTCTTTACCAAAAAAATAAAATAAATTGCTACTGGAATACATTAATTTAGATATCTTAATTTGATTAGAAAGACTAAATGACTAATTGTTCATTACCAAAAGGTAGAGTGTGACTGAGAGGGCATTTTATGTCCCCCAGCCCATTTCCTGTCACTTGTTTGCTTACAGATCCTTTTTTTCCCTACCATACTCAAATTTTATTCCTTTTAATATGGTTTCTTATCATGGTTGATGGATCCCTTATGTTTGGTCCCTAATGAATGTTTAGTGTTGCAAATTTAGATATATCTAAGAATTACTTGATGTACTCTGTGCCGACTCTATTTCTATTCTTTTGGTTGTAGTATATCTTCAACTAATTGCAGTGTTCATGAGAATGGCATTGATGTAAGTGAGTGCTTATTTTTTTGCCAATCTAGAGTAATGTTGTGCAGAAATTGTAGCCTCTGGTCTATCTATACCACGGCCTTGTTCTTTCCGGTGTAATAGTAAGTTTCTGGAGAAATACGTTCAATTTGTTTTAGACAACGGCTACTAAGTTCAATTTACAACTAAAAATTAAGTACAGATGTGAACCAATAATATCAAGGTTACTTGGTTCAAATCAGGAGTTGTTTTCCTACTGATAAAAGAAAGGAGTATCTCTGAGGTTGCATTCTATTCACCTGTACTTGTCTGAACTCAATTTATCACATCTGGTTGAACGTCAGCCCTGATCTCACATCATATTCACACATGATTGGGGCTGATTAGCCATTAGACTTGTATTTTTATGATGAAGAGAACGCACCCAAGTTCAAGGGCTTCAAAGGTTGTAAGATTGTCAATTAAACTGGAAAATACTTTGCAAGCTGTTTGTACTTGGTCTAAAATTATGTAGATGTAATCATCTAGATGCTTGTCAAATGACAACATATATGTGGTTGTATGAACGAAAGTAATTTGGATTTTCCTTCTTCTAAAGTTAGCATTCCCTTGTTCTTGCAGAGAATTAGCATCAAGGAAATCAAAAGTCATCCATGGTTTTTGAAGAACCTCCCGAAAGAGCTAACAGAACCAGCTCAAGCCGCCTACTACCAGAGAGATAACCCAAGCTTTGCTTCTCTACAAAGTGTGGAAGAGATCATGAAAATTGTGGGCGAGGCAAGAAACCCTGCTCCTGTAGCAAGGACTGTCCCAGAGTGGGAGGGTGAGAATGAAGACGAGAATAACGAAGGTGTAGAAGAAGCAGAAGAGGAAGAGGAAGATGAAGAGGATGAGTATGATAAGACGGTGAAACAGGTTCATGCAAGCGGAGAGTTTATTATCAGTTAAGGTGACATTATTTGGTATTATAGTCTCATGTTCCATAATATTTCAGTTTCTCAAATGTGTGCATAGACAACATAAGCTAGTGCTCCCCCAATTTCAAAAGGATTTAAGATGTTTGTGGCTGTAACTTTGTATTAATATCTAGTATGTATTAAGGATGAGAGCACAAAAAGCTGGTACAATTATGTGCTTCAATATCTATATTGTTGAAATCTGTTGAAACTATTTTTGTGGACATTGAAAGTATTACGATTTTCTTTTGACAATTCATAGTAATTGCAGGGAGTATCATTTACAAAGATTTGCTTAATAACAATTTACTCCATGTGGATTTGTCTAAATCAAAATCTCTTGCAGTAATAAGAACCCAACAAGCGGGCACTATTTGGCGTTTCAATTAAGCTACTTCCTCCGTTTTTTTTTAGATGTTACACTTTCCTTAAATTGCATGTTTCTAAATAGATGTTACACTTTTTTTTATTTCCTAAATTGGAAAGTTTTATGCTGTAAAATTACTCACTTACCCTTACTTATAAGGATTAATCAAAATTAAATTAACCTAATTTAACCTTATTATATACTAATCCAAAATTAATTAAACCTCCCTCTTCCACCACCCCTCCCACACCACCTCAGCTGCCCCATCCCTTCCTCCACCTTGCAGCCTCCTTACCCACCACCACCCCACCACCTACCCGAAATCGCTACCCACCCACCCGAAAATCCCACCCAGCCACCCACCTGAAAATAAGACCCCCACCCACGAAAACCTTCCCCACCTACCGAAATCACCACCCAGCCACCGAAATCCCCACCCCCATCTACCGAAAACCACGCAATTTTCTTCGCGCAAAACCACGGCCTCCATTTTCGGCGGTAGAGGTGGGGTTTTCGAGGATGGGATGGAATTTTGCGGCGGTAGATGTGGGGTTTCGCGAGGCTGGGTGCGGGTGGGTGGGTGGGGTTTTCGGAGATGGGGTGGGGTTTTCGGGTGGGTGGGTAGGGATTTCGGTGGGTGGGGTGGGCTTTTCGGTGGCTGGGTGGGTGGGTTTTGGGTGGCTGGGTGGGTGGTTCGAATTTCAGGTGGGTGGTGTGGTGGTGGTGGGAGTTCTCTAGGCTGTTGGGGTGGTGGTGCGGAACCCAAGTTGGGGTCCTCTTTTCTCTCTCCTCCCTTCCCTTAAACCCCATGTTAATTCTCTCCTAATTACTCCTCCAATTTTTGCCTAGGGAACCACAATTTTTGAAAGTGTAACATCTAAAAAAAACGGAGGAAGTATAAGAATTATAGATAGATATTATTGAGTTTGGTTATGAATGAAATACCACTGTTGTACCAAAGTGTAAGAATAATTTGAACACTTCTGTTTTTGTTTATCCCACACTAGCTATTGGATCTGTGCATGATCAACGAGATTTTTTTGTTCAATAAGTATGATTTTTTTGGCGATTACATTATCTTTCTCTATTTTCATTATATGGATGTTTCTTATATTTTTCTTTATTACTCTCCTTTCCTTTATTCTCGTGTTCTTATGTTTCATTTATTTAGAACGTAGGACGTACTCCCTCCGTCCCTTAATAGAGTGCCCATTTCTTTTTTGGACACTATTCAAAGGTAAAGAAAGCCCTCAAAAAATATTTCTAATATATAAGAAAAATCATAGTCATGTGGGGTCTTGTTTGATTCATCTCATTACGTACATTAAGAAAATCAAACTTTTATAATTTTTACTAATATGAAATTAAAGATATTAACGATACAAAACGTGCATTGGCAAATGTGCATTGGAGAAATGGGCACTCTATTAAGGGACGGAGGGAGTATTTACTAATAATTTTTATCTTTATGGTACAATGAATTTCGTGAATATTTTTCTAAATATTAGTTAACACTTGGATTAGGTTTTTGTTAGATGATTTGACAATTTGTTGCTAAACGTATTTTCTTGTTAAACGAGTCCCACATGTTATTTCTCTAAATCATATATCCAATTCGAACAAGCTTAGCTTGACTCACTTGGTAGGAATTTCACTTCATGACTTCAAGGCCAAGGGTTTGAATCCCACCAAGTGAGGGGCACTTGGAGAAAAATTCCCTTACAACTTCCCCTCCTTCCAAGTGCTTTGACCTCAGGGTTAGGCCCTGTGCGAGGGAAGTCCAAAGGTTATTCATCTTACCAAATAAAAAAAAATCAATTCCAATACAAATATATGTAAGATTTATCCCCTTATCTCTAAACACTAACTTTACGCCTCAACCATGTTGTAGTTAAATAAATCAACAACTCTCCAGGAGACACGTGGATCCATCAGGACCATCCACGTGTCCCCTCTAGATGAGTAAAAAAGAGGCTTAAACTCCGAGTTTACTGAGAAAAGAATAGAAGTCCACCCTTTGGCCTGAAAGAATATTTAGACCTCAAATGGTAGCATTCAAGACCCTAACACTGTAAATATCCCCTAAAAATCAGGAGAAAGGTAATTTTTCAAATAGTATGCCCATACTATGCAGAAATTCTCTCTCACTTTTTCTTTACACTCCTGATACCCGACTTAAGCTTCGGAGGGGGAACCACCACCCAAATCTCCCGGGTGGGTCCCTTCTTTTGCAGGTTTGGGATAGAGCTTAGGTTCGGGTAGCAAGATTCAAGTCTCCGTTAAAGAAAATTGTGAATAATAAGAGCTTACTTGCCGGTCAAGTAGCATTAAACATTTGGCGCCACCTGTGGGGAGACTCAGCGATGATTGATTGGCACTCGTCCAATGTGGCAAGAAATCGAAGTTTTCAAGTTCGAGTAGAAGATAACGTAAACGATGAGAGACCACCTCAAGGGAGGGATAAACCCCGTCCATTATCAATGTTCCTGGTTAGAGCCGTGAACCCGTTATTCAGGAAAATTTTGAACGTTCAGTAATTGGTCATCTAAAAAATGTCCTGAATGACTTTCAGACTAAGATAGCAGTGGTCATCCAGGAACGGATTAAGAACAACATGTTATTCCAAGTCAACCCAGATCCAGCTGTTAACAATCCAGTTCCTCTTAGAGGGCGTTCCGAGGAGAATCGTCCAGGTCCAAGCCGAATTGCTCGTCAGCAACCCTCTAGGAGAACAACCAGAGAACAACCGCCAGAAGGCAATGAGCAGCGAAGGAAGATGGACCGGAACTTGGTGGTTAGCACCTAGGAAGATCCTCATCCAAATGGACATAGAATGGAAATAGATGCCCGTGAGTACTTAGAGGCAAATAAAGCTATTGCATTACAACGGTCGGCCACATTGTCTGCACCGTATTTGTGAGATCCCCCTTTAAGGTTACCGTCCAGAACAGAAGGAAGAAGTCTGGGCCCTTCTTTTGTTTGTCCAAGACAGGAGAAAACTGTACAACAACCAATGGTTTATAGGTGTCCAGCCCCTACAAACACATCATCTAATCTCGTGTTAAGGGAATATCGTAAGGAGTTCGAATTCATACCCATTGAGGGACAGCTGGGAATCTTCCGGATCAATTGGCCAACCCCATTCTCGGCCAGGATCATGGAAGCGCCCCCTTCCCAAGGTTAAACTCCCTACCATAGAGTCGTTTGATGGAATAACTGATCCAGACGATCACCTATCCGCTTATAAGCATCAGATGTATGTACAAGAAGTAGATGATGCTACTTGGTGCAAGAACTTCCCGACCACTTTGAAGGGAGTAGCTTAGAAGTGGTTTAACAATCTCTCCCCTAATCCAGTCAACAATTTCACTAAACTCAATCATTTATCCACTAGTCACTTTGTAGCCAATCGGCAAGAACAAAAGACAAGAATGCATTTGGGTAAGGTCGTCCAAGGACTAAAGAAACGAAACCCTTCGAAGTTTTGTTAAAAGGTTCAATCTAGAGGCCTTGGAGATTCAAGATCTCAATGTTGGCGTGGCATTCGACGCCCCTTCATTAGGGGGCTGAGGCCAGCAGGAAGTTTTATGTTTGATCTTGTTAATAAGAAAATCACCACTCTTGCAGAAGTATTGAAAGAGGCCGAAGCATTCATACATGCCACTGAGGTGTGTGCAGAAGCAAAGCACCCTTAGTCCAAGAAGCCTGAAGAGGTAGCTCAACCAAAGAAGAGCAACCTTAAAAAGGCTGAGACTTGTGCTATAACCTCTACAACCACTTTGTCCACACGAGGCAAGAGGAAAGAATCCGAGTCTTCAGCTGATCCCAAGGGTGAAGGAAGTTTCAGAAGAAGGATGATCATCAAAAAAAAAAAAAAAAAAATAAAGTGAAAGTGCTGACGAGGATGTTGTACTTGTCATCTCAGGAGGATTTGCAGCTGGAGGACCAACCAATAAGGGGATCAAAAAAAACAAAAGGAGCTCGACCAAGTCTTATTAATTGGTCAAATAAAGGCAGAGCCCTTTCCAAAGGTGGTAGTTAGTGAGAAACATCGGGGAACGTTGAAAACCCCTCATGATGACCCCTTGGTTGTGGAAATGAAGGTAGCAAACTTGAGAGCCAGAAGGATTCTGATTGACACCGTAAGCTCGACGAACATCATTAGTGCAAATTGCTTGTCTAGATTGAAGTTTGATGATAAGAACCTGGTCCCTATCTACCACCCAATCATTGGGTTTGGGAGAGAGTTATCCACCCTATGGGGACAATTACTTTGCCAGTCCGAGTAGGAGAGAAGGAAGTCTCTCGGACTTTGTTCATCAAGTTATTGGTCGTCTGGGACTTGACAGCTTACAATGTCATTCTTGGACGTCGAACTCTAAACTATATTAAAGTTGTGATAGTTACTCATCTAATGCTCATAAAATTTTAATGTGATGGTGGTTAGATTGGTACCTTTTATGGAGACCAACAGGTGGCCATAAAGTGTTACCTAACGACACTAAAACCATCGTCTTGGAAAGCTGAAAAATAAGACCAGGTGAAGGTTGCTAGTGAAGGAAAAGCGGCTGAAAATGTGAAAGAACAAGTAGCCTCATTGAGGATGACCATAGAAAGTGCTCAGATGCAAGTTGCCCCTCAAGGAAAACGTACGAAAACCATTCCACCAAGAATAGAAAGTATGTGCCAGTCAAGGAAGAGCCTCACTCGTTTGGAGAAGTGATGACCATCAGGGGCATGACACTTGAACGTCCAGAACCTGTGGAGTCCCCAGAAGACGTTTATTTGGATGAAACTCATTCGGAAAGAATAACTTTGAAAATTGGATCTTCTCTTAGTGCTGAATTAAGGGGAATTTCGATAGATTTAATTTACTAAAGGAGTTTCAAGATGTGTTTGTCTATAGTGTTGAAGAGATGCCTAGAATTGATCAGGACATAGCCGTCCACCTGCTGAATGTTGATCCAAGTTTTAAACCAGTTCGTCAGAAGAATAGACACCTGGGGGTGGGCCAGAAATCAGGCGGTCGACCAAGAAGTTTAGAAGTTGTTGGAATCTCGGTTCATCAGAGAGACTTATTATCCACATTGGATATCCAATGTGGTCATGGTACCAAAGCCCAATGGTAAGTGGAGGATGTGCGTAGACTACACTGATCTCAACAAGGCTTGTCCAAAGGATAATTTTCCTTTGCCTAACTTGGATCGGTGGGAGGATTGCACACTGACCATGC